>NC_139959.1:4753844-5193844 GCF_963454915.1 Gymnoscopelus microlampas | reverse complement strand
ACGGTTGCTTGGGATGGGCACATTATCAAATTAAATCAATATTGTTATTGAGGCAGGTGGTCGTGGACCACTGAGCTAAGCTGTTTGTGCTAGTAAGACGACAGCCGTAGTGCTGTCACGCACACACACACACACATGTTAACAATTTATCTATGTCCACGCAAAGGAAATTGTATACATATTACGGTGCAGCAAGGTTCATCCACAAAATCAAGGCATACAGTATGTGCTAATGATACAACAAGCATGTCATGTCACCCAGCCCTCCATGGGGCCTGGCGGCTCTCAATCATAGCAGAGCTCAGCAACACTCTGCCAGCCTTCCTGCCTCGAAACTCTAACAACCAGTCCGCGGGCCAGGCTGGACCACCAGAGACAACAAAGTTCCCAGTCCACTCCCGCACTGCCGCCCGGTGTCAAAGTGCTCTCCGTAGCTGCTCCCATGGGCCCGAAAGTCCACCCGTTTTTTGTTCCACAGCTAGCGGACACACTGCTAGAAGACCGTTGGGTCTTTATCCACCGCCGGGTGGTAGTTAATTACACCGCCTCTCTTCCCGGTAGCTGCTCACAGGAAGGGCCGCCAGGCAGCGTCGGCTGTCTGTATAATCCATCGGTGAGCAGCGCCGCCTTTTATGCAAGCTTGTGATCGTGATGAAGTACACAGAAGTCCTCATTCTCACCACAGAGAGGAAAACGTTTTTGTCTCGTCATTATGTTATGTGCAGCGGGGATTGTCTTTTTGTGTGTAACCCCCCCTACCGAACCTCTAGTTGAATATAATTATCCTCCCAGTCGGTTACTGTTACTTTTCAGGATGTAAATTCAAAATAGAAGATTGACAAGCTCAAAATGTGTTTCGAGCTTGTAGATATGCTACTTTTTATACTTTTGTGCGACACTGTAGTATGATCAAGTATGGCATTAATTTACGAAAAAAACAAAATATAAATAAATAAAAAATGGACATGAGAGGTTTCTGCCCGACAGCGACGATGTACAGTACATCACCAAACCACCATCCTATCACATGTTTTATGACCATGCACTGTTATCTACAATCCAAGCCATTTCAGCCATAGACAGTAGTCGAAGAAAAGGGCACACATTTTCTGCCTGACATTTTCTCTCTCCTCCCCAAGAGAGTCAGAGAGCCAGATCCCACAGATCATTAGATTGTGTGGCGTATTGATTCCACACAGAAAATTCTATGTCAACATTGATTAGCAGACATAGTCTTTTTTTTCCTTCTGCTTGCATGCTCGCCGGGTCCCTCGCTTTATTTTAACCCATTAAAACCGGGAAAGTATCAGTGTCATTTTAGATTTTTGCTGTATAGCAACATACGTTGTTTCAGTGCTTTAGAACAGCAGTTCTCAAAAAATAGCAGATATACAAGCTCACTGCGAGCTTGTAGATCTATTATTTTTTAAAACACACATTTTGTCTTCTGGTGGTCCCTTGCACAAAACATTTTCAGCTGGGGGCCTCTGCGGCCAAATTTATATAAATTTGGAGGTCCTTGGCACGAAAAAGTTGGAGAACCACTGAATTTGCACAATCGGCCTCCTCAGGTCTTAATGGGTTAAGAGCCGGGGGGGGATCGATAGGAGTCCTCTCTAAGGGTCTCATTGGCATTGTGCCAGCCCCCCCCCCCCGACCCCCCACCCCACCCCATGATGCTCACCCATGAAGCTCATGTGTGTGGGTCAGACCATAGAGTGCTCCAAAAGGTTGCACCAATGATGGGAATCAATGGGTGGGAAATGTCAGCTATAGCGTGGCTCTTTACCACCCGGCACGAAGACACAGGACTCCTTTCATACACATACTGTTTCATGAGAATTGATGTCTCGACCTTCCATTTATGATTTTTCAGCTCTATACTCTCCCATCCTGGGCCACTGGCGGCCGATATCTACACCAGAGAATTTTCGCACACACGACGCATGCACACGCGCTCATATACGGACACGCGCACTTTTAGATCCAGTCCTATTTTAAAAGTCTTCGTATGGGGGACTCGCGTGTCCACACGCATGCGCGCGCCTGGTGTAGCCGGTATCATTGATAATCAATTGGATCTAAACCAGGGGTCTTCAACGTTTTCAGGCCAAGGACCCCCTAGCTGAGAGAGAGATGTTGTATAACATCTATATTGTATAAAATTGTGTTTCAGATTCAACTTTTTTTGTTTACGTGGTCTGCTTTTTTTCCCCTCTACACCTATACCTCTTTGCCAAAAATAGCTGATCTATAAGCTCACAACGCCTCGCAGCGCGAGGCGTTGTGAGCTTGTAGATCGGCTATTTTTGGCAAAAGTTCTCCTCAGAAAAGGGATGCTAAGGTTCAAGTGTGGTTAAGGTAAAAAAAAATCATATCACATAAAGATTTGGCGGACCCCCTGTAGTAACTCTGAGGACCCCCTAGGGGTCCCGGACCCCCTGTTGAAGACCCCTGATCTAACCAAACACGCAGTTCGCACCGCGCATACGCTCGCTTTGAAAAGTCTGGTGCAGATCGGGCCGTAAGAATGCGGGGAACCTATACTGTATGTACTCCATGAGTCTCGTCATCATGACAGCACGGAGAGAGCAACAAACAGCTGTGACAGCAGCACTGTGCTGCTATAGTTACACAGATCACAGTTTTACATACCACACGACACTCCTCTGATCTTTTCCCCATGCATGTATGCATTGTGTAGGCTACATCGCGTAGGTATCATCTGCTGCACTGAAGGCACACATGTAAACATCAACCACCTGACTGTCTAAATATGTGCACTAGTTTGAATCTCTATTGAGGATATGCGCATGCTTAAAGTGAATGGCACATCGAGTGGCAAATCGAGTGGCAAAGAAACATGCAAAATGAGTTTAACATTGTTTAATGTTGTTTAATGCAATCAGATATGACTTTTCTGTTTGGATGCATGGGCTGTCAAGGCCAGAAAGTATTTTTTTGACACTCAGTAGGCATTCCTGCTTAACTTCCGGGTTTGATGATGATGTCACACGCATATCCTCTATTAATGTTCTCTCTCCCCCAGCCGTCCACATGCAGGGCCACTCATGAGTAGATCCACCCACTCAAATGAACCTCTTGATTTACTCAACGACCTACCGACATTACACAGTCAAATCACAATCCTCTGTTGAGAGGTGCTTTTATGAGCTTTACATTTAATTATTTTGTTTGAAAATTAACACTATTTTTTTTCGGGCTAAAGGCTTTGCTCCAGTTGTATTGGCCGGATATTATTATATAACCACAGGGAAAGCAACCAAAAAAAAAACTTTATTATTTTATACTTTGGAGGATGAGATGGACCGTAGCCTCTGCTGTCTGGGCAGCAGGGCAGAGTATCCTGTGGCTCAGGTGCTGGTGTGTGAGTGATAATAGGTGATTATACAGACATCCACACCTTAAGGCACAGAGTCGCTTGAGAGGGTCCCAGCAGTGCCTCCGTGTGTCAGCAGAGCTTCAGGTGCATCTGGTAACCAACCGGGTGGCAACGGCCCCACAGACCCAGCCAGGCCGGAGGCAGCTGCTTCTCAGATACACTGAGTCGAGAGCATTGATCCTTGCAACCTGGCTACTCCTCCCTCATTAGTGGCATTACCTTGGAGCACCGGCGCTGGGCCCAGGGAACCCGATCCAATTGGACTGCAGTGCTGCCTGGTCAGACAGCTGAGGAGAAATGATAACAAACCCCCCAATTTCCGGGCCAAGGAGCACGTCCTGGGGCCAGGCTGATTAAAGAGCTGAACAGAGTCTTGTTTGTCCAGAGAAGTGAAGTCTAACAACTTGGAAGTTCGTCCGGTCAACCGGAGAACGTGTGTGGAAACGTAAACAGGTTGATGCCTGTCATGAGGTATTGAGCACCTCACTGCCCTTCAGGTCTTTTGTAGCTGCATGTTTCTTTGTATGGCCAGATGGGGGTGAAATGTGTTTCGGTATTTTTATTGTACGCCTTAAAAGGCAATAAGGTTTTGAACTGAATAGGACAGAGAGTGACCGTATACAGTATGGTAGAGGAGGCAGAGAGACCCAAAAAAGCAGATTTATACAGACATCTGTGTGTGTGAGAAAGTGCTTAGCATCAAGTGTGCACGTTCATTGCAAAAAAAAGCACCGGGGAATTTAGGAGTTTCTGGTTTTTATAGAGAATTGCCTTCAAAAAACCTATTACTGTTGGGCCTACAGTGCTGCTGAGGCCGGAATTGATACATATAAGTACCTGAGCCATATCCATTTCAAATAAGATCTGTGGTTGTAGCTTCTGTGTCAAGTACATAATTTCCCAGAAGGTAAATGCTCTCTGCAGTGAGTGTGGCTGACAAGCAAGGCACAGTGCGCGGGGGTTTTGTACTGCATGATGTGAGAGGGGTTTTCACATCTCAAAGAGTGCTCATGTGCTGTGTGCTTCTCCCACTACCATCGTCAGAGCTTCAGTCATGACTCATTTGTGCGAGTGCCTCCTGCGTCCTTTGATCTTGGATGATCAATTATCGGTTAGAAGACACGGGGAAGAGAGGGAAGAAAAAAACGTGTTGTTTGAAGGCTATCGGCAGCGTGAGGCAAACAGGAGTTAAAGGAGTACTACTAAAAGGAGTAGTTCCCCCCAAAAAATGACTTATTTTCTATTAATTACACACCCCATGAAGCCTTGAATTCATGGAGATTTTTAGTTTTTGTGACATTCCTGAGCCAATAATTTGATGAACAGCGGAGTTGACTCAATTGAGTCTCCTACTGCAGTCCTTTTCACACAGCCGCCATTATAAACCGACGTAAGATAATTTATACCAGCCAAGCAGGTCTGGTCCTCTGGTATGCTGGTTAATAAATAATGCATTTTCATCAAACGAATTAAGACAATTTTGACAATTAAACAGAGTGTGTTGCCCAGGGATAAATGTTTGATGTCAGCCCTCTGGTGGAACAAACATTTGAGCATTTGTAAGTTCATTGAGTTGCTGACAAGAGAATCACAATCTGTGTGTGTGTGTGTGTGTGTGTGTGTGTGTGTGTGTGTGTGTGTGTGTGTGTGTGTGTGTGTGTGTGTGCGTGTGCGTGGGCGGGCGCGCCTGCCTGCGTGCGTATATCTGTGCGTGCGTGAGATCACAAAACCTCAGTACGATGCCTTCCACTGTGCATAATGATAGAAAAGGCATAATTTGATCCCAAAACAGAACAATAATGCTCCCATGGAAGCAACACAAACATTCTGAAATGAAAGCGATAAAAAAGCATTGATGTTTCTCTACATATCAGCTCACACAAACAAACATCATGCAATTATCTGCCATGTACGAGGAACAATGCACCTCGTATCAAAACCAAATGCTCCCGTAGTTAATAATTTTTTAGGGCAGCTGAAATGGTGAGAAAAAATGTCTGAAAAATGCTTATCATCTCTTGTGAGCTTTAGATAATATGTATAGATTTACAGAAAGAACGTCAGTTTTGTCTGTTGGTTATACCTTGGAGATTAACAGCATGATGCAAGAATATGTTTTGCACCTCAAACATTGTGACACATGCAAGGTCACAATGTAACATAAATACTCTGTATGTTGTTTTACAGTGTGCCTGCTGAGCTATTGCTACCATGACAACTCCACCAAAAGAACTAATTAACTCATTATACAATAACCTGTTGGCAGACATTTTAATGACATTTATTTTTGTACAAAGTTCAAGGCTGGATAAATGCAATAGAAACTAGAAAAAATGCTCCTCGGAGCAATTGGTCTCTGCCAGGTCAGGTAGGTTATTGTGGGCCAGCAATGTTCGGAATTCAGTAATTATCGAGGTGAGTGGAATCTGTAGAAGTTGAGGGATTAATGTTGATGAAGTTATTGCACAGACACACTATGTTTTAAGGGAGTGTAGGATATAGTTTTGTTTTTGTTACTGTTAATTGTATTTCTATTAATGTGAACATATGGCATGTATCATATGTTCACTATTTGTCTGCGGACCGCCATCTGAAAAGATTTTCTGGCTGGCTGATTTTCTGGTACCCCCTCAAGCACCCCTCGGGGTCCCCAGACCACACTTTGAGAGCCACTGCCTTAGACTAATAGCAGTTGCTAGCGTGGCAAAAAAAACAAAAACTCAAACCCAAACATTTGCCTGTTCATGACATCAAACACAGACTCAACTTTATTTCAACTCTCTGAAGTTCTATTCAAACCCTGTGGGAATGAATATACTGTAGCCTACGGTACATTGTGTGGGCAGCAGGGCCGTGCAACCATTGTAAGATGGCAGGCTCTAATTTAGTAATTATTGTTCTCTGATGACACTGTGACATAATTCCATCCAGCTGTCACCCCCCCATGTACGTCTGTACATGTCGGAAATAGTAACCAACCCAAAAGCGCTTCCGTTCAATCAATGCAAATTAGAGACAGGAGGCAGAGTGGCCTACCGAGGGAGAAGGCACTTTTTAGAATGATTAAAGTGCTTCGGAGCTCATGTCCCCAAACCCTGTTTTGTTTTGTGGGTGACAGCTCTCATTACTGTCCCCAGAAAGTCCTCGCAGTCCCCGACATACCACACAACTTCCCATAATGAGCAGGCCACCACCTGTTTTCATACATTCAAACCTCTAAGAACAGGTGCATATTGTTTTGCCAACTTTCAGTGCATTTTCATCAGAGGGGTTTTTGATACATGCAGAAAATAAGGTCTGTGGCTAACAAAAGAGCGGCCTTATGCAGGGGTGTTCAACAGGGGTTCCGGGACCCCTAGGGGGTCCTCAGAGTTACTACAGGGGGACCGCCAAATCTTTGTGTGATAGGAACTTTGTTTTACTTTAACCACTTTAACCCTAGCATCCCTTTTCTGAGGGGATCAAAGAGGTTTTATGTATAAAGGGAAAAAAGAGCAGACCAAATATAAGTGGTTAACTGTCACACATTACACATACTGTACACATTAACATGACTCCAACACAACGCTACACATTAATAGTGCTGTCAAACAACTCTATGAAGCTATCGATTCAATTTATGAAAAAGTTGAATCTAAACATAAACAGGGTTTAACAGTTGCATGTTTTGTTCTTTGACAGTTACTGTACATGTATTTAGTGTAGTTATAGCGCCTTTTCAAAACATAATTTCCTGTGTCAATAATTGTAGTGTGTTGGGTTGTGGAGATTTGTGGAGTTTTGTTGAACAAAATATCATACGTCTTTGTTTGCTACTGAGCATATTAGGGGCCCGGCCAAGCACGTAGTGCGTAAGTCCCGTTTTGTTTTTGTTGGTTTTATTCTTCCGCCACTTTTTGCAGTTCTGGCTTAACCGTGCAGTCGTTTTTTACGAAACACTGCAAAGGGCTTTGCCAAACCGTGAAGACACGAAAATCACAACCATTGGCCAAGGGTGGCGCTTTAGCAATCAATTGAAAAATGCTAACTTTGAACAGGCATAGCTCATGCGTTTGACCTACTACAGCATTGAAACTTCAATACATATGTGTCTCCTTATGAGGAACACATTTGTCACTTTGACCTATGGCCTCTGACCCTTAGATCTCCCACCATTTTGAATTCTATGAAAAACAGTTCAAATCTCTCTCCTCTTGGAATGTTTGAGCAATCTGCACAAAACTTTCTACACACGAATTTTGGACCAATATCAAAAGAAAATCGGACTGAAATGTTTTTAAGTGAAAGAAGAAAAACCTCCAGGGGCTAATGAATATTGTAGTTTTATGATTTTTTTTTTCTTTTGCCCATAACTACATGAATAACTACACATTTTTACAAATCTTTGCAGTAGGGTAGAGGATCATGCCAAATAGCACTGAAACATAGCTTACTTCAATTGGCCAAAGGGGGGCGCTATAGCAATCGTTCAAAAATGAGAACTTTGAACAGACATAAATCAATGCGGCCGGCCACCACATTTAGTGGAATGCTCTAAGCAGCAGCTGAAACATTTAAATTCCCTACTAAGGTTTAAGTCTGCCCCAAAATCATGGCTCTCCTCGATTTCTAATTGGTCTTACAGCAGCTAAACGCGTTCTCCAACCAACCTGCCCCCAGGGTTGCAAACAACTCACTGCTTCAGTGAGCTTCACAGCGTCTCTTGTGAGTGGCATCCTCCAAGCGTTATCTCCTTTTTTTATGTTACACCTGCTATCAAAAAGTGTGGCAGCAGATTTAGTGGGCTGCATTTGTATTCCATCAATGTCCCCTTTACTTTTCAAGTGTGAAAGCTGCGTGCAGTAATGTATGCGTGTGCGTGCTTTGGGCGCTATATTGTAAAGTACAGTCGCAACAAAGTGAAAACCTCCTCTCCAGTGACCAGCTGGGAGTCCTTGCGTTTATAGAGTCGACCCTAATTGAGGAGAAATGGAACCGCATGGCCACAGTTAGCAGTGGACCCCAGAGTAATAGCTAGCTCATGATTCTGCCCCTGTGACCACCTCTAAAAGTAGGACCCCCCCCCCCCCCCCCCCCCCCCACACACACACACACACACACACACACACACACACACACACACACACACACACACACACACACACACACACACACACACACACACACACACACACACACTGTTTACAGCCCTGGAGCTCTGCATCTTAGAATTCCAGTGAGGTTCCACAGTCATGCTGGTCTCTCTCTTTATCAGGCTGGCTGATTTAAGTGCACCCTGGGACTTGGAGACCGTCATCATCATAGTCTCCTTCACAGGACCTATACCACACACTGTAAGCAGCAGGGGGGCAGCAGGGGGGCAGCGGGGGGGGGGGGGGGGGGTTGAAGTGGAACGACGCTTGATCTTCAAGATCCATCCTTTGTAAAAAAAAAAAAAATGCGGCCTCTAAACACCAGGGCCATGATGATGAAATGGTTTGTTCATAGTTCTCTACACAGTTTTTTTATTCCGTTTGCATTGGAATATGAAGTCATGGCAATTCTTAGAATTTTTTTAAACGCGGTGCTTGTCTATAGATGCCGTTGCCTTTCTTATTAATGAAGACATTTCATCCACTCCCTGTTGGCCTGCATATAATCTTGATTTAATAGGATTGGGGTTGGTGATGTGGAGTCCGCACGCGCGCACACACACACACACACACACACACACACACACACACACACACACACACACACACACACACACACACACACACACACACACACACACACACACACACACACACACACACACATCTGGCATTTGGCCACAATACAACTTTAAAGAGGGTCTGTAATGAGATTATATGGCTAAAGCAGACAGGCTGAATACTAATGTCTGCAGTGTTGTTATCAGAGTATATTTGGGGCACTTGTGCATTTTTGGGAAGCAGAATTGGAGATAAATGGTCTTGATTATGGCTAACTGGCTATATGCGCTGTGCCTAGTAACAATCTGGGAACCCATTAGGTTAAAACAAAGAAAAAAGGAAAATGCTATTTCCCCCCCCTTTGTTTTTGTCTCTGGGGGCATCAGTATAGGAATAAAGACAATAGGCTACATAGGCTAAATATACTAAGAGCATTTATTTTTCTGGTACTACAAATGGTTCATGTGTCACATTGTACTTGATCATGTCATGGATATGGTTACGCTAATTGCTTTCTGCTTACATACGCAATTTCTAAATAAAAACAATGTTCTTTGTTCACCGCAAACACAGTGTCTGTAAACTAGGTTATTCCACATCAAGCCATTAAGGTGATTTCATCTTCATTTACACTATAGTCATCAATAGAGCCTGTTTGTATTACAGGATGTACTTTATCTGGCAAAGGTATTATGTGCATCACTCTGGCCGCTCAAGGACACTCACCGCTATAAACAGGCCAACACAGAGAAGAAAAATACAGCGTTTCGTCTCATCGGTTGAAAACCTCGTATCATATTTTCAGGATTCAAATTCTAAAATGGCAAAAGTAGCAGAAGCTCAAAAGTGCATAGCTTTGCGCCATTTCAAGCTTGTGGATCTGCTACTGGTTTTCTGCCCCGACAGCAACGATTTACTTCTCTGTATTGCCATAATGATCTGTGGCAGTCAGCTTGGCACACACAGCATCATTTCTCGGTCAGCCAGAAATCTTCAGTATGATGTGTCAAATGGAACTTTTCAGGAAATGGGAAAAAAATAATTGCTTGTATTCCAATGGATCCAATGTAGTTATTATTTAGTTGCAAGCTCTTTGTTAATAACTTTTCATTGGTTAAAAATGTGTGAAACTCTCAGACAGACATTAAAATGCAGCGGACAATTTGTATGTGCAAATAAACAGTGACATGGACCATATTATTATTATACTTTAAATGTAAAACAATTTTCAAATGTTTTCAAAATAGTGAAGTGAACGTTGCATCGTGATGTGTTGTGGGTTGGTAGATCGGCTACTTTTTGCCTGACACTGTGATGTTATAAAGAGTATTTCATGTATTGATTAATTAGTGAAAAAATCACACCCTGTGTGAAGGAAGCGGTGCCTTTGGGGCGGGGCTTAACTCATTTCAGTTCGTCCCTATTGGTGGTCTGAGTACACTTACCAAATTTGTACTTGGTAGCATGCTGCAAACTGGAATGATGGCTGTTTAAAGCTCAGCCAATGGGCAGACAGAGGGGGCGGGTCTTAAGTAATTACAGATCGTCCCTATTGGTGGTTTTAGTCCATGTACAAAATTTGTACTCCGTAGCATGCTGCGAACTTGAGTTATGGCTGTTTAAAGGTCAGCCAATGGGAAGACAAAGGGGGCGGGGCTTCAGCAATTCATGCTCGTCCCTATTGGTGGTCTAAGTCCACATACCAAATTTGGACTTGGTGGCATGCTGCAAACTGGAGTTATAGCTGTTTAAAATCCCGTGCTCATCCCGTGCTCATACGGGCGGACGGACATAACATACGCTGGGGGTCCCTGGACCCCGCTTTGCTAACTTCAGCAAATCATGCTCGTCCCTATTGGTGGTCTAAGTCCACATACCAAATTTGGACTTGGTGGCATGCTGCAAACTGGAGTTATAGCTGTTTAAAATCCCGTGCTCATCCCGTGCTCATACGGGCGGACAGACATAACATACGCTGGGGGTCCCTGGACCCCTCTTTGATAACCAGTGGCACGTGTGGCCAATGAGAGGAGAGATGGCATAGGCAATCTCCAAGTCCGTGTGTGTGTGTGTGTGTGTGTGTGCGTGTGTTTGTATGTGTTGCTTCTTTGCCGTGCTCATCCCGTGCTCATAACGGACGGACGCTCATACGGACAAAGTCAAGTGTAGAGCGGTTGGCACCGCTAAAAAACAACAGCGGCAATATGTTTTACTTTAACCACTTGAACCCTCTCATCCCTATTCTGGGGGGAACATTAGGCAAAAATGTCGGTCTATGGTCTGGAACCAGGCTAGGCAAAAATAGCAGATCTACAAGCTTGTAGATCTGCTATTTTTGGTGAAGAGGTTTGGTGTAGGGGGGAAAAGAGCAGACCAAGTACCGAGCCAAAGGTCACATTTACAAAGTAGTGAGGGTTTAAGTAGTTGAATGTCTGAAAACACACATTTAACATGAACCCAATATGTAGTGGGGGTCCCTGCTTCATCTCTTTCTCAGCTAAGTGGTCAGCTAAGTGGTCTGAAAATCGTTGAAGACCCTTTCCTATAAAGAGTATAAAATGTATTAATTAATTAGTGAAAAACAACAACAGTGAGGATAAGCCTTGTAATGATCCTCTTGATGTCCTTGATTGTGGATCAACAAAGAATGGTGGGAAATGGACAGGAGATATAAAAACAGACCATGTTTCTCACATGAGATATAAAAAGGTAACAATAGTTAAAAATATCGGTGCTCACAGATCAAACAGGATCAAACATGAGGAAAAACAACGGACAATCCAGGCACTCAGGGGTAAAAAGGAGGAAAAGCCTTTATTTTCTTAAAAGTAACTGCCAACATGTTTTGACCTCGGAAGGTCTTCATCAGGGCGAAGTGACTGTGACAGACAGACAAACTCATTAAATAGTGCTAGAACACGTGCGAACATCTATGCAATTAGGCAATTAACAAGTGTCCAAGTGCACGTGGGTAGCAGTTGATGGATGGTAATTACACAGGCACAGTCCATCAGTCAACAACTTCAAAGCTGCACGTGGGTACGTGACAGCCCAGAGGAAAAGGACTATAGGACATGAGCTCATATCATCTAAAGTGTAACATCAAGAATAACAAATGTACTGTATGTGTTATCCAAATATAGAAACCAATTTACAGTGGTGGAAAAAGTACTCAAATTCTTTACTTAAGTAACAGTACCAATACTGCAATATAGAAATACTCTGTTACAAGTAAAAGTCCAGAATTCAAAATTTACTTGAGTAAAAGTACAAAAGTATTGGGATCAAAATGTAAAAGTACAAAAAAAAGACCAAAAGTAAAAGTACAAAAATATTTGAAAATAGCAGATCTACAAGCTTGTGAGATCTACAGATCTCACAACGCGTCGCGATGCGACGCGTTGTGAGCTTGTAGATCGTCTATTTTCAACCAGCCTAGGTATAAAATAGGTCTAAAGTTGTTAATGTATGTTTCATAATATCATAATGTATATCTGAAAAGTAACTAGTAACTAAAGTTTTGAAAGAATTGTAGTGGAGTAAAAGTACAATATTTGGCTCTGAGATGTAGTGGAGAAAAGTAAAAGTTTCGGAAATTGGAAATACTCAAGTAAAGCACAAATACCTCAGAATTGTACTTAAGTACAGTACTTAAGTAAATGTACTTAGTTACGTTACACCACTGGCAATTTATTACAACAAATAATAACAAATAAACAGAGTAATAACGAAAGGAAAATCTACTAGAAAAGTATATCAATTAGAGAAAGCACATACAATCAATGTCTTCATTGAGACCAGGAGAGGTGAGCACATCAAGGAACTGACTCCACACTCTCCTCATTAGTCAATCAATCTGTAAACATGAACACTTTGTTGTGAATAATCCAATTAGTTAGCGTAATAATAGAATCAGTGGGAGGCGATGCGTGTCTGTCAGAGCATATAAGCCATCGTTGTGATCTATATTTATAAATAGAGACTCCGCCCCCATGGTGACTAGGAGGTCAGATTGACAAATGGTGAGGCCAGATATCTAGTTTTAGAACATCAGTAGTGTCTTCGATAAATGAAGTTTCTTGACATTAGGCTTAATGTAAAAGTCAATCCATTTCGAGGCAGGCCCAGTCAAAGTGTCGTTTCCAGAAATAATTGTCAAAAGGCTGTCTGTGGATCTTAATAGGAAGCAAGTAAAATGATACCAACATGGGAGATTCAAGTAAAAATGTTAATTAATTTTCAGAAATCCAACTGGCCTCCATAGCGTTATAGCAAAGAGACCATGGAACTCAGTGGACATAATTATACAGCACTACAAAAGCACCGCCTTTGTCCTCCGGGCCAACAATAATATCATTATTTTTCAAGACAATTCATCAGGGGCAATGCATTCCCTGCGAGTCAGGTTAGGTCTGTTTTTGATTGACTGAATACTTTATTAGTCAGACATGTAAGCATCACGTTGTACAGTAAGACATTAAAGCTAAAAAGGATAACACAAAAAAGTCCTGGAGACTTGTTTCCATGATTGTGGCCCTATGTATTCGATTCATGGAATACAACATTAACACAATAATACTTGTCATCAACAAATACAAACACTATATATACAAAAGAGATGGGAAAATTACATTTACCTCCCCTTGTGGTCTCCTAATAGATGGCTTTTTCTGGCCAATTTAGAAAGAAACCAGTGTTACACATCCTTTAATGGATGTGTTTTCTATTTTGATGGCAGAGCAGTACAATGAGAACTTTCCCATATTTGTTCTAAATTTGGGGAGCGTGTTTTGTGACTGTGTGGGTTTCACTCACTTTGGAGAAGTAGTTTGACGGGTATTGAGGGCACTGTCCCTTTGACTATCTTAAATATCAATCCCAGTGACATTTGCTTAACCCTGTCTTCTACCCTGAGCCAAACTAGCAAAGTGTGTTGGAATTAGGTGGGTCATGTTCACCAAGACAGAAGTATCACTAAGGTTTTCAATATCATGATCAACCTTTTTGGTAAAAGCAAAGAGAGAGGGATTTGAAACCACAGGGGCGAAACGTCCCGACCCCCCAAATTATTTCGGGGGCAGTGTACAGTATACAGGGTATCTGCACATTTCTGAAGTGGCAATTTAAGGATTTTTATGAAAAAATATATGAAATTGGCCAAATTGTCAAATATGGCGTAAGAAATAGGCAAAAATTGTGAAAATAACCGAATAGGCAATTTTCACAATATTTATCTGTGGAACCGAGTCAAAATAAATGTAATGCCTATAATGCCAAGTGCTTGTCAGGGTGGGGGGTCCCCAGTTAAAATATGATTCTTTCTGGGGGTCGCGGCCTGAAAAGTTTGGGAACCCTTGGTCTAAATGTCAATGAGGGGTCAGGAGGTCAGCTCAGAGTCCATCTCCAGTGTATCAGAATGTAGATCAAGGGCTGCTGGGGCCCGATAAGGGAAATTGTGTGTATGTCCAAGAATGGTGGGAGGTGAGGTCATTTTGAGTTTTTAAAGTGTCCTCTGAGATGCGACTCTCCTTCACCAGAGGCTAATGGAGCAGTACAACCTCGTTATAACCTTTTGAACAAAGCTAACAGTGCAAGCGTGCAGTGGTCATTAAAGTGCACATCTTTACATAGGACATCTGTATCTAGGGGCCGTGCCCGTGACACAGTGGGGAAGACGTTTTTATTCAAGCCTCGATCCACATATAACTTCTCCAGAGATCATTTCCTTTTTATGATGGGTGACTGTAGAACCGGATAATGAATTTGAACTTTGTACATGCCCGGCTAACATTTATTAGCATGCCTTGTTTTTGAAACATATGGCACGTCCACTGGGGCGCCTCGTCCCATATGCCATGGTGCACAGGAGAACGAGTCATATTAGCAGTTAACATCGCTAGACTGTTGTAGGTGATGGGGTGTTTTATGATGCCTGCAAGAGCCATGAGGTGAATTCTTGAATTGGATGAATGTTTAGTCAATTTCACAATTGTGTGGGCTTTATCGAGGCCCACCACAGGTTTTTAGGGATGTTGTTGCCGTTCTTTTCGATGAATTTGCATTGATTGAATACTTAATTAATCAGAAATGTAAACAGCACGTGGTACAGTAAGACATTAAGGCTATTGATAACACAAAACAATCCTGGGGACTTATTTCCATTGTGGTATTCAACTCAATTCAACAACATCGCATACAAAATCAATACAATAATACAAGCACTATAATATACAAAAGAGATGGGAAAATTACATTTACCTCCCCTTTTGGTCTCCTGATTTCGTTGTTTGTTTGTTTTAGGACACTTTTGAAAGAAACCAGTGTTTGACATCCTTTAATGGATGGTGTCAGGGCATATTCCACATTTTGGTGGCAGAGCAGTAGCATGAGAACGTTCACATATTCCAACTTCTGCAGGCAAAAGTAAACTTCAAAGGTTGTTCCTCCTCTCATGACTTTCATGAGTTAATCTTCTTTTTCTGTATTCAATGTTTAGTTTTTGTTCTTTTATGAAAATATGGAAAATACAAGTACAAGGTCGCCAACACTGCACACACTGTTCAACAGCTTGCGACGTATTGTTTTCCCAGTGTTTATCATGATGTGGTTAGTGGTCGAGCAAAACGGAGGGTTAGAGAGCGCTATCTTTGTAATACGAGCAAAGTATTGTACCAACAACATAGAAGGTCGTTTTAACACTCGTCTCAGCTTGAATTCTTTCAGCGCTCTGTGTTTGTGTCTGTGGTTACCACCCCGTAATGAAGGGGTTGTGTGCACTCGTACAAGGTTGCGCTGAGAAAGTGGCATAAAAGCGTAGATAATGAAAAGATCTGACCCTGATTCATGGAGTCTGTCCATTTACTACTCCCCCTCTCACACACCCTGTATCTTCCAATCATGTTGAATATAAGGGAGTGAACACATTTTTCATTAGAATTTAATTCCAGGGGTTTCATTGTGGTCTATTCTCTCTCCATGCCAGCGCTTTGGCTCCCATCACAGACTAGGTCTATCTTTCACACTAAAATAACCCAATTACTGACACAGGGATGAGGAGGCTATGGATTCTATCATTATCGCCATGGCAACATGAGAGCCGTGTGTGTGTGTGTGTGTGTGTGTGTGTGTGTGTGTGTGTGTGTGTGTGTGTGTGTGTGTGTGTGTGTGTGTGTGTGTGTGTGTGTGTGTGTGTGTGTGTGTGTGTGTGTGTGTGTGTGTGTGTGTGTGTGTGTGTGTGTGCGTGCGTGCGTGCGTGCGTGCGTGCGTGCGTGCGAGAGCTGCCGGTTTGATATTGCATCGTGCTGAGGGGAGTCATGTTTTTGTGGAAAATGGAGGGCAAAGGGATTGCTTCTTCTGTCTGTAAGGCTATTATGGACTATGAAGCTGGAGAGGGTCCAATTTTGTTGTCCATAAAAGTTGTTTTTCATTAAAGCCACTGAATCTCAACTCTGCACTTTGTTATCCCTTTGCAAAATACACACATTTCTCACTGATGTGAAAGGTGCACCAGATAGAAGACGTGACTGAGGCGGTACAAAAGGTAATTTTATAAGAGCAGATGTTTTGGGGGTTTGGTTTGGTCTGATAGCAAGACAGTGTCTGTGTAAAAAATAATACATTTTTTGCAACAATTAATTTACATAAACAACTACAAAGGGCGACACAAAAAATACAAACAAGAGTACAAAGTTCATTATCTTCATTATCTTTCATTTCATGTCAAAACCCCAACCCCACCTATAGTGCCAAAGTCTAACAATGTCTTTTACAACTATATTTGCATTAGAGTTTGGGTTAAGCATGAAAAACTATATATATATAAAATAATACTTGAGCAGTAATCTGCCTCAGAGACAACTTGCGGGATACAGTGCATTTTTGTCGACAATTAGTCAGTTTGGTGTGTTTTTCCTTAAATTAACGCCCTACTTGATCATACTACAGCGTCACACACAAAAGCATCAGAAGTAGCAGATCCACAAGTTTGAGCTTGTCGATCAGCTACTTCAGATGCTTCTAATCCTGAAAATCCTGAAAAGTAACAGTTTTGGACATGTGAGGTTTTCACCCGACAGAGACGATACGTTGGAACTTGTAGTCCAAGGCCAGCAGCAGCACCACACCACACCTTTTTCATGCCAAGGACCCCTAAATTGATATACATTTGGCCGCGGACCACCATTTGAAAACGTTTTGTGCCAGGGACCCCCAGAAGCAAAGATATCAGTTAATTTTTGCTTTAAAAAAATATTAATATATTCAAAGATATCACATTTTAAGTACTTTTAAATGTTTCTACTGACTTTTACGTGTTTTTACTCATTTTAACATATTTTACGTATTTTTACTCATTTTAAGTATTTTTACTAATTTTAAGTATTTTTACTCAGTTTAAGTATTTTTACTCAAAAATGTGTGTGTGTGCGCGCGTGTGTGTGTGTGTTGCACTCTTGTTTGTGTATAATTAGTGTAACTGGTTGCATCTTTGTGTTGCAATCAGCCGCAGCTGTTGAGGTCATGCTGAGGTCGTGCTCATACGGACGGACACCCGGACACCCGGACACACAGACAAAGTCATGTATAGGAGTGGTTGGCACCACTCGAAAATAGCAGATAATACAAGCTCATGAGCTTGTAGATCTGCTATTTTTGAAAAATCTTGACAATTTGTGCAAATCTTTGAATATATATTTGCTTCACAATTATTGTGGCTAAAGTCGTGTGGATAAATATTTTAGGAAATCTCTATGGGAAAATGTAATGGGCTTTCTGTGGAACCACATACATGTCTGCCACTGTTATGTCCTATATAGTGTAACAACACCTGGTATTGATGTGGATTTGAAAATTGTGCATTCATTTGGGCCTGTCATTATCTACAAAACCTTTTTGAAATGTGTCAAAAATGTTCAAGATTTTATCAATGTTTATGAAACAGCAGATTTACAAGGTCACAATTGGTCTGCATTGTGACAAGTAAGTTGTAAATCAAGTATTTTCGAGTAAGTCCATGTATAACATAGGGCTTAAGTGGTTAAACAAAATAAGAGATCCAGAAGAAGAGGTCTTTCATCATCATAAATCAAGTGAGGGTGGGCTTGTTCATGCCCTTCTACAGGTATGGAAAAGTCCTGTTTAATATATCATGGGAGAAACTGCATCACGCATTGTTTTCCTGGCAATAATCATCACTTCTACTCATTGAATGTGCCAGTGGGATTCCGGAATGATTACCCAGTGGCAATAACAGCTCTTTCATTTTTTAGAAGAACACTTTCCTTCCTCGAAATGATGCTGGAACACTCCAGCAGTGGAGAGGGGAGGGGTGAAGGATGTCGTTTCTGTCGGGGGAAAAAAAAGCTCTTATCTCCATTCTAACCTTTCGTGTTTTTAGCGGCGCTAGCCGCTCTATACCTTTAGGTATAGAGCGGATCCTGCTCTATACCTGACTTTGTCCGTGTCCGTCAATGTTCTGATTGGTCAGGTCCGTCAACGTTCTGATTGGTCAGGTCCGTCAACGTTCTGATTGGTCAGGTCCGTCAACGTTCTGATTGGTCAGGTCCGTCAACATTCTGATTGGTCAGGTGCGTCAACAAAGTGATTGGTCAAGCTTCACATGACACGTGGCTATAAACACATTATAAACACATTATAAACACATATCGATGACTAAATGTATCAAAGGCGCCGCTACCTTCACACAGGGTGTGATTTTTTTTCCGTAAATGAACGTCTCTACTTGATCTCACTACAGCGTCACACAAAAGCATGAAAAGTAGCAGATCTGCAAGCTCGAAACGCGTTTTGAGCTTGTAGATCTGCTACTTTTGCTGCTTTTGAATTTGAATCATTAAAAGCGACAGTTTTGGACATATGAGGTTTCACCGACCGAGACGATATTCATCAAATGACGGTGGCAGGCTACAATACATCAACTGAATTGCATACAGTATGATATGAGTCATTGTGCGCATACGGATGATCCATGTCTTGCTACGCAAAGTTGGAGATACTTAAATTGAGAGGTTGGCAATTAAAATTGATTCAGGTGATTCACAGACCACCCTAAACTGCTGTGTGACGTGGTGTTGTTGTATTGATGCCTGGAAATTGAGGCTTTGTCAGGGACATCACACCATGCCTTTCACTGCAAAGAGAAATGTTGCAATTATGGCTTAATGCTTTAACTGACAAACTCGACTGCAATTTCCATCTGCTACATTTGTTGTCAAATTAATCAAATTGCAATTAAGTGGCACCCATTATTGTAAACAAACGCTGCGTTATCAAACATGCAAATGAGCCGGCGTCCTAGCGCATCGCCGGTGTTCATTCTTCATTTGCACATTTAAAAAACAATATACAACGACAGCATGATGTGGGTAGTGCAGGGGAGATTTAGAGAACCCAGTGGGGTTTATAAAGTTAATCTCGCCTCATTTAACAACAAAAATACAGAGTAATCATAAAGATAAAAAGTAAACATCAATTATTTGGCAACATGAATAATACAACAATGACAGTATGAATGAAAAATAAAAAATAAATAATTAGTAGGAAAGGGTGGATGTGCAAGTGTGTGTGGGTGTAAGAGTGGAAGACTATGTGGATTGTTCAATTCGATTCATCAACTGGGTTCTAAGCTTATATTTGATTTATGATTTAGTGAGGTAGACTTTGATGAGATCTCGATAGCTGTTCCATAGCTGAGCCCCAGATATAGATAGCTTCATAGACTTGTTAAACAGCACTCTCATGTTAGATTCGTGTCAATGTGAATTTTCAGACATTTTACCACTGAAACCGTCAATACTTAGTAAACTTGACCTTTCACTCTGTACTTGGTCTGCTCTTTTTTTCCCTCTACACCAAGCCTCACAACGCGAGGCGTTGTGAGCTCGTAGATCGGCTATTTTCGGCTAAAGTTGTCCTCAGAATAGGAACGCTAGAGACCCTTAGGGGTCCCGGACCCCCTGTTGAAGACCCTTGATTTGAACCATTAGATCATGTTCTGTGTATTTAGTTGAATCACTGCTCTGCACTTTCTTTGTTCTTATTGTTCTTCACTGTACTGACTGAACCCCAGACCAATTGAAGGATTCTGTCTGTGTTTTCCATCATTAAACAAACTCTACTCTGAAGAAGCAGCATTTATTTCTTGCTGAGTGTTTCGTGCTGTAAGGGAAAATGAACAAACTGTTGGCCGTTTCACATTCCAAATGCATAGTATTGAAATAAATTGTACAAAATGTATTTGCTTCTTCAAAGTGCATCTGGAGTGGAATACAAAATACCTGTGGGTTATGGTTATATTGCTTTTTGTGCTGTGGACAAAAACATGTTAGCCTCCCTGCCTGGATCTTTCAATATTTTTAGCGGTGCCAGCCGCTCTACATGTGACCACTTGTTTGTCTGAATACCAGCGCCCACACAACAAAGGTGTTTTTTGTTAAAAGGTTAAAGCACTATGTGATAGTAATCATTGCTATGGAGTATTTGTTCAGTAACAGCAGTCTCCCCATCTCTCCAGATCTTTAATAAACAGAAAATCCATTTTCACATGGGTTGCACAATGTCAGCCAATAAGGAAAGAGTATCCATTCATCAGCTTCATTTTTATAGTGTTCCAGTTCCGAACTTTGTCCGTTCATTTCTTTGTCATCACTTCCAAATTCAGTTGTTTAATCTATATCCTGAATGGAGAAAATTGAAATGCATTTTCTGTTTAATAAAGAGCTGGAGAGACATGGCGACTCCTGTTACTGAACAAACACTATACAGTATATAGCAATGATTACTATCAGAATATAGAGCTATTTAACACTTCTTTTTAACCAAAGAAAATCACTTACCCTACCGTTAATTACTCTTCTTTAAGCATGCAGCGATCTTGGCAAACAAGATGACAACAAGGCTGTAGCACACAGCATGTTCTGAAGCTTATTGACCACTTGAACTCTAGCAACCCTATTTGCAGGTGAACATGTGAAAACAGGAGGGGGCCCAGTAAAGTGCCCCAAGGGACTCCAGTCAACTAAGTATAGGGTTTAAGTGGCTATAAGCACACACAGAGAATACAATATGCACACGCCATATCATAGACACAGTAGGCACAACAGGATATGAATAGGAATTGATGGGAAACATGATGTTTGTTCACTTTATGTTATAACAGTGAATGACCTTGAACGATAGTTGAACTGAGACCATGGTCTGACAAAGCATCCTTTTCATTTGGGCGACTTCTTTATTAAAGTTGCACTATGTAACTTTCCTCTTCTACCCCGGATTTGAACCTGGTTTCCTGCGCAAGTGCTGACATTTTTACCATTGAGCTAATAGAGCCTGCCTGCTTGCTCAGGCGATTAATTGACTATCAGGTCAAAATTCGTGGCAGATCCTGTGTCTAGGTGAGACATGACCTTTGACACGATCTGAATGTCTCTACAGAAGAGCAGGGAGACAAAATACAACCACCACAATTGTGTAAGTTAAATTGTATTAACATACTTGACCAGATTGGACAAAATTACATTTTATTCATAAATAAAAGTTACATAGTGCTGCTTTAACTAAATGAAAATGTCATGACTCCAATTTTAGAAACCATGCACTGATGAATGTGGTTCAAAAGTAGCAAAAGCTCGAAAGGCGTTGCTTCTGCTCTGCTCTGCTACTTTTGATGCTTTTGTGTGACACTGTAGTATGATCAAGTAGGGCATTCAATTAAGTTTCATTAGTTGCAAGGATACAACCAACTTATTTTAGGCAATAAGGCATAAGCACTGTATGATGTATTAATGCATACTGCAGGTACAACATAGTTCCTGTTCAAACTTATAGCTATAAAGTTTTATTCCATTCCATTGTTCTAAACAAGGACATGCCGAGCGTGTCACCATGTCCTCTGTGATTCTTTGTATCTGGTATTTTAGCAATGACAGCATCAGCCAGTGACCTTTCAGTTGAAGGGATCCAGCTGCCTCAGATCAATGTAACGGGATTGTGAAGTATTTCTATTTGACATTGCAAATTAAACAGGGTTATTTTATTTTATTTTCAAACTCTACATTGGATTGCTAAGACATTCTAGCTTCCGTAAACTCACTTTGTTCACTTTCTGTTAACCTTCTATGACCTTGAACAATAGTTGAACCGACACCGTGGTCTGACAAAGCATCCTTTTCACTCTATTGCGGATATAAAATAAACACACAATACATGTGAGCTCAATACATAAGGTACAGAATGTAACAATAAGAGGCACAGAATCCGTACACTAAAATGTTTAATGTTTATTTTGTAATCTTTATCAAATCGATTATAAGTCTTACTTCCGTCTCTGCTATAGGGAATTATTTGGAATTTTGGTGTGTTTTCTGAGTGTGTGAATCTTAACAGAAATGACGTGTTTTGGTCATTTTAGGTCTTGATCCAATTAAGTAGCAGCTGACAATCAGCCTTGTAACAACTTGTTTAGCCCTCTGCCACCTCCCATTTACCCCCCATGGAGATAATGCCGTAGCAATTATAACCCACAGCAGGCCCCCCCGAAATCTAAATAATTTCAAGGCCCAACATCCCACTGTGGACCTTATCGCTGTAAAGCTCCAGGCTAGCAATACTGAACGCTGTGGTTGAGCAGGCAGGTATTCCTTTGATAAATGACCACCTGTATTGTCCTTACAAATTTACTGCCCTCTTTTCCTTTCTTCTCTTTTTTTAGTGTTTAGTGTTACATCACCTCTTCTTCAGTGGTGTAAAAAGTACTCTGTTTATTTACTAAAGTAAAAGCATCAATACCACAATGTAGAAATACCCTGTTAGCAAGTAAAAGTCTGGTATTCAAAATGCACTTGAGTAAAAGTACAAAGGTATTGGCATCAAACTATACTTAAGGTACCAAATATAAAAGTACTTGCTATGCAGAATGTCCCATTTCACACATTTTCTAAATGTATAAAAAATCTTTTGAAAATAGCCAATCTACAAGCTCACAACGTGTCACAACGTTGTGAGCTTGTAGATCTGCTATTTTCAAATAGACAAAGAGGGCTGAAGTGGTTAATGTATGTTTTGTAATAATAATCAAAATGATTACAAAGTAACTACAAAGTAACTATTAATTATTGATTATCTTTCAAATAATTGTATTGCAGCAAAAGTATAATATTTGCCTATGGGATGTAGTGGAGTAGAAGTAAAAGTATTGCACATTGGAAATACTCCAGTAAAGTAAAAAAACAAAAAAAACACCTCAAAATTGTAGACATTTACTCAAGTACAGTACTTGAGTAAATGTACTTACATTAGTTACGTTCCATCACTGCTCTTCTCAACTTGCTAACACCTACTTTAGAAAAAAAAGGGAGGAAAAAAAAAGACTGAAGAATTATGCTCAGTGGTTGTTGGGCCACCATCACGCCTTGGGGAATGGATGAGAGCAGAAAATACCACACGGTATACTACTGTGGAAAGACCTTCAGGGACATAAGGAAAATAAGAGGGAGGCAGAGAGGTTGTCCTTGAAATGAAAGGAAGTGTGAACTATGTGAGGAAAGTACACAAATCATCCAACATGACTATACTATACATCTTACACATTGGCTTTTGTTGGTGCTCCTGCATGCTCTCTCTCTCCCTCTCTCTCTCTCTCTCTCTCTCGTTCTCTCGTTCTCTCGTTCTCTCTCTCTCTCTCTCTCTCTCTCTCTCTCTCTCTCTCTCTCTCTCTCTCTCTCTCTCTCTCTCTCTCATTCTCTCTCTCTCTCTCTCTCATTCTCTCTCTCTCTCATATCAGGTCGAGCCCGGACACATGGATGATTAAACAGACCTGCTGTGGGGCGTGTTTGGCCACCTTAAACATCTCTGACCGCCCGGCCCACGGGGACGGACAACCATTAACCTCAGCCTCGCAGAGGGGTCACAGGTGAAGCCGAAATAACCAAGAAGCTCGGGCCGTAGTTGTTTGTATTCATCACCGCGCTCCCGCCTTCTAAGGCACTGAAGGTTGTCGTCTATTAATAAAGTACTATTTCAAGTGCATCTGCCAAAGTCACTGTGAGACAGAGATCAGTAGCAGAATAATACGCAAAATAGATAGAAACTCCTATGTGTGTGGACTGTGAACTGCTTTTTTTAAATTGATTGAATGAATGCTTGATTAGTCAGAAATGTAGTGGTACAGTCATACATTAAGGCTAAAAGGATTACCCCAAAAAGTCCCGGGCACTTGTGCTTGTACTTCTGTATGCTGCTGCATAAAGTATGTTATCCATCCGCCGTACGTGTTCAAGGCACAGTTGTGGTTTAAAGCTAGACTCAGCTTTTTAAATGGATGTAATGTACAACTTTGCTATTGGGGCTGGCACGAATGCCATCTTTGATGGTTTTAGTGGCTAGCCATCTAACATTTAGCCAAAATGCCTATAATATTTTAAAACCGGTTCTGACAACTAAGCGGTTTCGGTTTAATTATCATTTTATTGTAGTTACATGCAGTAGCCTACACTAAAAGTTATAAACCAACTCGGTTTTTTTTCTCCCCTCCTGTGGTGGTACTATTTCTGTATCGCCAGCACGGTAGCAAACAACCATCTAGTTTGCTGAAAGCACGAGCTATTTGTGTTCATCTCTTGCTGTTGTGGAGGCGTTCTGTATAATTATGCTTGATTTCAATATTATACTGAAAGCTTCCACACAGATTTTAGTTTTGTTCGTCCGTCCGTCCGTCCGTCCGTCCTCCGTCCGTCCATGCGTCCGTCCGTCCGTCTATCCGTCCGTCCCAACCCTACGTACGTAAGTCTGTCTGTCTATCTGCTGGACAGATCAGTGTCAAACTTTGAATGCAGAATCCCACTAGGACTAGGCCAATAAGCCCACATTTTTCAAATAGGCCTCATGGTTGCCATACATTTTGTCCACTTGAACCGTAGGTTGCAGAATCTAATACATTTCCCTTCTAGATTAGATCATAATGCAACTCTTCATGTACAGCTATTTCTGCCTAACTAGATTTCCCAGCCATTTAGCATTTTCTTAAAAACACACTTCTTGCAACTCCTCCTACACATTTTGTCACACGTTGAAGCTAATGCACTGTATAGTGCTTTAGCTGCTCTGTCTGGAGCAGGGTTTCCACTTGGCAATTTTTGGGACGACCACCTTGACCGACAGGATTATATTTTGCCGGCCAAAGAAAAAATTCATCGGCCATATTGTAATTAACATCACATGCGTGTTTGCAGATACGTGCGCCCAACTGACAATTACACCTCGTTACATTAGCGCTGCGCTTCTTTCCACTTAATCACAGATGCATTCTGTTCCTGTTTTTATAGATAACTAAATAATATCTATCTACTCCATCATGCAGAGGTGTCACTTGCCAAAAAATAACTGAATAATGTGGCTGTGAGTGAACTGCTTCCGCGACGTCGTCGCATAGTATAAACAAATTCATATATTTTTTGAGCTTTTGTTTGTATTGTTAATGTTAATTATGTCATCGTGAATGATGGCGCAAGGAAGGTTGAATACTTGCCTTTAATGTAGGCTGTGTCACCAAATTTCACCACTTTATCCTGGAGTCACGATAAACATGTATCATTCAGATTTTTCATATTCCAATATGATTGGCTATGATTGCCTTCCAAAATGTGTGGGTAGGACCTATTAAAAAAAAAAAAAAAGAATGCATGCAGCATTCAATCTTTTGTACATAGTGTTTGTATTTGTTGATGGTATGTATTATTGTGTTCATTTTGTATGCTATGTTGATGAGTTGAATACACAGGACCACAATGGAAACAAGCCCCCAGGACCTTTTTGTGTCATCCTTACAGTAATGTTGTGGATAAGGGAACCCCTTATCCACAAGTTTCCTAGGGCATTGTGGGCATAACTTCCTGTCGATTTGATCCCTGATTCCAATATCAAATCGACTGGAAGTGATGTCCACAACGCCCTGGGAAACTTGTGGATAGGAATCGTTAAAGGGAACTGTTAAGGAATCGGAATTGTTAAAATCCTAAAGGATCCCAACCCTAGTTGTGTGACAATGATTGTTAAACAGGGTTATGATGATATTAATATCCATACTGTTTGCCTTTAATTGTCCCATTTCTTACATAAAACGGCATATATCATGAACGCAACATCCAGTCATCCCCATGTTGAGGGGCCTCTATAGAGCGCACCTCTCTTCTGCCAACTGTTGGGGCCACAAATGTGTTCATTTGCACCATATGTTGCAGATAAATGCTGTTCCCTCAGCTTCCTAGTGCCCTGACGGCCAACTTGCACAGCCCTGGCTTGGCAACCCAGCCTGGCTGAGAGATATACAGTCCAAGGAACGTGCTTTTCTAGTTGTGTTAGTTTTTTGCACACAAACTGGTCAAATGTTTTATTATCCATTGGTAAATGCATCAGACAGACGGACAGACAGACAGACAGACAGACAGACAGACAGACAGACAGACAGACAGACAGACAAATAGCCAGTATTCATAATGATACAATTAGTACTTAACAACCTCTGTGTTTATTTGAGAGCCTACACATATATAATGTGCAAACATTTTCAAATATAAAATAATTAACCGGATCGTCAACACAAATTGAGTATTCTCACTTGTGCTACATGGGGGGGGGGGTTTAATGATACAGAATGTGACACACCGCACGTTACAATTCAATTTGGAAATGGAATATCTTCAAAACTAAATCGACCAACTGAAGGATGAATGTGTTCCTCAGTACGAGCTTTTCTGAGAGCTTTATTGTTTCCATCTGTCAGTCATGGTTTACCAAATGTCCCATCCATACTTGCTTCTGAATTATTCAAAACATTTGCAACCCCCTACTCTCTCAGAAATCCCCCTCCTCCTCCTCCTCCTCCTCATGCTTTTACAGAGAATAACATGATCCCTGTTTCTCCTCTCACTCATTCCTCCCGGGTCTATTTAAAGGCCAAGACTTTACGAGCCAATAGTATTACTACGACCGCTGAGCCCTTTTCTGTCTCAAGAATTGCAGGTTTTATTGAAGTTCACCTCATTCCACCCCCTCAATGAACTCGGCCCACCAGTACAGGCCCCCAGGGGACACGGGTTCCCCCCGTCTCTTTCATTTCAGCGTTGCCGGGGCGTGCCCCTAAAATAAACCTGTGGTTTGCCCTCTTCTCCCTCCTTACAATACAGAGAGGCCAAACTTCAACCACCAGCAGCTCCATCTAAAGCAGGGCCTGGAAAATATGTCCATCGTCTCTGTCGGGTGGAAACCTCATATGTCCAAAACAAAAAAATATATAGCAAAAGTAGCAGATCGGCAAGCTTGAAACGCATCGCTTTGTGCCGCGTTTCGAGATTGCCGATCTGCTACTTTTCGACGCTACAGTGTGATCAAGTAGGGCGTTAATTTACTAAAATAAAACGTAAAAAGTTAGAATATGGAAATAAGAGGTTTCTGCCCCACAGCGTGCATATGAATTGCGCCAGCCTTTCAGATTGCATGCCAGTCCAGTCTATACAGTAAGTGACATTCCATGGCCCGAGCAGGGCCAAAATGATTGCTGTGGAGCGAGTCATTACATCTGACCAATATGGTGAGGTTTAAGCATAAAAAAAAGCCAACAATCTTCTGTGTTTTCTAATTGAGATCTAAAAACGTTGAGCTTTAAACTGTCCAGCTTTTATTCCACTGAAATCCTTCCAAACCAGCAACTCTGTGGCTGCCACGTGTTCGTTCATTCGTCCACAAAAGTCTAAATTGTTTAAATGTTCAACATTGAAATGTTCAATGTAGTGTTGAAGTGTCCTTGAGCAAGACGCTCCTAACTGTTCCAGTTTGTGCCTTGCATCGTTTCCTCTGCCGTGTGTGTGTGTGTGTGTGTGTGTGTGTGTGTGTGTGTGTGTGTGTGTGTGTGTGTGTGTGTGTGTGTGTGTGTGTGTGTGTGTGTGTGTGTGTGTGTGTGTGTGTGTGTGTGTGTGTGTGTGTGTGTGTGTGTGTGTGTGTGTGTGTGTGTGTGTGTGTGTGTGTTAATGGCTGAATGTCATTTATTATAAAGCCGTTTGAATAAAGGTGCTTGTTTACAATCATATAGTCTAGGGGAATAAAGGATTGTCACGTACGGGTTGGAAAGTGAAGTTTGGTTATTAGTGAGACCTTATCAGTGTTTCTTATTTCTTTTTAGGTTTGCATGATTTATTACAATGAATGTTTTTTGATAAATTAGTTTAAACGAAACAGAAAATAGCCCCTGGCGCAAAACAATAAACAAAGAAAACAAACAAACCCAATCCTTGTTTTTAAATATAGCCTAATGAACACCAAATAGAATTTAAAAAATAATAATCTAATCTGACTACTCTAATTTCAACTACATAAAAAGTTGGCTTTTCCAAAAAAAGACAGAAGCTTGAGTCCAAACTGCTTAGCGATTGCAAATCAAACAATCAGTGAATCAATCAATCAATCAGCGTATAAGGTTGCTCTGAGGACTCCTCACCACTCTAATTTCAACTACATAAAAATTTGGCTTTTCCAAAAAAGCTGCCGCCAGTAGCTCTAATCAGCACAACACAGGGTTATGTCAGAAGGCTGAGTCCAAACTGCTTAGCGATTGAAAATCAAACAATCAGTGAATCAATCAATCAATCAATCAGCTTTATAGGCTGTTCTGAGGACTCTACACCATACATTATCATTAGTGGGTTCAACAATTCAAAAGGGTGCACATTAGCAATTAAAATGCAGAGCAAACACACACACACACACACACACACACACACACACACACACACACACACACACACACACACACACACACACACACACACACACACACACACACACACACACACACACACACACACACACACACACTCACACACAGTGACAGAGGACATCTAGCACACTGCCACATTACACAGCTGGTGACACACACTGGGCAAGATTGATTGATTGATTGACATTTTTATTAGGCAAAATAATGTAAAACAACACAGTTACATTTATAATACTTTTGTCTAAAAGGTCCGACCAAAAATAGTAGGGATGTCCGATATTATCGGCCTCCCGATATTATCGGCCGATATTAGCATAAAAATTGATATCGGGAAAATATCGGTATCGGTTTTTGAATTTTTTTTTTTTTTTTTTTGGCTTTATAAATAAGTTACAGGAGTTCTTACTGTATATGGTGTGTGTGATATGAAATTTGAGCTTACCCTAATCACAATAATCCCCGCATATATCGGTATCGGTTGATATCGGTATCGGTAATTAAGAGTTGGACAATATCGGTATATCGGTTATCGGTAAAAAAGCCAATATCGGACATCCCTAAAAAATAGTCCTTTCGGACTTGTTTCCGTTGGGGTCCTTGAATTAATTTCATAGACATATATAGTAGCAACCAAACAGTTCAAAAATCAACATAAAAATACAGAGAAAAAATACCACTATGTACAAAAAAAAGCATGAAAAATAAAAAATATATATTAAAAAAAAAGGGGGAGGGGGATTTGGAGGGATGGGGTTAGACTATTCCATACCTTGGTGGCTGTGCTGTAGAAGGAGAATTTGCCCATGTTTGTTTTACGGGTGGGTGGTACCAGATTGTTGTTTACGCTCCCTCTAGTTTCGTGACTGTGGTTGTCACTAACTTTTTCGAGGTATTTATACAGATATGCGGGTATAGGGGGCATTTCGGGCAAATCTGCATTTACAATTTTGAAGACCAGTCCCATGTTTAACCCTGTCTTCCACCCTGACCTATAGACCTAGCCGGTTGAGTGTCTAAACAGAAGTGGCGGAATTACCGCCCAAGAAAATGACGTTGACGTTGATCTGTTTATTCTCCGTGAATGAAACAGGTGTTGTGATTGGTCGGGGGAAAAAAAAGTCGGGGAAATACATATGACGGAAGTCCCACCCCTGTAGACACTCTCTGCATTAGGTCGTAACCAAGACTTTCTCCTCGGAGATGAGTAAAGGCTGGGAACGAGGCTACTGGTGACAAAAAGCATTGACAAATGACGCATTGTCTCAGATGACAATTTAATTTCAAGGCCCGGAAGGCTGTCAAAGCTGAGGGATAAAATAAGCAAACAAACAAACAACGACATCTAAGTGAACAAGTAGTCAAGGTTGTCGCTATAGTTTGACATTCTGTAGAAAATACCCCCCCCCCCATCGATGGCCCCCATCAATCAGTGTGAGCAATGAGCATCAACGTTCAGCAGTAGTGATTGATTTGAGGAGGGGTCTCTATCTCATCTATAAGACCTCTGAATGTTGCCTCCTCTTGAAGCCATGAAGTATAAACCATCTCAAATCCCCTAAAATTGTTTTTTCTCTGCACCATTAGATAGCAAGAGAGAGGGAGAGGGGGGCGGGGTAGACTACATTTTAATAAGACAGATGAGAGAAGGGGCAGGGGGATTGTCTTTTCTAGGGGAAAATAAATAATCAGAGACCTATATAATAGGCTGACTGTGGGTCATTGAGGAATGAATCAATGGACTATTAGCTTGAAGCCAGGCATACAAATTCATTCAACTGGCGCTATAAGAGATACAGAGGTCAGCGGATGACACAGGGAGAGACGGAGAGACAGACAGACAGACGGACGTGCGTCGTGCGCGGCCATCAGATCTGAGGCGATACTCTCATCGTAGCTCTTCTTCTGGCAGAGAGGAGGAGCTGTTGTTATTAATGGCTCCATATGTCAATGTGGACATAACTGTCAAACACCCTTTCTACTGAATGTTTCATCCTATTGCATCATGGGAGGGAAAACTTAAGCGTTCGGAGATTGATTTGACGGAACATTAAGCAGCATTCTCTCTACAGCAGTGGTTCTCAAACTTGTTCATGCCAAGGACAACCCCCCAAATTGATATGTATTTGGCCGCGGACAATGTGAAAATGTTTGGTGCCAGGGACCCCCAGATAGGAAGATTTATGTTAAAAAAGAAAAATAGCAGATACGCAAGCTCGCAGTGCAGCACGAAGTGACAAGCTGTGAGCTTGTTAGATCTGCTATTTTTGAATAGCCAACATATAAATGGATAAAGTGGTTAAAAATTACTGTGATACTACATTAACTACTTTACCTGGGGACCCCCTGGAACTTAACAGTTTTTATATTGATTGATATCGGCCTAATGTGTGAGGGGGACGTGTTTTTTCAAGTACTATTGCATTTAGAAAAGCATCCCCCCCCCCCCCCCAAAAAAAAAAAGTAATACAAAAACAACCATGGCCCCCTCAGAAGGACAATATCAGTCACCAGAACCAAGAAAGGGTGTTTTCAATTAATCTATTATGGTTAAAATGGAGTTTGAAGTTACAATGGGTTTGTATAGGAAAGGGCCGTGTCTAGCCTAGACGTTAAAATGAGGGTATAAATGGGACAGATTTGGGGGTGTTCAAAATAAAATATTGGCCTATATTTAAGGCTAAATAATAATTGTTGTGTTGCTCCTGCAAGTCTGCGACAATATTATGTTCTGATTATTGCAACCACATAGGCCTATATGAGAGTCATGAAGAAGAGAGAACTTATTTTGTAGTACATTCTGTCAACTATGGATGGCAGAATGTACTTTGCCGGGTGAACTGCCAGTACCGTGGACTCACTGGAAGACATCTTCAGATAATACAGCCTATTTAATGACTCAATTTCACTGGGATCAGCACAGCGTGCAAATGTTGTTCCACCAAAGATTCTGGCCATGTTCAAGTAGAGTACTGCCAGTGCTGCCAGAGTTTGCGAGAGAAATAAGCAAACCAGGTCTATGAAAACAAGCCCAAAAGAAGCAACTTTAAACTCGGCTATTTGAAAAAATGAGTATTTTTGAAACATTTTAACCCTGGCACATGATATTTTCAGATGGGGGGTCTGTATGTGGACAATAACATATTAATTTGGGGTCTTTGTCATGAAAATGTTTGAGAACTTAATAGGAAGGAAGCCGAAATAAGCAACTACACTTTAGACACGAGCACCAAAAAAACAACACCAACTACTAATATGTACAAGCTACTTTGCAGAAAAACAAGCACAAAGTTGCGTATAATAATAGATTTGGCAACAGAGACTATGGCAGATCTGTTTAGATTCTGCACAGATCAGACGAACTACAGTAGGACATGATATAATGTGCAAGAATCTGCTTGACTAGAACAGACCATGCACTGTTTGGGGAAGGAAATACAAATAAAACACATGCCCACGTGCCGTGGCCCCCCCTGGTGGCCTGGGGGCCTTTCTCATTTGAAGCGGTTGAAACAGCTAAATCTGCCTCTGATTATTCTGTCTCTCGACTATCTTTGGCCAATCATTAATCACAAATGTGCCACCACTAATTACTCCATTTACACTGGCCAGCGCCGGTCAACCCACTAATGAGGGTTAATGTGCCGAGGTTTCATCATTTTTCGGCTTAAATTAAAATCTGTGGCAAAAACACAATCATCAGTAGTCCTTATTGCAACTCTTAATGTGGACACTTCTAGCTATAGCTTCGATTTGATGTTCGCTCTGTGTCAATTGCGGCAACAAACAAACTGGCAATCAATGTTGGTGCTCCTTTTCAGTCCGTTTCTATTTGTCAGGATGCAGAACAGTATATATACAGTATATTTAAAAAACTTGACAATCTATGGGGGCAAGTTAAACATGACAGCTACACTAATATAGGTTCAGTCAGATAACCCACACATAGATTGAGACCAATAATGGTTTGAGAACATTTTATTTATAAAATCGAAATAGTGTAAATATTATATTTGATCTTGGCGTTCAGGCTCTGCTATACATTACTCCCTGCTCAGCACATTGAGACCTGATTCTAAATTATCTAAAGTCTTCTAAAGTCTCCTAAATCTCAACAATTTTCTGAAAAACGTATGTTTCTATATCAGTGGTGCTCAATCTTTTTCATGTCAAGGACCCCCAAAATGATATGTATTTGGCCGCGGACCCCCATCAAAATATTTTGTTCCAGGGACCCCCAGAAGCAAAGATTTGAGTAAAAAAAAATTGCTTTAAAAATATATATATTCAAAGATTTGCACACATTTTCACGAATTTTCAAAAATAGCAGATCTACAAGCTCGTAGCGCGGCACTCGGTGCCGCGCTATGAGCTTGTAGATCTGCTATTTTTGAATAGCCCAAAGTGTAAAATAATGCTTTTTAGCTCAAATCTAAAAATGACACATTCTTAATGGGTTAAGAGCATCGAGATATATACATCTATAACAACAACCCCCTCCCCCCCAGGGGAAAACAGAACCCTTAGGGAAAGCAGAGCCTATACTGGTGGTGCTGGGGTGGTGGTGGGAGCAAACAAAGCACATACATACAACATTCAGTGGCAGCGCTGACAGCAAGAGAAAGTGCAATGAATCAGGTGAGCTTAAGTAGACCGGCAATTTGGTCAGCTGCTTGACACGTCACATACTGTACATCGCCCACATAGTGCTGCACATGCTTATTAGACCTCTCGAGTGTATCTGCCTGAGCTAGCTTGCAGGCTACGCATCATTTATTTCTCAGGCTAATCATTTTTATTGGAGAATGGTGTGGTTTTCCATCCATGAACAAGAGCTTAAAGGAGTAGTTCACCCCAAAAAATACTTATTTTCTATCAATTGCAGCTCACCTCATGAAGCCTTGAATTCATGGAGATTTTTTTGGATTTGTCGCATTCCTGAGCCAATAATTTGATGACCAGCAGAGTCTCCGGTACTGACCAGTGACCAGCTCATCAAATTATTGGCTCTGGAATGCGACGAAAACTAAATGATCTTCATGATTTCAAGGCTTCGTGGGGTGTGTAATTGATAGAAAATAAGTCATTTTTTGGGGGAACTAGCCTACTCCTTCAAACGATTTGTGGCTGTATTAATATTATTTTTTAATTATAACATATTATAGGAAATGTGTGGATAGCTCTTTGTTTGGGCGCTGCTGCTTGTACAGCAGGATACTAGGATCAAACCGAAAGGGAAGCTTACAATACATGGATTTTGAAAGGTCTGCACGGACAGCCCACACACCATTTCCTGTTTACATGACTGCGTTATCAGTAACAAGTGAGGCATTTGTCAGCAGACGCACTCCATCGCCTCGACTCGGAGCCTGAAGGGGAAGATAAAGTGCCTTCCGGGCGGTACCTCGCCGCTGTAATAAAAAGACAAGAATGCAGAATGATGGAAACCCCCTGTGTGTGTGATCTCTTATGAGGAAGAATACCTCTCTCACTGTTGCCTGGCGCTAGGTCCTGACTTTGATAAGATAAGAGGAATAACACATGCCATCCAGATACCGAGAATGCCAATTTGTCTTTGTGGCTCTTGCATAACAAAGACAAATATTACACCACTGTTTGAATAACAAAATTATTCTATTGGTAAAGAGAATAACCTAACCTAGCCGGTGGAGACTTGGAAACACAAGAAAAGGAATAAAGGGGGAAAAAACAAGGGCATGTAATGCCCTTGTTTTGCTTTTCATTATACTAAATCTACAGATTCTTTTTTTCTTACATTTTTATCCCACAATTTTGCAACCCATTATTTCACCCAGTGCCAATGTAATCCTGGGCGCGCTACTCTCCCTCTGCCAGCCTAGGGAGAGCCCAGAACTGAGCTCATGCCTCCCAGGGGGAGGCAGTATAGACAAATCCACAGAGCGCTGCCTGTAGCTGTGGTGTCACGGTGCGGAGTGCGGAGTGGCACCCGCTTGACACTGCACGCTCTGTGGATTCGTCTATAGAGAGTATAGGATTACTGCATGTTTTTTTTGTGAGGCTACCTACCCTAAGGGACACGGGGAGAACATATGTAGGGGGTATGGCATACAGATATGTCCTTCCTTCTAATATCGTCTCTGTCGTATGTCCAAAACTGTTACTTTTCAGGATTCAAATAAAAACAAAATAGCTGAAGTATCAGATCTACAAGCTCAAAACATGTCGCTTTGCGCAGCGTTTCGAGCTTGCAGATCTGCTACTTTTGATGCTTTTGTGTGACACTGTAGTATGATCAAGTAGGCCGTTAATTTGCAAAAAAAAAAACAGAAAACGTTCAAATATGGAGATAAGAGGTTTCTGCCCGACAGAAACGTTATGCCCTTTGATGGTGGCTCAAACAATCAGTGCACAGGTCGTGTGCTGCTTGTGCAAGGGTGTGTCCACCCCCCCCCCCCCCCCGCCCCCACCCCCCCCTCTCTCTCTCGGATAGAAGGCATCACGTGGAGCCAGCATGTCACAAACCAGGCTTTAAGAGAGAAAACCCAACAGCTCCCAGCATCCCGCCTCGCAGCAATGCGACGAGTGCGCTGGTATGGCCACATCATCCGCCTGCCCGTGGAACACCCAACAAGCGCCATCCTGGCCTTCAATCCCCAGCAAGCCGGTTGGAGACGTCCCAGAGGCGCCCCCCCCGCACCCGCTGGCTGGATATAATAGCCCAGGACCTAAAGGCCTGTGATGTGACTCTGGCACAAGCTCAACACCTTGCCCACGACAGACCCAGATGGAGAAACCTGGTTGCTACGATTGGCTCTACGTGCCTTAGATGACAGCCCCGCTGCCTCATTTATAAGAAGTGCAAGAGGACTAAGTAAAAGTACTGCAGCATCATGCAGGCCCCTAAAATGTTCAGTTAATCAGGATGATAATATTTTACCATGATCCTCCGACATGAGTCTTTGGATGGAGAATATTGTTGTTGCTGTCGTTGTCGATACCATGAATTAACGCCCTACTTGATCATACTACAGCGTCACACGAAAACAGCAAAAGTAGCAGATCCTCAAGCTCGAAATGCGGCTGAAAAGTAACAGTTTTGAACATAATATGAGGTTTCCACCCGACAGAGACGATATCTGTATTTCTCTTTGACCTTCAGTCATTTCATTGTGTGCACTGCCTAACACAGCCAATGTATTGTGTCCAAATTAACCAGCAGGTTAAATCGCCCACGTTGTACCCAATTAATTCCAACAATGGGTAACCCTGATCTGCTACTTTTTGCTTTAAAAACAATGTGATCCTGAAAAGTAAAATGTTTTCACATGAGGTTTCCACCCGTAAGAGACAATATTAATCTGTGCTGGTAGCTACTTCTCACCATGAGAACTTAAATGCAAACGAGGGTTAATTGATCTATCTTTGGGTAGTTATTATCACGTTGCTTTCTGCCCTGTCCCTGGCACCGCCATTCTGTGACTCCTACACAGTCTAATGTGGCCTGGATGCCAAAACTATTACACAGACTTCAGCAGCAAACGTTCAGTGTAGCGTTGTGAGTGCAGTACGTGGTATGACAAAAAACCTGGGAGCAGTGTTGCCAAGTCCGCTTATTATAAGCGACTTTGGGCTTGTTTTCCTGTAAAGTTGCTTGTAAATATTGGTAGCTGCGGGTTTTTCCACATTTTGTTTTATTATTAATTAAACCAGTGGTTCTAAAATGTTTTCATGTCATGGACCCCCAAATTTAGTGTATTTGTCCCTAACCCCCCATCTGAAAATATTTTGTGCCAAGGAGCCCCGTACCAGATTTGTGGTGTTAGAATGTAAATATTCCATTCCAAATATTCCACATTTTATTTCGAGATTGTTTGAAAACAGTACATCTACAAGCTCACAACATGTCGCAAGCTTGTAGATGTGCTATTTTCAAATAGCCAATACATACAGAATATAGGTTTAAAGTGCTCATGTGGCCCTTTAGTCGCTTCTTTTGGGCTTGTTTTCCTATAGACCCATGGTTGCTTATTATTTCTCTCACAAAACCTGGCAACACAGCCTGGGAGAGCTGCTTCTGAACGAGTAGTGCACGAAGAAGTCATTGTACAGACTGGCGGTGGATTGTGGTTCCACTCAACTCCGCTTAATTAAATCACAGCCATAGACTTGGAAGGCATCTTAAAAGTTTATGACCCATGTGGGTTTATGATCGCAGTTTTCATGCTCAAATGTGCCCATACACCATATGGCCAAGTGTTGTATTCTCAGTAACAAAAACATGGGGAGTGAAATGCAGACACAGCTTAATCCTTGCAGTGTGTGTCCTGCTACGGTAATGTAATGTTTTAAGCTGAGGAAGCCCTTTTTTTTCAAGGGCACATGTAATGTATATTACCATGCAATAGTGTGTTTTTGAAGAACACACATTTTATCCACTGATGCATTTTCAATATCCCCCTGATAATAAATGATACACCATTGCACCAAAAGCTTCAGTAAGAATTGTTAAGCACTTAAACCTTCTATACTTAGTGAACTAATACTTGATCAGGGTCGGCTCTGGAATTGGCCCACCCTTCTTTCTCCACTACACCAGGGGTCTTCAATGTTTTTCAGTCCAAGGACCCCTGAGCCCCCCCCCCCCCACTATATATCATATACAATTGTGTTGCAGATGAAACTTTGTCATAGATTTCATAGAAAGCTTCATAGAGCACTGTCAATGTGGCGTTGTGATGGATTCATGTTAATGTGTATTTTCAGACAGTTAACCACTTAAACCCTCAATACTTTGAAAACTTGTGCTTTGTCTGATCTTTCTTTCTCCTACACCAAACCTCGCCGCTGCGAGGCGTTGTGAGCTTGTAGATCAGCTATTTTCGGCTAATGTTCCCCTCAGAATATAGGGATGCTAGGGTTCAAGTGGTTAATGTACAAAAAAAGAAGTTCCTATAAACAAAAGAGAATTTCCAAAGAAGTACTGCTTGCCAAAAAGGTGTGAAATGCAGACTTGCAAAGAAAATAATTCCAAGGCACTCCGTCTCCCGTGAAAAAAATATATGAATTTATTTAGAGCAAGGCAAATGAGTATGACAACGCGTTTCGACCAAGAAGGTCTTCATCAGGGTCTGTCTGGCATTTTGGCTAATCAGTCACTTAAATACAGCCGTTATAAGTTAACGGCTGTATTTAAGTTCCTATCACACAAAGATTTGGTGGCCCCCCTGTAGTAACTCTGAGGACCCCCTAGGGTCGACCCATGCTCTACCCCAAATCTCAACATGTTGTGTTGCGACTCCAGTGGGTGAGAGCGTGAAAGTGTGGACCAAAATGGACCCTATCAGAGTAAAATGAACACAGATGGTTTAATGTGGACCATAGGTATTATGATTGATACCATTAGGTATAATACAAATCTGATCATGCCGGGGGAAATATGATTGAATCGTAGGGTTTCTTCCGCATAATTAATGTCAACGACCTCTCCAGAATCAATGGAAGAAATCTCTTCATGACCTAAGCCTTGTCATGACTGGCTGTAATGACTGTCATTAGTCACCGTTTTATCTATTGACAGGCAATTTATCATTGACTCCACTAATGTATGTTTTATAACCAGCCAATATTCAGTTACTGGAAAATGGAACTATAGTTTGGGCCAGATGGCAAGGGGGCAAAAAAAAGTTATGGGACCAGCGTGCAAGAATTACCTATGAACTGTATACTGGAAATCAGTGGTGTAATGTAACTAAGTGCATGTGCTCTAGTACTGTACTTAAGTACAATTGTCAGGTACTTTTACTTTACTGGAGTATTTCCAGTTTGCAATACTTTTACTTCTACTCCACTACATCTCTGTGACAAATATTGTACTTTTACTCCAATACAATTATTTGAAAACTTTAGTTAGGCTAGTAGTTACTTGATTTAGATTGTTATTACATACATGAACCACTTCAGCCCTCATTTAAACTTTGGCTATTTTCAAACAGCCGATCTACAAGCTCACAATGTGTCGCATCGCGACATGTTGTGAGCTTGTAGATCAGCTATTTTCAAAAGATTTTAATACATTTTAGACATATGATAACTTGTGAAACAGGACATTTTGCATAATGAGTACTTTTGGTACTTTAAGTATATTTTGATGCCTATACGTTTGTACTTTTACTCAATTTTACTTGTAACAGAGTGTTTCTACATTGCAGCATTGATACTTTTACTTAAGTGCAAAATCTTTGTACTTTTTCCACCACTGCTGGAAATCCTAAAGAGAAAAGTAAAGCAATCCTTCGAGTGCCTCTTAACTTTGTAGGACTGAGCGAAATAACTTTGTCTAGAAGAACATACTGCCATTATTTTTAACTGAGGTTTCAGCAAGCCCGTTCTGTACACCACCAGTGGCGTATGTTCATTCTAGGGAGTATAATTAAAAGTGGTTCAGAAGTGCAAATTTGGCAGAGAGTGCGGCTACAAGGAGTCCCGCAGGCGAGGCTGGAGGCATCTCATTACAGGACGAAGGCGGAAGACGCCGAAGCCAGACAGATTACCACCAGCAGAGAGAAAGAACAAGTCATTTATTAAACGAGCGGCCCTTTACAAGTGGCTTCCTGTGGGCATCAACAATTGCTCCCGTATTCCAAAGTGGGAACCTTTGACTAGTGGTGGAAGAAGTAGGCCTACTCACATTTTTTACTTGAGTAAAAGTATCAATACCACAATGTAGAAATACTCTGTTAGGGTGTGGTCACACCAGACTTTAATTCTGCCTATGCTTTTCAATGTGGGGTTTTCTTTGCGGAAATCCTCGAATGGCAACAAACCGCTCCGTTCCCATTGAAAAGCATTGGCAGAATCCGCCTGCGTATAGGTAGAATTAAACTTCGGTGTGACCCCTACCCTTACAAGTAAAAGTCTGGTATTCAGCATTTACTTTAGTAACTACAAAAGTATTGGCATCAAAATATACTTAAAGTATCAAAAGTGAAAGTACTCATTATGCAGAATGTCCGTTTTCAAAATGTATACAAATCTTTTGAATATTGCCGATCTACTGTACAAGCTCACAACGCTATCTACAACTATCTACAACTAGTAACTAAAACATTTCAAATAATTTTAGTGGAGTAAAAGTACAATATTTGCCTCTGAAATAGAGTGGAGTAGATGTTTAATGTATTGAAAATTGTAAACACTCCACTATAAGTAAAACTACCTCAAAATTGTACGTAAAGTGCAGTACTTGAGTAAATGTACTTAGTTACTTTACACCACTGCCTTTGACACCTTTGACACCCACAATGAGGTCTTCATTAGCCTATAGTACGAGACGACTGGATTGAGTTTAAACTCATCTGGCAATACTTATGGTAGTATAGGTGACATGTAAAATGAAGACTGCTAAAACAGGAAGGCGGCATATCCTTTAATTTGACACAAATGGGAGGTGGTTACTTTGTTCCTAAAGCTGTGTGTCTGATTTTATTTCTCTGGTGTCCAGTTTCATATCAGCTCACCAATTCATTATGTCCCTGTCATCTGCTTTTAGCGCTCGAAAAGAAAGTTAAAACTTTTCTTATTTTTTCACTTATTAAGGTCTATGACAACAGGAATGCATCAAACACATCCTGCTCTGACTGAGCATTCCCATGCATTTAAAGTGCCATGCAGTATAGCAGGGGCTCCCAAATCTTTCAGGCTGTGACCTGAGGAAGCTCTTAAAAGTCCTTAAGTTGTAACTTTAGAAATGTGCAGATACACACTTATACTGTATGTTGGTTTGTTTACTGTTAAGTGAGAAAACAATGTTGCACATTAAGCTAATCATCTAGGGACCCCCCAAAATCATTTGGAGATCGCCCAAGTTTGGCAACCATTACAGTATTGAACCCAGAAGTGTTGAGGACTAGTAGCATTGAGTTACTGGTAGTGTTCTCAGCCCCAAACATTATTTATTTTTCTCCACATCACCCAATACTGAACAAAACGAAAATACAACAGACAACTGGCCTGCGCCTGTCAGCAATCTGACACTATGTTCTGGCGTGTTTGTCTTGGGACCCAAACAGACTGAACACATGCCACCTCTGTAACTGAGCAAATAGTTTGCCTCCCTGCAAGTATTAATGTGGAAAAGCCTCAATGGTGTGTTACCTTGTGCTGCCTGGGAATATAGGGGTGAGATCTGGAACTGGAAGGAACCAGATCCAACATTGAGGAACCATGAATGGCGGTTCCATCACGTTTGGAACGGTTTCCGGAACCGGTTCTATCACACTGTCAGAGCTGGTTATGTGGACTTCACGTCTGCCATACAATTGCAGTACCGGTGGTTCTCAAACGTAATAATTTCAAGGACCACCGTGACTATGAGAATTTCCCATTTATTCACTCTCAGAGTTACAGACCTGTAAGGGTCCCTTTGGAACCCCCTATAAGAATCGTTAAAGGGAACCGTTAAGGAATCGAACCATTAAGAGGGAATCGCTAAGGAGCCGGAATTTGTTAAAGGATCCCAACCCTAGCTGGGACAGCACTGGCTCCTCAGGAGGTAGAGTGGCCATCTGAATGGGAAGGATCCCTATTGGGTCCTTAATATCCTTTATAGCCAAAGACACTGTACTGTATAGGAGTGGCTGGCTAGTGGCTACATAGAGTGAAGTGAGCAGAGAGTAGGAATCTGATGTATCAATCTGTCTTCCTAGAGGAAAAATAAAAACTGCACCAGAGGCATGAGGTGCTAGACCACTGGAGTGACAAACAAGTGTTTTTTTCCTTGTTCAGCGAAACTGGTCCAGGCGAGTGAAGTGGTACACACTTGTCATTTGTTTAACCCATTTAGACCGGGAACGCAGCGCGTGTCTCATTTTAAGATTTCTTTGGCTATTCAAAAATAGCAGATCTACAATAGCTATAGCGCGGCACTCGGTGCCGCGCTATGAGCTTGTAGATCTGCTATTTTTGAAAAATCTTGAAAATGTGTGCAAATCTTTGAATATATATATATTTTTTTTTTAAGCGAACATTTTAAACTCAAGTCTTTGCTTCTGGGGGGTCCTTGGAACAACATATTTTGAGATGGAGGTCCGTGGCCAAATACATATCATTTTGGGGGTCCTTGACATGAAAACAATTGAGAACCACTGATTATAGCAACGTACGTTTTTTCAAAAAACTGTTTTAGAAGACATTTGTAGAATCCCCCAGAAGCAAAGACTTGAGTTATAAATGTTCGCTTTAAGAATATATATATATTCAAAGATTTGCGGCACTCTGTGCCGCGCTATGAGCTTGTATATTTTTGAATAGCCAAAGAAGTCTTAAAATGACACACAGATGCGTTCCTGGTCTTAAAGGGTTAAAAACAGCTCAGTGGGGCCGTGTCTATCTATCTATAACACAGAGCATACACACTGTAAGAGTGATGGAGTGGCCCTGTAGTGAATGACCCAGTGGAAGGGATTACACTGCCCTCAGAGCCATGACAAAGCTGCCTGCTAGGTGACTTTAGAGGTAAGGAAATTGGAGCTCTCAAGATGCGCCTCTGCTGCACTCTGTACCCTACAGCCCAAAATACCAACGTACTGTATTCCGTTGATGTCGGAGAGAAAAACCTCTTATCTCCACATTTTTACATTTTGTGTTTGTCGTTTAAATTAACGCCCTACTTGTTCATACTACAGCGTCACACAAAAGTATCCCAAATATCAGACCTGCAAGCTTTTTGCGCCACGTTTCGAGCTTGTCTATCTGCTATTTTTTTATTTAAATCCTGAAAAGTAACAGAGACGATATCTGTATTTCTCTAATTCTCTTTGACCTTCAGTCATTTCATTGTGTGCACTGTAGTAACACAGTAGATGTATTGTGTCCACATACGTAAGTGTTTTGCTGTTGAAACAAAAGAGTTAATAACTTGATGGGATTACTTTGCTATTGACTATAAACAATTTGTATTTAAGAATTGCTAGAGGTTTACAACAATGCCATATATATAGTATCTGGGTAAATAAACCAGCAGGTTAAATCGCCCACGTTGCAACCGATTAATTCCAACAATGGGTTTGTCTGGGGAACCATGGTTTACCTACCATCCACTAATTGGACCTTTAGGTATATACTGTACTGTGGAATAATGTTTCACTATATTTTATTCATATCGTTGCTGTCGGGCAGAAACCTTTCATCTCCATATTTCATATTTTTATTATCATTATTTTGTCTCTGTCGGGTGGAAACCTCATCCTGTATGTCCAAAACTGTTACTTTTCTAGCGTGGAAACCAGACGAATCTGCCAGTGAGGGAAAACAAACTAGCCCTCGGCAGATTTGGTCTGACCTGCTCGGTTGTGATTGGATTTCGCTGCCCCAGAAGTTGTGGGGCACCAATCAGGGCCCAGTATGCAAATATGGGGCGGGTTTATCACCAGAGGCATTTTTTTAATCCGCCCCTTGGAAATGCAGGTTCCACAATTTCTACAAGCTAACGAGCGTGTACATCTGCTACTTTTTAAGCTTTCCTGTGACGCTGTAGTATGATCAAGTAGGGCATTAATTTACGAAAAAAACACAAGCACTTAAAATATGGAGATAAGAGGTTTTTGCCCGACAGCAACATGTTTTTTGTCCAGATCCACTGGAACACAGGTTCTTTTTTCCATTTCCTGAAAACAAACGGTTTTGGAGATTGGAGAGGTTTTACGGCCAACAGTTACAGCGATACAGAAGACTTTAGTGGGAGATTGTCTTTTTATAATTTTGAAAAATCCTCACATATACAAAGAAAATCAATCAAGTTGACATGATTCAGTCATTCTCTGTTGTAAACTGAAAACCAAGTCTCCGCAACTTGTACCTCACATCTCCCACCCCACGCACATACAGCACAGATGTTTTCTCTTCAAAGCTGTAATCTGCCCTTGAATTAATCAATATTTGAAAATAAAAACTCATTCTCTTAGCCTTTCTTATCCCTATTCTTATACCGGTGCTTCCTCATCTGTTCACACAGAGACATTTTATGAGAGCTATGGGCCTCTGAGGTTGTACTACTTACTATTGATTGCTTTTACTGAAGGTTATTCTAGTAAAATCCCAGTGTATTCATTTTTTATCTCTGATTGTAAAAAAAACACTTTGTAGCCTACGGTTGCATGTGCTGAACGTGTAAAAAAATATGCGGGGGGAAATAGCACAGATGACAATATACTGTACACAGTCAGATGTATATAAATATAATCAACTTATGGACACAGATATACAGGCCAAACCCAATCCCTGGTGTTTCATTTTAAAGACGGAAGTTGTGGAGAAGAGCACACAGGCAAGTTTCTTTGATTTCCTCAATCAACCATGAAAGACTGACTGCACAATGAATATGCAATTGAAGAGAAATACTTCTCTCTGCTTCCAAGGAGACACACTTGAGAGCTTTGGCTAGAGAGTCAGAGATGAAGCCAGAAAACAGTTAGTCTGTACAATGTTTAGAGCAGAGGACGGGCTGAGATGATCTCAAAGATGTACAATTAATACTGATAAGAGTTAATCACAGGCAGGCCAAGATTGACACAAAGGCTCAGTGGCCTTGTGGTTAGAGTGTCCGCCCTGAGACTTGGAGTTCGGGGTTCGATTGCCGGGTCATACCATAGACTCTATAATGGGACCCAATGCCTCCCAGCTTGACACTCAGCATCAAGGGTTGGATTGGGGGTAGGCCCCAGGTCGAGGCTCCGGGGGCCTGGTCACTTCCAGGCAGTGCCAGTCAACGTCATTGTTTTTTTTCCCCCTTCCCATTCCATTTCTGCCCTGTGCAGATTCAGATTCCTTGTCAATATCCAAGCCCTCCCAGATTGTGAAATTTGTCCTGCAGCTTACAAAATGAATACTCAAAAGACTTACAAGATGACTTTGCAGAGGAAATGATCCATTTCAAGCAATTCATTAAAAACAAGTGAAAACAATCTTCAAGGGAACAATTAACAGCTTTTGAGGAAAAGGAACATTACGCACGCTTTTCCGAACACTGACCTTGCCTTGAGAATAATACCTAACATTGCCATCTGGGGAGCATTCATTCTCAAAATCGTAATTCATTGTGATTAATAAAAAAAACAGAATGAGATCAACCATAGGTCAAAAGCGACTGTAATATATATAAAAAAGTAAGTGATAGATTCTGAATTCAGTGACGTTTATTGCGGACTTTTAGGCACAAAAAGCTAGAAGAACTTCTGAATGACAGAATCAAGTATCATTGCTGCCTGTGTCATGTAGCCTATTGTATTTTATTTTATCATTCGAGCCTGATTACTGGGCAATTATAAAAGTGCTATAATGGTGTTGAAATACTGTCTCGTTTCCCTTCGGGGGGTTGTCCCAAGCCCGGGGCCCTTCTAAAGATAAGGAGCTACAATTAAGCATTTCAACGATACACCAACCATACACATCTTAAAGATATTGAAAGTGTCAGGAGAAAGAGGGGACATTTTTCATCCCACAAAGAAAAGTAGTTTAGACCATGTCATTGATTTGAATTCAAAGAGAGGCGGGGGGGAGGGGGGGCTATCATTGGATTTTGTAAAGGCTCTTTGGGTATGAAGCAAAGCTCAGTGGACAGTTCTGCATTTGGGTCCAGTAATGAAAATGCCATTCTAAAGCTAGCAGTGTCAACTTCTTTCTATGAAAAGTTGCCAAAGTGCTTCCTCTGCTTATGCTGTGTTACTGCACAATGTTGAAGCTTTTCAGAATTAAATGTCACTGCTGGAAGGCATCGGTTCCATTGCAGGACAAAAAATGTAATGCGGCATCGTGATTTAATTTATTAGGAAATGTATCCTGATGAGAGAGATATAGTTACGGTTTACAACCAACTCTGTGATGACATTACGGTATTATGTTTAAATATTCATGATTCACGAGTCCACAGTTGAGACTGTTAAGCATCTTTGTTTTCATCACGAGCCCTATAGCGTCCTCTCTTTTAAAATATGTAACCGTAACGTGAATTAGTTGTAACACATGTCTATGTTTAAATACATCAACCCTGTCATCCCTAGTTTCTTTTAGGCTTTTTCAGTTGTTTTTCAAATGATTTCAAAACTGTTTTCAATTTAATTTGTAATAATATTTGTAATAATCCATATCAGTGGTGCTCAATCTTTTTCATGTCAAGGACCCCCAAAATGATATGTATTTGGCCGCGGACCCCCATCAAAATATTTTGTTCCAGGTACCCCCCAGAAGCAAAGATTTGAGTTAAAAATGTTCGCTTTAAAAAAATATATATTCAAAGATTTGCACACATTTTCACGATTTTTCAAAAATAGCAGATCTACAATCTCGTAGCGTGGCACTCGGTGCCGCGCTAAATCCAAAAGAATGAAGAATTATGAAAACACACGCACATAATCAAGAGATAATCCAAAGCAAGGATGTAAGAATCCATGGCAAGGACCTACAACAAACCTGAAACGAAAGCAAGAACCTAAGGATATGACAAGAACGTTCTATAACAATCTATGGCAAGAACCTAAGAATTACACAAACGTTCTGTAACAATCTAAGGCAAGAACCTAAGAATTAAAGGCAAGAATCTAATATATTGCGGCAAGAATCTAATATATTACGGCAAGAATCTATAGGAATCTATGGCAATAATTCTAAGAACCAAAGGAAATATAAGGATCTTAAGAGCCTAAGACAAGCATGACAAAAGGATGGGAATGAATATTAAACAGGACTATTTTCCATTAAGTCCTGATAGAATGAAATGTGCATACACTGTCAGACTCAGGCTAATATTAAATACACCATGGAGCAACATGTCCTCTAACACCACCAGCCTTGGTGGGTTTCCAAGGAACAATCTTTTATGATGAAGTGCTCTAATGACAGCCTTTGGGACTATATGGAAACATCCTTCATAATACACTTTCCTTCAGGTTTTTTTCTTCATGCTTGTTGCTTCTGCTCCTCTCACTAGTCCCTAATGTGCTCGTATCAATTCTGCTTTTTGCCAATCAAATTAAAAGTGTCAGTGAGCGTCTTGGTCTTGTTCAGTCAGGAGAAGAGGATGTGATTGCGCTACCAGGCCGTTTCCCGGCACAGACAGACAGATAAGAGGCCGGTTCCCGCGATGGGACTGATGGCGCACGGTGATTATGTTTGGGCTCTGTGTGTGTGCCCTGATGCAGTGCATTCACTGCTGATCAGGGGCCTTTAATGGGTACGACGAGACAATCTCCAGACTGCTGTGTTCGTGCGCACACGTGCGCGTGTGCTTATTTATGTGGAGATGTGTGCGGTGTGGCCAAATGGAAAGTGCTTTATTTGGAATATGTAGACTAATGATTAACCTGGGTGGCATGAATGTCTCATTTACAGTATTAAACCATGCTCTCATGTTACATGCCTGTTGTGGAAACTTTGTTATTTGGCACCACATGCTATTTGTGTAGAACATGGAGTCTATTATGGTAACTATTTCCTCATTGATGTATTTTTTTAATTCCTTATTTACCCAGGGTATAGTAGCTGAGCACGAGGGCTCATTTTCAGCATTGGCCTGCACATAGACACACACTAAAACCTGGGAGCTGACCAGTTCAACCATTGTCTCTATACTGTTGGCCACTGAGCAGCTCGGGTTCAGTGCCTTGCTCAATGCTCAAGGGCACTCAGCAGCAGTGGTGTACTTAAGTACACTTTTAAGGAATTTTTACTTTACTGGAGTATTTCCAATTTTCAATACTTTTACTTCTACTCCACTACATCTCAGAGGCAAATATTGTACTTTTACTCCACACTTTTTTTTGGGAAACTTTAGTTACTAGTTGCTTTGTAGATTTTGATTAATATTACAAAACATACATTAACCACTTCAGCACTAAATACAATTCGGCCATTTGAAAATAGCCGATCTACAAGATCACAATGCGTCGCAATGCAACACATTGTGAGCTTGTAGATTGGGTATTTTCAAACATTTTGTGTACTTTTTATACATTTGAAAACTTGTGAAACGGGACATTCTGCATAATGACTACTTTCACTTTTGTACTTTAAGTATATTTTGATACCAACACTTCTGCACTTGTACTCAAGTACATTTTGAATTCCAGTCTTTCACTTGTAACAGAGTACTTCTACATTGCAGTATTGATACTTGAACTTAAGTAAACAAATTGACTACTTTTTCCACCACTGCTCAGCAGTGTTGTGGGGAGGGGGGAGTGATGACCATTCACTTCCTCACCCAGACTTTTCCTTGCCGGTCCAGGGAATCGAACCGGCAACCTTCCGGCAACAAGTGTAACCCTCTGACCTTTAGGCCACCGCTGCCCCAAACTTGTGTCTTCTGTCACACAAAGCTTGGTTCAGGATGAAACTGTCTGCCTGGAGACAGAGAAGCTCTTCTTCCTCATACACGGACGACAATGTTGTCAGACATCCCACCTCTCCCTTAAGTTGCGGGAGTCTCCCGGAAATAGAGCCCACCTACTAAATATATGAACATATGCCAATATATGGCAATTATATGCAAAATATATGCTGCGTATATGCCATATTCAGGTTCATATATGTGCATACAGTATATGTGGATTTAAAGGAAATATATGTGTTGAATATAGATCATATATATCCACATATATGTTAAACGTATATGTGGCCTTTATAAAAATATATATGTTCATATATTTTCTTGACCTCCCTGAAATGATTTTTTCCAGGGTGGGATGTCTGTGTTGTTTACATTCTGTAACTGTCAGAAGTGGGATATGACGTGCAAGGATTGTGGGAATTGTAGTCCTCGGGTTATGCGTCGGTACGACTGGACTATGAAAAGGCCAACGACTGTGGACGATCCATGCCTTGTCTGGTCTGTCTGCTCAGTGTATATATGTCCCCTGTAATTACTGTCAGTGTCTTTACAGTCCTCTGTTAAGACTCTGTAAAGCCCACATATATGAACAGTTTCCCCCTGGCTACCATCAGACTGTTGCACAAGCGCTGAGCACTGTTGACAGATTTTGCGAGAGAAATAAGCAACCAGGTCTACGAAAACAAGCCCAAAAGACGTGACGATAGGCCATGTGACCACTTATTACAACCTATTTGCATTATTTGAAAATAGCAGATCTACAAGCTCACAGAATAAATCTAATATTTGGAATATATCTGAAACATTTTAAATACACAAATCTTGTATGGTGGGACCCTGGCACAACATATTTTCAGATGGGGCCGGTCTGTAGACAAATAATTTAGGGGGTCCGACATGAAAATGTTTGAGAACAACTGGTTTATACAACATTAGGAAGCAAGCCAAAATAAGCAACTATACTCAAGAAACGTAAGCACAAAAAAACACAACCCGCAACTACCAATAATTTACAAGCAACTTTACAGAAAAACAGGCCCAAGGTCGCTTATAATAAGCAGACATGGAAGCACTGGCGCTGAGCCCGACTGTCTCCAGGCTGTGCTGATGACACAGGCCACCACAAAAGATGATTTGAGGTGTATATTATGTCTGCAGGTGCAGCCACTTATGTATACTCTGTTACATTTTGTCATTATATCCGCTGCTATTTTAACTGTCTCGTTTTATTGCATAGCCGCGGGAAGATGTTTTAGGGTATGGGTGCTGTATGCGTGCACATGCACACGCGCGCAGCGTGCGCGCAAATTTGCGGTTATTTGCGGTTAAAAAAGTTTTTTTTTAAACCTTTTTGGGGGGGTTTGTTACTTTAATTCGGTTGCTTCAGTTCCAGAACACATATTGCACTAAATCCCCCCCCCCCAAATAACGACCAACAACAAACAGAAATGTTTTTAATACATTTTTTTTTTTTTCATACATTATTTTCAGGGGGTGCTGCAGCCCCCCCCAGCACCCCTACTTCCCGCGGGTATGTTTTATTGATGAACTATGCACCTTACTGTGGTGTGAGGATCCCGCTTAGAGAAATATTTTCAGATGGGGGTCCGCGGCCAAAAATGTGGGGGTCCTTGACATACTGTATGTACTGTACATCTGCCTCATTCCACTGCTATGTTTTAACCACACACCTAATGTGTATTTCATACACCTTGTGTGTATTACACTGTTCATATTTATATCTGACCTGTTTCTCTCTATTCCATTCCTCCATTCTTCATTACTGCAAAGATGGAGCTTGTGTGCAAAAAGATTTTCACCCACTTTTTACCACCTCTTACACACCTGTGATGTCACAATATTGTAAAGAGTTGAGCTGAGAGCACTGACTCTGAGAGATAGTTAAAAAATTGCGGGGATCTGAGAAGAAATGTATTATACCTGATAACAATGCATGTGACGTGCCTCTTCACCACTTGTGACACTGTAGTGTCGATAATCATGCATGAGCGACAGCAGACCTGACCATGAGGAAGGCCCACACTGAGTTTTCAAACATGGGAAAATTCTACTGCTCTGCCACCGAAATATGGAATGCCCTGACACCATCTATTAAAGCAGTGGTTCTCAAACTTTTTCGTGCCAAGGACCCCCAAATAGACACTTATTAGACTGCGGACCCCCATTTGAAAAGATAAGCCAGGGACCCCCATAATAGAAGATTTTTACGGCTCTCTAGCAGTGCCATTTCAACCATTTTAATTTCAAGGACCCCCAGTTTGACATGCATTAGGCTACGGACCCCCATTTAATGGCATGTATGTCTCTTGGACCCCAATTCATATTGTAAAATCAATGTTAATTTAACTCTGAGAGTGTACAAATGGAACCAAATGGACCCTAACGGGTCCATTTGGTTCCATTTGTACACTCTCAGAGTTACAGACCCATAAGGGTCCATTTGGTCCCTGTCCATCATTTAGCTGGGGACCCCCTGGAACCCCCTCAAGTACCCCTCGGGGTCCTCGGACCCCACTTTGAGAACCAATGTATAAAAGGACGTGTATAACACTGGTTTATTTCAAAAGCTGTATATGTCCTGATGAAGGTCTGAACAGGCCGAAACGTTGACGAACGCAAGTGGAACTTTTGGAGCATTATGTGCGCAGACTCTAATCCTTTTCATGATACTTTGTTTGTCTGGCACCTGGGCCACGGATGTGCGTGCGCTACCTTTTTCATCATTATTTCAAAAGCGACCTTGATACAGGACCTTAGGGAACATCCCATATAAACAATGTAACCTTAGATTTCATATCTCAGTGACCTTTGACTGTTGTCCAACAAGTGTCACCTTGTGAGACAGAACTTTGTGTTAAAGAAACTTGCTGTGACTCCTTTTTTTGAGGCAAGCGTTTGAATATGAATACTGCATGAAAAATGACCACGACAGTTCACTGAATATGGGGCAAGATACATTGTCTTATGTTTTACATCAGAGAGGATGTATGCATAATTCATGTAAAAATTCTCAACGGAACTACCTGGTTAAATAGAATTTAAATAAGTAAAAGAAAACGTAGAATTCTATTCGTACTATATGCTGTAAAAAGCCCTTTGCTTATATATTCACAAAGTATTCCCCAGAACGGAACTGCGGTGGAAACCAAGCATTTCATTTATGGACATGTCTAGCGTATTAATGGTTTTTAGGACAATGAGTGGTAGTCATGGGAGCACAGTTATTGCTTTGCTCTGCAACTACAGTAACTGCAGATAGATTCATGCATTAATATGCAACACTCTTTTAAGTTTCATTATTGTCCCGTGGGGCAGACGACCGACGCCTGGATGACCCCTGGATGACCCTGTCAGCCATGGGGGGCCTGAGTGAATAAATGCAATAGTTGGTTTTAGGAAATTAAAAGAGGATGATAAGAGAAATGACGGCGAATTATGCCCCCCACCCCTCCACACACACACACACGCACACACACACACACACACACACACACACACACACACACACACACACACACACACACACACACACACACACACACACACACACACACACACACACACACACACACACACACACACACACACACACACACACACACACACACTTGTTATTGTGAATCGCATCTGTGAAAGTCCATGTGTGTCCATCACTGGTGATTCAGTTTTCACTGAGTCGTCTCGTTGTCAGATATAAGACTTTTTTTTTTATTGGTTGAATACTTTATTAAGGCTAAAAGGATAACACAAAAATACATTCCAAGGGACTTCTTTCTATTGTGGTCCTATGCATTCAATGTATCAACATAGCCTAAAAAATGTATGCAATAATACATGTCATCAACAAATACAAAACGGCAACAGTGAATTGAAAGGCGACTCCTCCTTTCAATAGACCAATTATTTGTTTACCAACATTGAGACTGGACGCACAGGTGATTGTTTCATGCAATCAATTCCCAACATATTGTTTCGGGGTGCGCTGGTTTCAGTTCATTCAACCTCCTCTTGTGTGTTGGCTAGTGAGGCGCGTCCTAGCGAGACATGACAGAATGGCTTTCATTTGGTGCCGGCCTGCGCACGCATACTGGTTCTTATCAGTGTGACGTGCTATGAGCTTGTAGATCTGCTATTTTTGAAAAATCGTGAAAATTATTTTTTTATATTTTTTCCAAAAAAAACTGTTGGGATTAAAAAAAATGTTTAGAAGCGGCCTCAGGTCTTAATGGGGGTCCTTGGGAATTTACATTTACCTCCCCTTGTGGTCTTCTGATGTTTTGAAAGAAACCAGTGTTATACACATCCTTTAATAGATGGTGTCAGGGCATTCCACATTTTGTTGGCAGAGCAGTAGAATGAGAATTTTCCCATGTTTTAAATTCAGTGTGGGCCTTCCTCATGGTCAGGTCTCCTGTCGCTCATGCCTGATTATCATAGTGGTGAAGAGTCACGTCACCTGCATTGTTATCAGCTATAATACATTTCTTCTCAGATCCCCCGCTATTTGTTTACGATCTCTCAGAGCCAGTGCACTCAGCTCGACTCTTTACTTCATCGTGACGTCACAGGTGTGTAAGATGTGGTAAAAAGTGGGTGAAAATATGTTCTCACACAAGTTCCATCTTTGCAGTAATGAAGAAAGGAGGAACGAAATGGAGAGAAACAGGTCAGATATAAATATGAGCAGTGTAAAATATACACACAAGGTGTGAATTACACAGTTATTAGGTGTGTGGTTAAAAAAATAGCAGTGGAATGAGGCAGATGTTCAGTATATACAGTAAGACAGTAGTTCTCAAACCTTTTCATGTCAAGGACCCCCATCTGAAAATGTTTTGGCCAGGGACCCCTCAGAAGAGAAGATATATGTTAAAGAAATTAAAGATTATTAGAACATTCCCAAATATTTTCGATATGTTTACCCCCCCCCCCAAAGGACCCCTGGGGGTCCCCAGACCCTACTTAGAGAACCACCACAGTAAGGTGCATAGTTTATCAATAAAACAAGCCAGTTAAAATAGCAGCAGATATAATGACAAAATGTAACAGAGTATACTTAAGTGGCCGCACCGGCAGACATAACATACACCTCAAATCATCTTTTGTGGTGGCCTGTGTCATCAGCACAGCCTGGAGACAGTCGGCCTCGTCGCCAGTGTTGCCATGTCTGCTTATTAAAAGCGACTTTGGGCTTTTTACAGCATTTAGTACGAATAGAATTCTATATTTTATTTTACTTTTATTTTTAAAGATTTTATCCCACGATTTGCAACCCCTTTTTTTTTATCCAGTGCCAATTGTCTAAGTAATCCTGGGCGCTACACTCCATTTGCCAGCCTAGGGAGAGCCCAGAGCCGAGCTCATGCCTCCTTCAATGCATGAGAGCTATGTTATTCCAACCAGTTCCTTTCCCCTCCATCAGGCACCCCAGCTGACCAGGGGGAGGCAGTATAGAGACCAGGGTTACTGCATGTTTTTGTGAGGGTACCTACCCTAGGGGACACGGGGAGAACAAACTCCATACAGAAAGGCCCTTTCGCCAACCCCACCTAGGGTATGGGCACTGATGACGCGGAGGAGAAGACACGCCCCCAGCGTCCCTGGCGGGAATCGATTCTTTCTTTTACTTATTTAAATTCTATTTCTAACCAGGTGCTGTAGTTCCATTGAGAATTTTTACATGAATTATTTATACACGCTCTCTGATGTAAAACTTAAGACAATGTATCTTGCCCCATATTCAGTGAACTGTCGTGGTCATTTGTCATGCAGTATTCATATTCAAACGCTTGCCTCACAGCAAGTTTCTTTAACTCAAAGTTCTGTCTCACAGGATGACACTTTTTGGACAACTCAGTCAAAGGTCACTGAGATATGAAATCTAAGGTTACATTGTTTATATGGGATGTTCCCTAAGGTCCTATCAGGCGTAATGTTGTACCTCGATCTTTGTTGACTGTAAAAAGGTGTCCGTTTCTCATGTCTCCGAATGTATTGTACCCGGGTATCCTACTTAATAACAGTAATTATAATAACTAGACCATACCCGATGAAGGGCGCAGACGAAAGTCGTAGCAAACGTGGGGTTAATGCACGTCCTGTCGCGCGGTTTCTCCCCCGCGCGCGTCCCGTCGTGGCATTTTTTATTTTTTTCCCAAATTCTGTTTTTTCCATTTTAATATTTCTGAATTCTGTATTTTGCTTTTTATGCTCATTTTTACCATAAAAAAAGTGTCTGGTAAGTGGAAATGAATAAATGTTCAAGATATAACAGTCCATACATGTCTCTGAAAGAAATCTACACAATTCCAAATCTTTAATATTTGCAAATTATATGCAAACATAGAACAGTATATAAGTACATTAAATAGCACCAATATAGGCTTGCTATTTTAATATAGCAAAATATAAACATAAAAACGGATATATAAATACTATGTTGTTATAGTATGTATATATAAAAATTTGCTATATAAAATAGCAAAATAGGCTTGCTATTTTCTGTTGCCCTCAGCAGGCTTGAGTATATTTTTTGATGGCATTTTACACCACTAACAACATTAATCAGAGTTTATTTTTAATTCACGTGTGTTAAATGTGTTACCCATACAATCAGGTCTGCTCACGTCACGTTTCAACTGCGCGGACGCTAATGGCCCTTGTTGTGTTATACGCAAAAATGTTCCCAAAATAATTCGGTCTGAGCATGCGCAAAATGGCGTCGCCCATGTATTATTATTTCTATCGTCTTTCTAAGACTATTTCTACGTGGATTTTACTGTTTATAAAGTAGGATGTGACCATGCAAAATGGTGGTGGCCCGTGGATTTGTAAAAATTCGCGATAAAAAAAAATATTTTACCGCGAATATTTGTTATTTTCCAAATTCTGCAATAGTCCGTGTTTTATTCCAATTCCATTTTTATTGGTCATTTCCGCGATTCCGACCGCGATTCCGTTAACACGGATTTCATATGGCTCTCCCCCCGGCCCGCGGTCACCCCTCCCCACGGGCGTATATATATATATATATATATATATATATATATATCCTACTATTAGTGATGCGCGGGTCGGGTTTTTTCATGCCCCGCCCCGCAACGGAACGCAACCCGCCTCAACCCGCCCCGCGAACCCATATATGAATCTATGGCTCAACCCGCCCCGCGACCCGCGATTTTTTTTTTATTCTGTAAAATTATGGTTAGAAAATAATCCCCAAGTGTATTCAAACTGTTTTATTGTTATTATTCTTATTCTTATTAGGAATAAAGACAAAACAAGAGCATGTTATTATTTTTATTTTTTTTGCGTGTGAGAGCGCGTGACCCGCTCACCCTCAGCCCGCATCATTTTCTCCGAAATTCTGACTTGACCCACCCGCGCCGCGGGTTGACCCGCGGGTCCCGCGGGTTACCGGTCAACCCGCGCATCACTACCTACTATAATTCTAGTAACCTGACGGTGGGTGGGTGGGTGGATGGAGTCCTGGGTCAAGAGTTGTACTGAGAGAGTGGGCGGGGTCTAGGTGTTGCCATGTCGGCCGACTGTAAGCGCTGTAGGGCCAATGTTGGTGGTATAGGGTTCGTTTGGTTTGGCCTGGTTTTCATAGACCTCGTTGCTTGTTTCTCTCGCGAAACCTGGCAACACGACGCATGCGCAGTTTGATCGGAGACCCAGGACTCCATCCACCCACCCACCGTCAGGTTACTAGAATTATAGTAGGATAATAATAATAATAATGATGGATTTTATTTATAATGTGCTTTACATCGGTCGCCCATGGTACATACTTAGCCTACTCCAGGGCTTTTTAGTTTTAAGTGTTTGAGATTTTTTTTGTTGACGATAAATGATTATGTAATTATGTATCTATACTTTCTATCTTCTATATACGGTTTAAGTTCTCCATCGGTCTATGGATCAGTGTGTCTGCTCTAGACAAATACTGTATTCCCATATGTGACAGGCTACAGGCACCATGCCTGTCACACAGCTGGATTATGCCAAAAGAGAAAGAGAGAGGGGGAGAGAGAGAGAGAGAGAGAGAGGGGGGGGGGGTGGAGAGTGGGGAGTGGGAGAGAGAGGGAGAGGGAAAGAGAGGGCCTATTTCACCCACACAAACCCGAACATGCTGATCGACGTGCTGCGAAGCGCAATACCCCCTGAACCTCTATAGGCAAGCTGATAATGCAGCGTGACGCCCCGTGTTCTCTGCTTGCATCCTGTATAATCCTCAGCCATTTGCCTGGCATTAATGAACAAACCAAATGGGTCGTACAGAAAAAACACTGCCTACCTAATGGCACTTTAATGTGTCTCACCCTGACTGATGCGGAGAGAGACAGAGAGAGAGAGAGAGAGAGAGAGAGAGAGAGAGGGAGAGAGGGAGGATGTCTTGTCACTGTTACAAGGTCAAGACCATGACATCATTTACTTTGCCGTGGTTACCCCTTCCGCACAAATCATTTCAGCCACGCTTCTCTAGGCCCCCGTCCTTCAAATACATCCTGTCAGACTGGTGTAATTATGCCATGACAGGACTGATTCCCTGTCCCCATCCATCACTCATATGTAGATAGCAGCCTCTCACCACTAGTTCCACCCCTAAACCCCCCGAACTCCCCTCCCCAGTCAGCTTCCATGTTTTACCACACATCCACAAATAACAGATCCAGCGCTCAGCCCTCGGTGTCCGATGCCAGATTTCTCTGGCCTGTGTCCTATCAAGGCTCCAGCAGAAACACAGTGTGTTTGTTGATATATTGTCCATGTTGGATTTGTGACAGCTTTTACTGATGGCGGCCGGCTGCCGTCAGGCTGTCTTGAAGCACTCCTCCTTTTTCTGCATGGCTTGTTTCAAATGAGAGGTTTTTTAAAAAGTATTCACTGTCACTGTAGCTTTGTTCACTGTCACTAAAAGACAGTCAAACACAAGACGGGATGTTTTCTCCACATCACAGCAAAAAAAAACTCAGCATTTTATTTGCCTCTGAGTGTTAAAATGCAGGTTAGTTTTTACACCTCAGAGCTAGATTATTACCACTGGGCATTTTACTGTGTTTACTATGTTTACTGTGCCCCTACTTCAATGTATTGTCCGCTCTTTACTGTAAGTAATAAAATGCATCAGTTAGTGAGATTTAAGCCCTTGTGTGTTTGGAATTGTAACCCTTATGCTTTGTTTAGAGCAGTGGTTCCAAGTGCCTTAAATCGACACTTTGTAACTTTTTTTTAACGAATAAAATGTATTTTTGAATATATATATAGCTAAAATATGAAATGACATGGATGCTTTCCCGGTTTTTATGAGTAAAAGCCAGCAGTAAATGCACACTAGGCACTGCATCAGGGACGCGCACAGCCCAAACATAATCACTGTGCCATCAGTCCCATGTCTGCAGCTAGACACAGGATCTGATACGAATTTTGACCTGATGGTCAAGATTCAATGCATCCCCCGAGCAAGCAGGCAGGCTCTATTGGCTCAATGCTAAAAAATGTCAGCACTTGTGCAGGAAACCGGGTTCAAATCCGGGGTAGAAGAGGAAACATAGCAGCTTTAAGACCAGTTCCAGGTGTGCCTTGGGATGTTGTGACAACCACACCTTATTATTGTTGTAATGTATATAACTATACAAAAATAAATGAATTATCTTTTGCAATTAAACATACCAATCTCCTCCACATACTGTATAGACTAATCACTCCGGTTGACTCTTGAATTAATACTGTAGATTAAACATCTTTTTGATAAATGACTTATTATGAGCTGGTGGCATATAAATGTTATACAAGGTCACCTCTTTATTGTCTATCTATATTACCTTTAAACTAAAATGTCAAGTCCCTCCTTATCTTCCTTATTGGAGCTGTCAATTGAAAGTTTAATATCTTAGACAATATGGCTAATCCCCTTTCACCTCCTGATAGATGAGAAGAATAGAATGTGTTCACAAAAAAACATATTTTTAAATGTATCGTGCTCTTGAGTCAGAGAGATGTCTCCTGCCAAAAGATTATTTGTATTTGTCCAATTTAATCTTCGAACTTCTGTATTCCTTTTAATTGGGTTATGTAACCCATTGGTTGAACACTAATATTACCCTGTATTCCTGATAATGCTTTTCAATTGTTTCCTCCTGTGAAAATTAGCCTACCTTGACCTACAACACAACAATTCAACCCCTCTACAGCAGGTCATCTGCAGCCTCTTTTGCATCATTATACTGTAGATGGGTGGATGGAATGGATGGATAGATAGATAGATAGATGTAAAGAACTATTTATTTTATGTATGATCTTGATATCTGTCTAACCCTTCTATTTTAGCATAGTCATGTAAAATTTGCTTCCCAATCCCTGAACTTTGTACCGTATTTCTACTCTCTGTGAGTCTTATTAAAATGATATATCCATCTTATCTTGACATCGAACACATATCTCTGTTGACTAAAGTTTTATTAATATGTCAAACCATCCTCACTTGTGGAAACTGCAGCCTGTCACCCTGGCTCATATCAGTGTAGCCTGCTCCATTCTGTCTGTAACATTGCTGTTGCCTGTCTTGGTATGCAATAACAATGTTAGATAGGAGCAATTGTTTGCACGTTTCGGTCAGGGTAAACTCTGGTTGCTATGGCAGCGCCTGATTAAGCCTAATTCTGAAGGAAGGTCACGTCATCAGGTGACTAACTTGCCACAGGAGAAGATAACTTGGTGTCACTAATATGTAAACGAATTGTGTCCTGCGCCTTGTTACGTTGCCTTGGTTACCGATATTTGATAAGAATGCTTTAAAATCCTCTCCCTTCTGTACTTGGGGGAGAGAACACTTAGTGCATATTTTGAACAGTGTTTGGTTCTCTCAAATAGAGTGATTAATTTTTATACAAACCATGGCTGTCTGTGTCTTATTGCTTTGTGACATTACTCTGAACTTCATGGTAATAAGATTTGTATTTGTAAAATAATATAATATTCATATTACATAATAGTCATAGTTCGAGAGGCATCATATATCACATTAGACATTATGCGCAGAACTGAGATCGGGCCGGTTTGTTCGGATGTCCTACACTTGTGGGGTCAAATGATCTCTGAGTCCGAGCTTTCAACTGTGTACCGTCTTCCTGAAAGGCGGTATTGACTGTATAGCAGGTGCGTTCTATATCCCTATATCTATATCTATACATCTATATCCCTTAAGTAAAAAAGATGGGGAAGTATGGGATTTACCCCGTTCTCTTTGAGTAGTCTTCTTATTGAAGCATATTCTCTTCTTACAGTACCTTCGCTATTTCAGCTGCGTCGTCAGAGTAGATTCTTTTGTTTTTGTAGAGAACTTCTCTCTTTTTCCATGCAGTGGAAGGCACTTTGGTGTCGTACTCATGAAAGTGTATTACTATGGATCTCTGCGGGGCGGGTCACGGTCCCAGAGCTCTACAGCATTATCTTATGACCGCTATATATCTTCAGCTCGGTCTCCCCTGTTATAGCCAACTCTGTTTTCAGAAGCTTAGTCACAAACTATTTTCTTCTTCACCCTCTGGGATTCCGTAGCTGCGAATGTTATTTCGCCGTGATCGTGCCTCCAGGACTATAACTTTTGCTTGGATCGAGTCCAGCAGTAGAACCATAGCCTGGAGTGCCTCTTCCAGTTCCATGTCAGCTACACGTTGCTCCATCTCGTCAACCCGTATTGTTGTAGCTTTTAATTCACGCCTGATAGCTCCTGCAGGGTCTGATTCATCTCGTCTTTGAAGTCCGTTAATTCTTTCTTTACATCCTCTCTCTCAGTGTATCACGTAAAGGAGTTTAGTTCTTTCTTTACATCAGGAAGGATCGCCTTGACCTTTCTATTTTATATAAGCCGTGACAAGAAAATGCTTGAGAACGATAGGTTTACACATTAGGGAGGAAGCCCAAATAACAACAACAAAAAAAACTGTATGTGACAATTAAAGATTGATTGATTGATTGAAGCCATAAGTAGTGAAACTTTTTATTTGGCGTTAGTAAATAATATAATAATTTGCAGTGTGATAAGCGTAATAATGGTGTTATAGAGACTATTTTGCATGGATATGAATACAGGTGAGCCTTGAGATTCAGACTTGGACACAAGAAGTTTGAAAACCACTGATTTAGAGGACATATTCACCTATGGACAGATACTATATCCTACTTAACTCCAAGGTTGGCCCGAGTATCATGGACCGAATTACACTGAACAAGATCTTTGTGATGCTCGGGTGACTCTGTGTCAGATTTGTACAGGGAAGATAATAACTCTGTTTCAAATAGTATTTCAGCGTTTCTAAATAGCATGGGTATCTTCTCTCGATTAAGCGATTAGTGCACACGATGCTATTGACCATGTAAATGATCTCCCTCCTTATGCCCTTTAATTAATACCTTTTAGTCTTGCAAGGCTTTCCTTACAGAACACATGCTGAAACAGATCAATATGCCTGGGTGGATTCAAAGGGCAGGCTATTCTATCCACGGTCCAATGTGTAAATGAGACAAGGAAAACAGCACTCCATCAGCGTCTGAATCAAAACTGCTTTGGCATTATTAGAATGCCATTTTTTTTTTCATGAACTGATGACATCTCTGCTGTTATGTGGGAACCCATATTACGTGAATTCTGGCAAACTGAGTTTATATACTGAAACAGAACTCTGAATGTTTTTCATATCCAACTATGGTTCTCCAATTTCTCTGCTGCCTCTGACTCTGCAGTACCTGTAACTGAATACTTATTATTATATCGTCTCTGTCGGATGGAAACCTCATATGTCCATAACTGTTACTTTTCAGGATTCAAATGTAAAAGTAGCAGATCTACTAGTTCAAAACACGTCACTTTGTGTGGCGTTTTGAGCTTGCAGATCTGCTACTTTTGATGATTTCGTGTGACACTGTCGTATGATCAAGTAGGGCGTTAATATGCGAAAAAACACAAAAAGTTAAAATATGGAGATAAGAGGTTTCTACCCGACAGCGACGATATATTTGTTATATACCTAGAATAAACATTTTAACCACATAGGGGCTACATGGACAATATTTGCCACCCCTTTCATACAGTTGCGTAAGGTTACGACATGCCCCGTTGCATGCTTTGATGCCCTATTGCACACTAGTTATAGGCTACTAGTTATGCAGCACGCGTGCGTGCACACACGCACGCACACGCGCACACACACGCGCACACACACACCCACCACTGGGCATTATACCAACAATGTATTGGATTTTTACAGTCGAATGAGTTGCTCAGTCTATTGTGTTGGCAAAAGTAGGGGAGGTAATATAAAAAGCTATCAGCACCATGGATAGCTCTCTGACACACAGTAACGTAAACAGAAAATCAATCAAATCAACAAATCAACCAACCATCGTTGGAATGTTTGCATAATTGTAGGTAAAAAAAACAGCTGGTGAGTTGGTAGATAAACTAGTGTATAAAATACTGTCAATTTAGCTGATAAAGGCAATTTTTTGTTGTCATTGAGAAACAGTTTCTGAAGATTTTTTTTGTATTACTTAATTCATTAATTAAACCAGTTGCTTCACAGAAATTAGATGTTTATCAGCTGATCTCCGCAAGATAAATGTTGGGAGAAATCGTTGTTGCCATGGCGATGTGTAAACTTTGAAGAAGTAACAATGGCAGCATGCACTGATGTGTCCTTGTGTCCTTGCCTCTATACGTCTTGTTGTGGCGTAAATCATTTACAGTATTTTGAGTGGGCTACAGCAATTATAAGTGATTTGTTCAAGGTTGCTTTTCCTAATCATAGCAATAGTTGGCGGAGGGAAAATTGACCATCAATCAGACTCTCTCTCTCTCTCTCTCTCTCTCTCTCTCTGTCTCTGTGTGTGTCTCTCAGCTTTTTACAGACATTAGATTAGAGGTGCCCTTGAATTATTTCTTTGAAATTTGAAGTATTTCTTTATGTTTTTATGCAGTGGTGATCAAATATTACTCAACTGCTAGTGAAAATTGCTCTCAAATGTATACTTGATTTAGTGGAATACTTTGCTTTTAAAAATAGCATTAAAAAGTACATGCTTTTAAAAGTAGGCTACTTAAGTATTCAGAAATACAAATTAAGCACATTTTTTTTCAATATCAATGCATTGCTCTATTGAAATTCCAAGATGTTCTAAAAAATATTAAATTATAGTGGACAGATTATTAATTATAGCAGATCTACAAGCTCACAACGCATCTCATAATGATGCGTTGTGAGCTTGTAGATCTGCTATTTTCACTATATTTGAAGTGGTTAGAAATGCACCACTGGGAGTCGAAAGTACAGTATTTGTCTTTGAAATGTAATGGACTGGATGAATCTTAAGATAAGTAAAGTACAGTACTGTACTGTCAAGTACTGTAAATGTACTTTGTCCACCACTTGTTTGTACATGATGATACAGATTTGTACAGATGATATAATATGGCCAAAAAAATTGCTGGTGGTTTGGGTGATCAGATCTTCTATGCATTTATACCTATATTTTATCATCTCTGTCTGGTGGAAACCTCTGTCCAAAACGGTTACTTTTCAAAAATAGCAGATCGACAAGCTCAAAACATTTTGGATACTTTTGTATGACACTGTAGTGCTATAAAGTAGGGCATTAATTTACGAAAAAACTAAAAAGTCAAAATATGGAGCCCAACAGCAACAATACAGTATGCATTTTTGTGCATGTGACCTTGTTGCCAGGTGTAAAGAGGTTCCTTGGGGCGCTACAGCAAGCTTCATAATTCTCAGCCCTTGTATTTAATACAGAAATTGTGAAAATGTACAATACTGTACATTGTCTCCTAGTGACCATAGTTGGATGTAGTCATTCAACTATGTATTTGAATGTGTTGTAGGAAGTTTACAGGAAGCATTCATTAGGCACGAAAAATGAGAAATGACCAAAAGTGGTCATAATAATTTTGGAGATATCCCAGAGGCCATTTGAACATACTGAGCTTCAATTCGGGTTCACTTTTGACCAACTTCCTCTAATTGTAACCAAGCTGCCCATTTGGAGAAGGAATAATTTATAGCGTTGTCTGCAGCAGTCATTTTGTCCCAAGCACCAAAAGTGATATAAAAGTATTAAAATTTAATGTCAGCAGTGTTAGAACTGTGCTGTGAGCCGTGGACTTTAAACGACATTCATTATGCTGTTTGCTCAGAGGGGCAGCAGCTCACTCCCAGTTTATGAGGTTGCACAAAATGACCACAAATACGCCTGCAATACAAAATCAATAGCAGAGCAACATGATAAAGCTGCAGGTGTTCATTTAACTCAGGGGTCTTCAAAGTTTTTCAGGCCAAGGACCCCTTAGCTGAGAGAGAGATGAAGCAGGGACCCCCCCACTACACATTGGATTCATGTTAAATGTGTGTTTTCCGACATTTAACGACTTAAACCCATACTTTGTAAACTTGACCTTTGGCTCGGTACTTGGTACGTTGCGAGCGGCGCGTTGTGAGCTTGCAGATCTGCTACTTTTGCCTAATGTTCCCCCCAGAATAGGGATGCGAGGATTCAAGTGGTTAATGTAAAACAAGTAGAAGTAACCCATAACAAGACGTGTGAAGTAAGGGTCTGTTTAGTTTGTTTAGTTTTGAAAAATCTTGAAAGTGTTTAGAATTTTTTTAATAATTTAGATTATATATTTTAACACAAATCTTCTCTTCTGGGGGTCCCTGGCACAAAACATTTTACGATGGGGGGTCAGAGACAAAATGTATATCATTTTGGGGATCCTTTTCACAAAAACTAATGCATTAGAAGGCATTTGTAGAATATCGGCCTCAGGTCTTAAAGGGTTAGGCACTAATTAACTAGCAAAAATGTGGTTAAAATGCACCATGACTCATGCCCAAACTCTAGGTTGAAAGTGGTCAACCAATATGTATGTGCCCACTGATCGAAGCACTGAGTCACTGAAACATCAAAACTACAGTTCTAATATCGCCACAAAGGTTTATATTAATCATTTATAATTATTATTTTCAAAAGGATGTTTGTTTATACCAGTCCCTGCTTTGCCATTTGCAACTCCTATTCTATTGCATCACATACTGTTGCCCCCGAAAGACCTCCTTATTTTTCAAAATCCATTATCCACCACCGAACAATCCACCAGATTGTTCTAGCATGTACGCCTGTGTGTATAAACAACGAGTCTAATGATGCCGTGGGTTTTTCCCTGTGCAGTTGAAAAGGCTTTCAGACAGCTAAATTAATTATCAGTTATCTGAATCCTTGAATCCTCCTACGTATACTAGTCTACATCTTAAAATGTCAATTGAAAACATTTCTTCAGTCTTCAGGAAAATTGCTTCCTTTAATCTTTTTTATATTGGGCTACAGTAATATGGATCTTGAACAGTGAAGCCTACCCTTCACTGATGTGCTAACAGAGCTTTGTGTGCTAAGGTTGCTGAGCAGTGATTGACATATAGCAGCATTAGCCTAACTGTGTGGTCCACCGCATGCACCTGCATGGCAGCAGGTAGCCTGTGGTTCCAGAAGAATCTGCCATTGCAAAAAGAAATTGCCCGTGGCAGATTAGGTCTGGCCCCTCTCAATAGAGATTGGATTTCTCTCTCTACGAAGTTGTGAGGGGCCAATCAGGGCCCAGTAGTGATGAGCGGGCCGACCCGTAACCCGCGGGTCGCGGTGCGGGTGGTCGAGTCAGGATTTCAGAGGCAATTATGCGGGCTGCGGGTGAGCGGGTCAGCCGCTCTCACACACAAAAAAAAATATTTTGAACAACATGCTTGTTTAGCCCATGACAATGTTGTGCTACTGTAGACGTTTAAAGCGACTCTGGGTACTTAAAAGAGCGCTATATAAATCTGAGCTATTATGATGATGATTATCTTTTTTTTCCCACCGTGGGTCGCAGGGCGGGTTGAGCCATAGATTTATATATGGGTTCGCGGGGCGGGTTGAGGCGGGTTGGGTTCCGTGGCGGGGTGGGGCGCATGCACGTGCACACATAGACATCAAAGGGGGCTTGAGCCCCTGCCCTTTTGTCTGTCGGTAAAAAGTGCCCTTGTCTCCTCTGACTGTAAACTGTAGAAACCCCTGCGCGCACCTGCAGTAAAGCTTACTTAATTGAGACCCGTGCCGTGCAGTGCTCGCGCAGAATCATAGTTGATTTACAAGCTCACAACGCGTCGCAACGCCAGGCATTGTGAGCTTGTGGATCGGCTATTTTTTGGGTGCGCGATACCGCCCGGCAAACGAAGTATATTATACACAATCGAAACCTAACTGAGGCCACAACTGAACGCAGTGAATGCACGCAGAACACGGACCAATTGTTTGAGACAGATTAGGTATGTATGGACCAAAAATATATATATATAGCTGTTAAATTACTTGTCAAGCAGGAGCCTATATCTCTCTCTCTCTCTCTCTCTCTCTCTCTCTCTCTCTCTCTCTCTCTCTCTCTCTCGGTGTCAGCAGCAGTGGTGGGAAAAGTACTCAATTTCTTTACTTAAGTAAAAGTACTCATTATGCAGAAGAATAAGTGGCGTCGTTAGGCGGGGGCTTCGGTGGCTATAGCCACCAATGTTTTATCCAAAGCCACCAATAAAAAAATTATAAAAAAAAGTTGTTTTAAATTTTTTTTTTAATATATCTATAACCCAACCCTAAAACCGAAATAAAGTAACAAAAAACGGGTAAAAAAGTACCCGAATCCGACGAATATCCGCAAAATTTCGCGCGCGCTTCGCGCGCGCAGGGGGGACACATGCACGCGCGCTGCGCGCGCGTGCATGTGTCCGTGCATGTGCCCTTTTGAAATTCCAGCCCCTGCCTCTCCAAATCTCTCTGCACGTCTCTGGTGGGGCGGGTCATAAAAAAACCCGACCCGCACATCACTAGGGCCCAGCATGCAAATACGGGGCAGGTTTATCACCAGAGGCATTTTTTGTATTTGCCCCTCGGAAATGCAGGTTCCAGACTAATATCTACGCAGTGATATTCGTCTGGCCATGCCAGGCTAGGCAGCGCTGTGATTGGTCTGCTTTTGTATGGACAGAGATTCTGACCAATCCTGTTCTAGATGGCTGGCCCCTCGGCGTCAAACCATGAGAGAGAAAAAGAAAGAAAGAAAAAAGTATGCTATAACGCAGTCGAAATATTGATTGAAAGAGCAATAATGACAATAACTCAAATCTAATTTAATAGAGTAACTCTGAAACTTTATTTTCTTTGTGCAAACATTTATCAAAATGTGACATCAAAATGTGTGTGTGTGTGTGTGTGTGTGTGTGTGTGTGTGTGTGTGTGTGTGTGTGTGTGTGTGTGTGTGTGTGTGTGTGTGTGTGTGTGTGTGTGTGTGTGTGTGTGTGTGTGTGTCTTTTCTCTTTCATTACTCCTACCCCAAAGTAAGTGACACAACCAATGGCCTTTCAGTTAAAGGCACCTTGCCTCAAACCATAACAACAAAATGTGGAAATGACCTGTGGATGGTGTGAAATTGAAGCGCAATGAGGGGGGAAAAAAGAGAGAACATCAATACTTTCACTTTATGGAAAAATTTGGAGGTAATAATTATGATGTATATTGCAAATATGGACGCTATCTTGTGCCAGTGCCTTTGGCTACGGCCGGGTAAGTAAGACTCACTTATCAGCAGGTCTCCTAGAAACTGCCATCATGCTATGTTGCTTCTGTAATATCACACCTCATTATGCCTAAAATAAAACTGGCGACCACACCGCGTGCTATTCCTTTGATGTTAACCCAAACATTAGTCAAGCCAGGGATTATCCTGTCTTGTTGGCTCTCGTACACACAGCTGACCATTCTGAGGGAAAATGTTCAAGGAGAACTCTTGTAAAGGGTGTAGTCTCTCCAAAACATGGTCATTGCATAATAGGGGTCTGGGGACTGGTGAACATTTTCTTCCACTCTCTCTGGCGCCAGCCATCACATACAGTACACCACTGTTTCCCAAACAGTGGGTCGGGACCCATTTGTGGGTCACGGACCAATTTTTTTGTTTTGTTTCGTACATAGAAATATACAGTATACAGTAGATGTTATTTCCAAAGATTTCCAAAAAATGTAAGTATATCAAAAAATCTTTCAAAAGAATATAATAAATAAAATAAAATATCAAAGAAATTCAATAAATCGAATTTTAGTGAAAATAGCAGATCTACAAGCTCACAACGTGTCGCGATTGTAGATCTGCTATTTTCACTAGTTTGGGTCCCGGGGAGACATCAAATTCTCTTTTGGGTCTCGAGCTAAAAAGTTTGGGAACCACTGACATACAGACACACACACACACACACACACACACACACACACACACACACACACACGCGCGCATACAGAGCAAAATAACCACTAATAACCAAACTTCACTTTCCAACCTGTACAATCCTTTATTCCCCTAGACTATAGGATTGTAAACAAGCACCTTTATTCAAACTTGCTTTATAATAACTGACATTCAGCCATTAACAGACTCTCTCTCTCACACACACACACACACACACACACACACACACACACACACACACACACACACACACACACACACACACACACACACACACACACACACACACACACCACACACCACACACAGAGCAAAATAATCAGTGTTAATTTATTCATTTGTACTCAGAGACTGTACATAATGGAACAAAATGGACCCAAAAGGGTCTCCCAGAGTTAAATGAACTCCTAGAATGTTAAGGTGCAACACACAAAGAAAAATCTCATCTCCATTGTATTGCCATTTGCACCAGTGTGTTAATTGCTGTTTTGTTTGTGCACATTGATTCAGAACATCAAAAGGTGCACTTTCATGTTTTTAGTTGCACGGTTTCAAAGGCTGTACGTGTTGCGTCCATTTGTATTACTATGGCGTTCATCACCCCCACTAATGTCACCACCGTGTAATCTATGACTCAGGCGTTCATCACCCTCACTAATGGTAGCACCTTGTAATCTATGACTCAGGCGTTCATCACCCTCACTAATGGTAGCACCTTGTAATCTATGACTCAGGCGTTCATCACCCCCACTAATGTCACAACCTTGTAATCTATGACTCAGGTGTTCATCACCCTCACTAATGGTAGCACCTTGTAATCTACTGTATGACTCAGGCGTTCATCACCCCCACTAATGTCACCACCTTGTAATCTATGACTCATGTGTTCATCACCCTCACTAATGGTAGCACCTTGTAATCTACTGTATGACTCAGGCGTTCATCACCCCCACTAATGTCACCACCTTGTAATCTATGACTCTGGCGTTCATCACCCTCACTAATGGTAGCACCTTGTAATGTATGACTCAGGCGTTCATCACCCCCACTAATGTCACCACCTTGTAAACTATGACTCTGGTGTTCATCACCCACACTAACGGTACCACCTTGACGTTTTGCTCCACTGATGCACCAGGTTTTGCAGGCCACTCTGGATACGAGCTTCGTCCAAAACGTAATAAATAGTGAATGTAGCTGCATGTGGCAATCTGTGGTATTGTGAAGAGGTTAATGGGGCTTCTAACCCTCATCGCTTATTAGCATGACTAATCACACTACAGAGTGGGGGGGCCTCTCTCTCTCTCTCTCTCTCTCTCTCTCTCTCTCTCTCTCTCTCTCTCTCTCTCTCTCTCTCTCTCTCTCTCTCTCTCTCTCTCTCTCACACTCTCTCTCTCTCCCTCTCCCTCTCCAACCATCCTGCCAGATGGTGTCATTGTAAAGCCTGAGAGTCTGAGTTATAAAATCGAAGGTGTTCTTTTCAGATGCTTGAAATCCAAGAAAGAACGGCGGTTGTCCCCTGCTGTTTGCATGATGTGTATGCAAGCAACGCACACACGTGCGCTCCGCTCGCTCGCTCACTCACTCACTCACTCACTCACTCACTCACTCACTCACTCACTCACTCACTCACTCACTCACTCACTCACCCACCCACTCACAGTGGAGCATCACCAGAGGCTCAGAGTGCAAATGAGAGAACACAGCACACTTACACACAGGCTGTGGTACAACCGTATAAACTCACTGTGCACTTAAATATTGGAGGAGCTGCAGCAATTCACAGATAATGCCACTGGATGTGATGTGGTTATCATGCAAACATCATTCATGATGAGGGGGACCAATTTCGTTCTGATAGTGGAACAGCTACATTTACACCAGGGGCTTAAATTGCGATTTCAATGACTGTAACATTTTAAAAGTCCATCCTACGGGCTCCTTGTTCAACAAGATTGACTCTTGCCGATAAATTTAAATGTTACCGCAGTTTTCAGTCTCAGCCATGATGACAGCATTAACGTGGGTTATGAAGCCAGGGATTCAATCGCAGAAAGTGGTTTGGTTGCGGAAAGCAGAAAGCAATTCCATACAGTACTTAATAGTGCTTGTACTATTATACTGTAAGTCTGTTTTATTATCATAATCACAGAAATGACATGCACTTGCACAAAAGCCATACAAGCCTAGGGCCCTTAAGTCGGTGTCATTAGCTAAAAATGTCAAGGTGAACTTAACCATCTCAGGGAGAAGTATGGGCATGAGTTAGTCCCTGGAGGGGAGATATTTCTGTACTGTCCCCCTGTTCACTGGCGCTACTCTATTTTTGACAATGAATGTAATGATTCAGTCGAAAGATGGCAGTCTGCCATGTTTTTTTTCTGTAAGGGACAAGTGTTGATGAAGTACCATTTCAAAGATACCCGTGTGTGCGTGTGGTGTGCGTGTGCGTTTGTGTGTTTGTGTATACTGTATATAATATATATACATATATTGGAATGCCCATATATGGGCATAATTGTTGGATTGGCGGTTCTGGACAACTGGATATCCAAACTACCCGACCATGGGCACCGCACTCCGTCGTGTCCTTGCCGCTGCACGCGTCGAGTTTGAAGTCGGTCGGTCCCATATATGCACATGACCATACTGTATGTGGGCATATATGGCTGGTCCTCCCTAAAAAATGATAATTAGGTAAATGTTAATAAAGAACACCCCCAGGCAGACCGAGGAGGGGGGGAGGATAATCTGCCGGAAAGGACGGATCACACGGCGAATGACCCGGACAACGGACAAAGAACTACGAGATCGGACGCGGCACGACAGGAGGGTGAAGCCCGGAGAAGATGTAACAACTGCGGCAAAATGTTCAAGAATGAGCATGGCGTAAAGATTCACCAAGGTAAGACTAAGTGCAAAGAGCAGCTACAGCAACGCAAAGCACCCGTTATGACCCAGAGAGCTATCTCTGAGTTTACTAGCAGTGCTTGTCAGTCGACGGAGGAGGACCAGGGCCAGGAGGCAAACCACAGTGCCCCAGACCTCCCTGCTGAACCAGTTCAGAGCACAAGAAGGGGTGAATCCGAGAGGGTGGAGGGCTTCGAGAGGAAACCTCGGCTGAATTTACCACCAGCAACAGACCGCAGATGGCGTCAATTGGATGAAGATTTGAGCATCACTCTGGACAACATCCTGAAAGGAGATGCAACAAAAAAGATGAAGACCATGGTGCAATATGTGTATCAGGCATGCCAGGATACCTTTGGCGTGAAGGAAGGCCCAACGGTCAAGCCACCTTCAGGTCCTAGTAGAAGGCAGCGCCAGATCACAGAACTGCGGAAACAACTAAGAACCCTCAAGAAAAGATGGCGGAAAGCAGACAATGAGGAGAAAGCAGCCCTGAACGAGCTAAGCGCAGAGCTGCGGAAAACCCTAATCCACCTTCGAAAGACGGAGACAAGCCGGAGAAAGCAGAGTGAGAAGCGCAGACAGAGAAAGTCTTTCTTCAACAATCCCTTCCAGTTTACAGCTAACATTCTTGGAAAGCCAAAAAGTGGAAGACTGACATGTTCAAAGGAAGAAGTGGAGGATAGTGTGGCAGCAGCCCATAGCGATCCCAGCAGAGATATTCCACTGGAGGACTGCCCATTCCATCTGCCAATACTCAAGCCACACATCCCCTTTAACATGGAAGACTTCACCCTCGACGATGTAAGGACAGTAGTGGAGAAAGCCAGAGCAGGATCTGCTCCAGGACCATCGGGCACCACATATAAGATCTACAAAAACTGTCCATCGCTTCTGAAGAGGCTGGCAAAGCTTATCAGGACGCTCTGGAAAAAGAAGCAGGAACCATGGCTCTGGACACTCGCCGAGGGATGCTTTGTCCCCAAAGAACTGAACGCAGCAGGACTTGACCAATTTCGAGAGATCTCCCTCCTAGATGTTGAAGGGAAGATATTCTGGGCCATCATTGCAAAACGATTAACATCTTACCTAATTGCCAACAAGTACGTCGACACAAGTGTCCAAAAAGGAGGAGTCCCAGGATACTCCGGATGTCTGGAGCATACATCAGCGATCAGCCAGATCATCAAGGAAACAAAGAGCAATAACAACACTCTCTCAGTCGTATGGCTAGATCTCGCCAAGGCCTACCCAAGTGTACCCCACCAGTTGATCCAGAAATCACTGGCACATTACCAAGTTCCATCTGAGGTAACCAAGCTGGTGATGTCTCACATGGATTCACTGAAGATGAGGTTCACCGTGGGAGATACCACCACAAGATGGCAGAGACTCGAGAAGGGCATCATGGCAGGATGCACAATATCTGTGGTACTGTTTGTGGCTGCCATGAACCTCCTACTGAAGGCAGCAGGAATGCAATGTAGAGGACCAAAAGCAAACGATGACACAAGACATCCATCCTGTAGAGCTTTCATGGATGATGTAACTGTGATGACTCCCTCGATCCAAGGAACACGCTGGATCCTAAGCTCTCTGGAGAAGATGGCCACCTGGTCACGAATGCAATTCAACCCAAAGAAATCTAGGAGCCTAAGTATACTGAAAGGAAAGCTGACAAAGAACATCTTCTGTATTCAAGGGTCGGAGATCCCAACCATACAAGACCAAGATATCAGATGCCTTGGAAAGAACTATGACAGCACCCTGAAGGACGGTGTAAACCTCCATAACACTGTGGCTCAGTTAAACACTTGGCTCAAGGCGATCGACAACAGCCAGCTGCTCGGAAGGTTTAAGGTGTGGTGCTTCCAGTATGGCATCATACCTAGACTGCAATGGCCATTCCTGCTGTATGACTTCCCCATGACTCAGGTGGAGGCAATGGAGAGACTGTGCAGCAAATTTGTACGAAAATGGCTGGGAGTCCCCCCATCGTTCAGCGCAGTGAACTTGTACAGCAAGACATTTAAGCTCAGCCTACCAGTCTCATCAGTGGTTGAAGAATTCAAAGCCACTAAGGCAAGAGCAGTCAGTACACTGCTTCTATCTGAGGATGAGAAAGTCAGATACGCTAATAAGTCCATCAAGTGCGGCAGGAAGTGGAAACCCCAGGAAGCAGTGAAGGAAGCAGAAGCACACTGGAGGCACCAGGAGATTGTCGGGGTGGTCTGTCAAGGGCGACTGGGACTTGGACACTACAACACCAAGAGGTGGAGCAAATCTAACGCCAAAGGAAGGAGAGGACTTCTGGTGCAGAGGGTCCGGGAGACAGCAGAAGAAGACCGCCGTGTAAAGGCGACAGGGCTTGCAGTCCAAGGACAATGGATGCAGTGGGACAAGGCACAGGATCATCCACTGTCCTGGAAGGAACTCTGGGGTACAGACCAGGGCAAGTTGTCCTTCCTCCTGCGGGCAGTGGCCGACCTCTTACCAACCCCAAACAACCTAAAGATCTGGGGGAAAGAAGAGGATCCATCCTGTAAGCAGTGCGGAGCATCCCTCTGTACCCTGAATCACATCTTATCGGGATGTCCCAAAGCACTGGGAGATGGCCGATACAGGTGGAGACATGATAAGGTCCTTGCAGAAGTTGCCAAATGGACGGAACTGCAGAGGGCCATGGCCAACAAACATCAGGCACCACCACCAGAGGTCGTCCAATTCCAGAGGCAAGGAGAAAAGGCTCCTAAGGCAAGGAGAGCTGCCAAGAAACCATCTTCCATTTGAGGAGATGCAAGTAGACCTTAAAAAGAAGCTTGTGTTTCCAGAAGAGGTGGCTGTGACTTCTCTCAGACCAGACATGATCTTACTGTCCAGGAGCACGAAAACCATCTTGGTAGCAGAACTAACTGTGCCCTGGGAGGACAGGCTAGCCATCTCTCACCAACTGAAGAAAGCCAAGTACCAGGATTTGATTGATGAGGCTCTTATTAAAGGATGGCACGCCTCACTATTCCCCATCGAAGTTGGCTGCCGTGGTTTCCCAGCAACATCAGTGCGCTACTTCTTGCAGAAGATTGGGTTGGATCCTAAGCAACTGAAGAAAGCCACTGGGGAGATAGCCACTGTAGCCGAGACTACATCTAGATGGATATGGCTGAAGAGAGCCCACAGTTGGAACCCCGGAGCAAGCTAATCCTAGCCCCACTGACAGCCAGTCAAGAAGCAGAAGGTATGCGGCCAGGGCCAGACCTGGCTCAGGGAGTAGGACGCCCCTGCCATGCATAGTCCCGAGTCCAGCTGCAGGGAGCGGCAGGGAGACGTCCCTGACCGCGGGCCCCACCATCCGGAGATGTTCTGGGATGAAAGGGGCGAAACATCAAGGAAGGATGGCTCCCAGCTGATGACCCTGACAGCTGGGCTCGAAACGCTCAAATCATCCATCCACCGAGGATTACCAAAGAGGAGGATCTTGCAACGCCTGTAAGTAGCTCTAGCAGATTCTGCTTGTAGCAAAGCATCTTCAATGTTTACTTCACCAGCCACTCAAAATATCTTGCCTTTTATTTATACATAGTCACTTCCTCTCATCATTGCTTTTAGAAATAAGTCATTAGCAATTGAATGCTTGTTCGAGGCGAGTGTAGAGAAAGTATTGGTAATATGAGGCCGATTCTAAATCAGTAGCTACTGGTTCTCAAACTTTTTCGTGCCAAGGACCCCCAAATTGATATACATTTGGTTGCGGACCCCCCATCTGAAAATGTTTTGTGCCAGGGACCCCCAGAAGAGAAGATGTGTGTTTAAAAAAAAAGTAAAATGATTCAACATTTTTCAAACACTAAAGATTTTTCAAAAATGGTTAAAAAAAATAGCAGATGTACAAGCTCGCAGCACGGCACGAAGTGGCGCGCTGCGAGCTTGTATATCTGCTATTTTTGAGAACCACTGTTCTAAATCTGAAAAACGTGTTGCTATATAAATATTGCTAAAATCAAAAAAATATACAGATGCTTTCCCGGTTTCCAATTCTCAGTATATTCATTGTGTCTTTCCTTGGTTGAAGGCTAGGTTAACAGCACATGGGAAACTGAGAAATGAGTTGTTCAGCCGCATCTCTACTCAGACCTCCACAAAGAGGCCCTTGGGTATTCTCATTTCACATTAAAACACAAAGTAATTAGAGGCCATTTTGTTGGAGAGTATGCTTCATTGAAAAACAGGCTAAATCACGCTGAAAGAACACGCCGCTCTGGGATGTATAACGCCGTTGCAATGCATTTACTTCCGTTCTTCATTTAGAGAATTAGGGAGTTTTTAAGGTGTGCTCCTTGCATATCAATCAAGAGGAGGTGAGGCGTATACGCGTACCACGCTGCTCCCATGACCCTCACCACCAGAGTCTAATTTCCTTAATCTCCCGATAAGCCATTAAAACCGGGAAAGCGGCCTGGGCCGTAGCGTAACGGTCCAGGCACCCTAGGCTGCAATGCCAGCCTGACAGCGTATTGCGGGTTCGACTCCCGTTCCCGACGACTAAATACATATAATTTTGGGGGTGCTTCACATGAAAAAGTTTGAAAACCACTGACATAGAAACATACATTTTTCAGAAAACTGTTAGGATGTAGAAGACATTTGTAGAATTGGCCTCAGGTCTTAATGTGTTAAGCCTGTCGTTACAAGCCAGAGAGCGCCTTGAAATACACTCACGGAGGAAGTGATTTTGCACACATTTATGAGTGAAATATATATTTTTTGATATTTTAACACAGTGCTGTCTAACCACCAACTGGTAGATGCTGATGCTGGGTAAATAGGACAAACATTTTTTCCTGTGCTCTGCTTCAAGGAATTAAAAAAAAAAAAATGAAGGAGGAGAAATATGAGAAAAAAAGCCAGATAAATCATTCGATCCATTCCCCAAGCACTGATGAGTGTCATATTTGATCTGCGCTTTCAGGATGTTCATGCCTGCTGCTTGGAGATTAATTTTTCTATATACCTCGAACAATGTCACAGAAATAGCTTTGTGAACATTCCTGATTGGCAAACAAACATTAAAATGGAATCTCACAGTGTATTGATATAACAGGTTTTTACTGCTGTCCTCGTCTTATTTACCATGTGTGGAATTCAATCCAAACAACCATATTGCAAACTGACTTCTGTTGACTCTATCCCCCACAAAATTGTTCAAGTGTGTCTTTCACCGCCTCCGATGTATTGATTATTGTTCAAGGTTCCTTACGGTCTGATGTTTTCCTTATTTCTCCCAAGTGTGCAGTTATCAGGCGCTCGGGTGGAGCAGTGGTAAAGTGCGTACCCACCACAGCGTGAAGGTTGTGGGTTTGAATCCACCGTGGTGCATCCGGCTTTGTCAAGCATCTTCTAGAGTATATGAACACAATTGGCAGCCTCATCCTTCTCTCTCTGACTTTGTCTGTGACCCGTGGTAGGGCCCCGTATAGAGCAGTGGTTCTCAACCTGTGGGTCGGGACCCCCAGGGGGGTCCCCACATGATTTGAGGACTTTTAAGACCTTTTTAATACTAAAAAAAAAAGAAAGAAAATAAATAAGACCATTACTGCATCAAAAGTAATCAAAAAACTATGCTATAAAAACTGGTCAAACATCGGCCAAAATGTCAAATAATATAAGAAAGAGGCAAACATTGTGAAAATAGCCGATCTACAAGCTCACAACGCCTTGCAACGCATGTAGATTATAGTTTTACACTATTTATCTGTGGAACCGAGTCAAACTAAATGCCTCAACACCTATACATTCCAAGGGTGGGGGGGTCCCAAGTTCAAATATGATTATTTTGCGGCCTGAAAAAGTTGAGAACCGCTGCCGTAGAGGACCTCATTTCTGATGTGGTCCGTCCATGTGACACCTATAGTGCCATTCGTAGCATTCTTGTGTAGACTCTATCCAGGGCCGTTTCCTGTTGTGCTGTGCCCCACACAGCGGCACCGTCGGTGGCAGTGGCAATGGTTTTGTCCTCCGCGTTAACCGTCAATACTTTAGCTTTCTTTGCATTGAGCCTTTCTCTGCTGAATCCGAGACTAGGGGGCGATGTCATCTGTGTGGATGCATTTTAAAAGATTTTCTGTGCATGTGGGAATTTTATTGTCCCGTATACAATACAGTACAAGTACTATACAGCCTATTCTTTTGCTCTGTTTTTGTGAAGCCCGTTGAGTTTACTGTGTATGAAATTCGCTACAGCACATACTCCAGGGTCCTACATGTAAGACCTTTAGGCGTGATAAGACCTTTATGCGTCTGTTGAATTGATTGCTGTCATCCTGATGGCCATGGCCAGTGTCACAGTGACATATTCTGTATAGAGATGTATAGAATCTCACACCTGACCTCGTCACATTATTGAGATGCCTCATTTCTATAGGAGCTGTTTACCATTGTTGCCTTGCCACATTTTGCGAGAGAAACAACCAGGTCCACGTGACTAGTAGGCGGTATGACCACTTTAAAGCGGCAATGTCACTTTTATGAAGGGGGGTCCTTGCTGGCACAAAATATTTTCAGACGGGTGGCCTGTGAACAAATACATGTCAATTTGGGAGGTCCTTGACATGAAAATCTGAGAGTGAGCAAAATAAAAAAATGTAGTTAATTGATTGAGTCAATTAAGAATTCTATATTCCATGTAGGTTTGTTATATTCATTATAGCATTCAGGTTTATGGTCCGTCTAAACAAACTATTATTCATAAACTGTTCCTATGTCTTCCTATACATTTCATATTTCCTACTATAGTGCATTAGCCTACTCCTAACAGCTTATTCTAAAACTTCAACATTTAATTAACGTGTTCCATCATAATGGTTTATGAGTATTCGTGTGTGTATGTGTGTATATGCGTGCGTGTATGTGCGTGCGTGCGTGCGTGCGTGCGTGCGTGCGTGCGTGCGTGCGTGCGAGACAGACATATAGTAGGTGACAAGTGACTGACAGGGTAGAGCTAGCTGCAGATGGTGTGCGGAGGATTTATTTCAGGAGTGCAGGGGACAGGTAATGAGAATGACTCGTATAAATTAGAATCTCTATGTAGCAGCTTCTGTAGACTCACAAATTAGTTTGGCAGTCTCTCTCTCTGTGCAATAACCATCCGTTGCACTAGGTTTGTCAATAACAGAACGAAACCTGTAAATCTCCCAACGTAATGAGAATTAGGCTGTCGGGAAGTCAGCGTTATACCATATTATCCTGCGAAAACAATTATGTTGATGATAGCCCCCCCCCCAGTACTTTTACTTCTACTCCACTACATCTTAGAGACATACTGTATTGTACTTGTACTCAAACTTTAGTTACTAGTTACTTTGTAGATTTTGATTATTATTACAAAACATACATTAGCCACTTCAGCCCTACATTTCGACCATTTGAAAATAGCCGATTTACAACCCCACAAGCTTGCAGATCTAACATTTTCAAAATATTTGTATACATTTTGAAAAACTTGTGAAATGGGACATTCTGCATGATGAGTACTTTCTACTTTTGATGCTTTTTTTTTGTACTTTTACTCATGTGCATTTTGAAATCCGGACTTTTACTTGTAACAGAGTATTTCTACATTGCAGTATTGATACTTGTACTTAAATAAAAAATGTGAGTACTTTTCCCACCACTGTCTATTCCACAGGAGAACCCAGAAGGTCTTTGAGACTGTATGAGAAGTGACATCCATGTATCTCAACCCCCAGCAGCCTTTGATGTACCTTTGAAACACACTTCAAAGTTGGGGAGCTAGAGCCGAGCAGTGAGCGGCTGTTTTGATGTCTTACAGAGAGGAGCGTGGAGGGGCTGCTGTCAAAGAGCACAAAGGTCCCTCATGGCGGGTAATGAGGTGACATGGCAGCCAGGCAGACACTGTCGGGCTCAAGTGGCACCATTAGGAAGGGAACCGAGGCATCCGGGTGGTGCAGGGGTTAAAGACGTGGTGAAATGAAACATATGTTTTTCACACTTTTATAAAGCTTTTTTTTGTATTCTTATATCGTAGAGAAAGGTCCATTTGCACACCTACTGAGACAGGTGCGTAGGAGCAGTCAAGTTTCGGTCTAAATGACCCTCAGATACCTGATAAAGATCGTTTAGACGTTGTAGCCTAATAAACTACTGCTGTAAGTGAAGACAGTGTGTGGGACTTCCATTTTATTCCTGTATTCTTATATCAAAAGTCCCTAAAAGGCCAAGCTTAATTACTCCCTGGCGAACAAAAACGTACGGCGTGATGACGTAGATCGACTCTTATGAATACCACCTGTTTGATTCCCATAGCAGCTTGTTCCTCCAAACGCACCTGATTTTAATTGCAGAGCTGCTCCGTTTTGAATCTCATTCAAGACAACGTCCAGACGGAGTATTATATCCAGCGTTCCATAGCCTGAAGGGATGGAACCTTCTGATTGGTTGAGACCAGGTTAAAGGTGTAGTGAAATAAAAAAAATGTTTTTCACACTTTTAGAGCATATCCGTGGTCATCATATGGGCATACCTAACAATAGATGCAAAAAAAAATGAAAAAAAAAACATTTTTGTGTATTTTTACATCTAAAGTCCCTAGAAAGCCAATCTTAATGACTTCCTGTAAACGAAAACGTGCTGCGTGATGACATAATACAGCCCTCACGAATATAAATGAATCTTGATTACATGCACCTGTTTGATTCCCATAGCTGCACGTTCTTCAAACACAGCTGATTTTAATTACAGAGATACTCCGTTTTGAATCTCATTGAAGATGAGTGTATTGCTCATTTTAAACTTCATCTGCACACTAAAATATGTATCTGAAAACATTATAGGTTAGAAATAAGCCAGGTAGTAGCAAACGTGCTTCACTGGCCGTCTCTCTCTCCCTTGTAAACAAACACTAGCCGTGTGCCAGCACGGCTGAAGTGATTGAGATCCAACGTCCCATAGCCTGAAGGGATGGGACCTTCTGATTGGTTTAGAGTCGTTGAGCCGACGTTTCGGGCTGAACCTTCAAAATAAAATGACCGAAAATGTCACTTCAGTGCGTCTTTAAGACAACGTTTCAGACTGAAACTTCAAAATATAATGACCGAAAAAGCCATTTCACCACGACTTTAAGTGTCTATGCCTGAAGAAGCTTGCATTAAACTCCGATATCTGCGCAGTATTTTGAGTGTTTCTTAATGCTGTTAAACCTCAAATCAGGAAGCTGAGAAAAAGCGTTGACTGTTGTAATACGAAGGTTCTTCAACATTCAAACTCAGTTCATATTAAAAGATAACCAACATAATTTTTTTTTTTAAACACGGGAAAAGAATACCTAACCTATTTTGCTCCCCACATGAGGAACCTTTTGTTGAGATGATTCACGTTTTATTCTGTATTACCAATATGACGTTGATATGGATATATACAAATAGTAACTCAAATTAGGTATGAAGCAATATCAGCAAGATATCCTGACACTACGCCAGATGCAGAAAATTCCATGTGGAATTATATGCATAAATAATTTCATTTCAAACCATTATTAATGCTCAAGAGGCACTGAGGTTACCCTCATTTACAGTGACATGAAGCAAACAATATAAACAACAGCAGTAACATCAATGAGACACACACAGACATAGGGACATCTAAAGAACGGTAATGAATACACGCAGATAGGTGCTAAATATATAATTACAAACAGATTGGAGCGTGATCAACGCTGTGCAGAAGATGGCAAAGAATCACGTTTTAAAGTGCATTGAAGCGCATTTGAGTGAACCCTGAGGGACATGTAATGTAATGTAATGTAACCCTGAGGGACTTAAAGTAAAAGTAAATCATTTGATCTTGATCAAATATGGAATGTGTTGTCTAACCTCAATGTAATGTCATGGCATCAGGCGCAAACAAATCAGTCAGCTCCATATATGGGCTCAAAAGGGGGCATGCCCATTCGACGTAGGCGTGAGGGCCGCCTAGCGGCCCGTACTCTAGATGTGAGGGCCACGTACCGGCCTGAACCTATGAATGTAATAACAGAGTCGTAAACAGGATCCAGAGGCTTTAGGGTTGAGGCAGCAGCATTCCTGTAGATATCACCATAACCCAAAACTGATAAGAACACCACCTCCACAACACCTTTCATACAACCTAGAGAAAAAGCAAACTAAGTCAAGGTAGTAGCCATATTTAGCCTTTATTAGTTCTGTAACATTTATTTCGGAGCTGAGTTGTATTAACCAGAACACGTTTCAATCTACGTGCATCATACAGTATGCCACGTAGACATGGATGAACCGGCATTGATTTAGGAGCACTCCAAATCAATGCCCATTATAACACTGATCTAAAATCAGATGCATCTACAAAAAGGTGGAGAAGATGTGCGTAAACAACTTAATTTTAGGTTAAATCAAATGCCATCCCCTGGGGCCACAAATGACACCACTGATAGGCAGTGACAGGGACTACATGGGGGAATTACATAATGACTAAATTGGGACAGAGGTAATGAAAAAAATGGGAACCACAATATGATTAAACTAGAAAGCCTGCACTCGGCAGAGTGCACACCTCCACAATCCCAATGCTGTCAAGATGTGCTATTTACACATTTCATCAATATATTTGTTCAGTGGCTGGAAAGTACCTCTGCAGCATCCAATTTAGCTTTATTGGGCCAATAATGTGGGGTTTATTTCTCTCTATGTCTGCTGTTATGTGAATCTATTCGAAGGTTCAATGCATTTTTTTATGAAAAGCTGCACAAACTGCCAACACCCCCTTTTGGACAATCAGAAAGTTAATCAGTTCTTCCTGTTCTCATCGTGACCAATCCTTCCACAAGTTTCATGAAAAACTTTTGGAGATATCCTTGTAACAGCGACCGACAAACAGACAGACAGACAGACAGACAGACAGACAGACAGACAGACAGACAGACAACGAGTACAGTACGTAACCCCCGTTCAACAGGAAGCAACCTGAACGATCATGGTACTTGATTTGAGAAGTAAGCCTTTACTCGTTTTAATGCCTGATTTAATGTGATTCGATTTTTTTCTTCAGGCTTTCCCATATTGGTTAATATATTGTAATAATAGTTTCTTGTCCCAAGGGATTGGAATTATTAGCACCCCCCTTTAAAAAAACTAAACAAATATCTAATATGATGAAACAAGTGAAAAGAAGGTTTGATAGGCCATTAAAAAACGCAGACATTTTGTGACATTATTAAAACATCATGTAATGGTCATAAATATCATAAATGTAAGGAAGCTGTTGCAAACAGTCCACAAATTCAGTTCCACTGAGTAAAAGCTACGACAGATCGACGAGGTAATAAGAAAAAAATGACATCCTTTGGAGAAAACGAACAAACACATTGCCTGAACTTCTCGCACCTCCAAAATGTTCTTTTAACTAGCCGACCGTGGTGACGGTCAGAAGCGGTCAGAAACTCAAGGTGCTCAATATTTATTTTGTTTTATTACTGTCATCAGATCCAGGTAGCAAAATCACCACTCCCACTAGTGGGTGGGGTCTAACGTTCAGAACTCAAAGCATCGCAGCATCAAGTTAAATCCTAGAGAACTTTTTGGACAACCAGAAAAGAAAAAATCTGACTTTGTTTGAAGTATGCTGCCAGCTTAAGTGTCCTACGATTTCTCTGTCACCCCTTTTGAAGTCTTTTTTTGTGTCTGTTAAGTAACATAACCAGCCCACAGTCAGGAAGACATAATTGGTCTGACCTGTGTTGGCGTCCAGATCAACTTAGTTCCATCCAGGAAGAGCCTCTTTCTCTCTGTTGGTGTCTTTCTGGGCTGATGACGCAAACTGCTCCTCTGCAGTGAAAAGAGGACTTGATCATTTATTAAAGCCCATGTGAAGATGAAAGGACAACGGGGGGGTGGGGACACCTGTTTGGAGAGGGAGACGCAAAGGCGAAACACAAGTCATTTGGTTGTCATGGGGACAAGAAGGGCAAAATAATGAGCGTGGAGAATATAGCCCTTGAAAGGGAATAATACTGAGGGTCCTATTAGGCTGCTCCGTGTGGTTGTTTCTGGAACATTCTGAATCATACTGAGGGTCCTATTAGGCTGCTACATGTGGTTGTTTTTGGAACATTTTGAATCATACAGAGGGTCCTATTAGGCTGTTCCATTGTTTCTGGAACATTCTGACTCTGCTGCTGTGTGCCAGGATAAAAATGTTTAGAGCAGGGGTCAACAGGGGATGCCGGGACCCCTTGGGGGACCTCAGAGTTACTACAGTGGGGGCCGCCATATCTTTGTGTGATAGTATTTTTTTGTTTTTACATTAACCACTTGAACCCTAGCATCTCTATTCTGAGGGGAACTAGTCAACAATAGCAGATCTACAAGCTCACAACACGCCTTGCGCTGCGTTGTGAGCTTGTAAATCAGCTTCATCTCTCTCAGTGTTCAAAACGTTCAAGACCCCTGGCTTTTATAATGACACTCCAGAAACACACACATCCTTGCACTCTAATATTTACTCATTGTCTAGTGAGCAATAACTGCAGCTTGATGCTTCAGAGGATGACATTAAAATTAAATATAACCATGAAATAGCTTGATAGTTTTCCATTTCCCCTTTCTTTTTCTTCTTGGAAACCGTTGTGGTGCCATGAAATGTGTTATTACCATTAGTCAAGCAAGTGTGGAAGCAGTGAGGCAGGAGATTTTGTAAGAAGTTACCTGTAACTGTAATATATTTAACTTGTTTCAAGATATTTGAATGCACTTGTTGGAAGATATGGGCAAGAAAGAATAACATATTAAGGGCGCGGTCCCACCAAAACATGGTTGGCCGCTGTTAAACTCTGGTTGTGCGCGGCCACAGTTTTTTGCAGCCAGCGCATTCTAAATAAACGGAGTGACCCACCTGTCACTCACTTTCAGGACCCTCCCATGCAACTCGACTCACCCGATTGGACAGAGGGGGGAAAAGCGGAATAAAGCGCATAAACGCAAGGTATGCGCGACACGCGGAAAGATGCAAGACCATGAATCCACGCATTTGCATTGACAAAGCATTGGCAGATTCCGCCCCATAGGTAAAATAAAAGTGTGGTGTGACCGTGCGCTAAGGGCTATCTATGAAGGTGGATTCTGCCGATGCTTTTCAATGGGAACAGAGCGTTTTTTGTGCAGAAATCCACAAATGGCAACAAACCGCTCCGTTCCCATTGAAAAGCATTGGCAGAATCCGCCCTCAAAGGTAGAATTAATGATGTGACCGTGGCCTAAAGGAACATTGTACACAGTAAAATCCTGAGTGTTAATATTAGTTTTAGAGCATAAATACATATTGTGCATTATTATTATTATTATTATTATACTACTACTACATTATTGGTCTCTTTTTACAGTTTAAGTCTGTGTGGTGATAAATCGTCATAATCCGTCATTGTTGCCTTAATTGTAAAAGCTATGGTGGAGAAAAGGCTCGGTATCATACCAGGTATGGTAGTAATGTGTAGGCCATGTTGTGTGTCGTACTGCAGGTCCCCAATGTGTGATCCACACGTGACATAATAATTCAAGTCAGGAATGGCAGTTGAACACTTTATTAATACATACTACTTTATGTATTGTGTGTGAACAAGGCAGTGTGTTCCTAGGTGTTTGATGTGTTCCTAGGTTTTTGATATGTTGTGACATCGGAGGGCGTCCGATGTACAAAGCAGACCTCTGCACTGTACAGTTTCTTTGTTTTTCATTTGAAGACTTGAATAAAAGAAGACTGGAAAGATTGCCTCCGCCAACTTTGACAGGCTTGTAGATCTGCTATTTTTGCCAAATGTTCATGTTCAGAATAGGGACCCTAGGGTTCCAGTAATTAAGCATCCTACTCATCATTCCCACCAAGTTTCATCCATCCATCGATCTTCAACCGCTTATCCGGAATTGGGTCGCGGGGGTAACAGTTCCAACAGAGATTTCGCAACTTCCTCCTGGGGGATCCTGAGGCGTTCCCAGGCCAGTGTGGAGATGTATCCCCCCCATCTGGTCCTTGATCTGCCACAGGGTCTCTTCCCAGTGGGAGACAAACAAACAAAACATAACTCCCATCCAACTCTGTTGGCTGCATGATGCTTGTTTATTAATCACAGGACAGACACTGGGCAGATTAAAAAAATTGACATTTCAAACCTAAGCGTTCCAGTTTTGAAGAATTACATGGAATTATAGTGATTTATTGTAAACTCCATGTTTGACAACTACGAATACAAGGTTCAAGTATGTAATCTGTAATGAAAGCAGTGGTTGCCACATCCTAGAAGAATACAAGGATCATGTATGTAATCTGTAATGACAGCAGCGGTTGCCACATACTGTACTGTATCCTAGAATCATTTAGCCATTTCCCACTGATCACAAGGGAGGTAACATGTAATCCATGTGACACTGAGTGAGGAATCTCTCTCCTTCAAAATGTCGCTGGCGCCCATTACACAACAGTAGATGTTCAAATGTAATGACACATCATACATAACTCTTTGTAACCAACTAATTTAGGTTGCCCCAAGGACGAAATCGCCATAAATCTGACAACTGGCAATTACCGCAGGAACTAGTTTTTTTTCTAGATTGTTTTACTGTCAAACAAATTTCACGCTGGGGCCAGGAAATTACAAGGATGGCAGAAACCCCGTCGGTCGACCTGCAGCCGTCTCAGCGTTGGATATGACAGGGTTGGGCTGGTGTATTAACATTAAGTATGGCAATAAATCTTCATAACAGCTGGCGTAGGCTGCAAAATTAATGCCATAATTTTTTCTCATGAAGTCTTTTAACAAAAAGTCCACTCTCACTGCGGGGGGAAAGTCACTTAAATTGATTTGGGGTAGAGGAGCTCCCGGCATCATGGACGATATGCCATAATTCATCAACGTTAGGCTCTAATTTGCCGCAGAGCCCCTGAGATTAGGAAAGAGGTAAAGGAGGAGAAGAAGGCTAAAGCTGGCAGCTGCACTGCATCGCGTACATGATTAGACACATCAGTGTGTTTCTACATAAGGGCAGGGTGCTTCTCCAAAAATGATGTAATACTTATATCAAATTCTCAGGGCCAGTATGTGTGTGTGTGTGTGTGTGTGTGTGTGTGTGTGTGTGTGTGTGTGTGTGTGTGTGTGTGTGTGTGTGTGTGTGTGTGTGTGTGTGTGTGTGTGTGTGTGTGTGTGTGTGTGTGTGTGTGTGTGTGTGTGTGTGTGTGTGTGCGTGTGCGCGCGCGCGCATTTGCATACACACATATGGTATGTTTGTGTGTGCGAGCATGCTGTGTATGACTATGCGATGGAGAGGCATGAAGACATGTGAATATTAGCAAGCATATACCCACTCATCTATGTTTAGACACACACCAGTGTGTTTGTGTGTGTGCGTGCGTGTGCATGCGTGTGTTTGTAGCTGCTGATTGATTTTGTCAGCTAAACAGCATCCCGTGAACCTTTGCCGCTCTCATAATCATCCGTGACATTACAGCTCGGTAGCTCACATAATTGAAGTCTCCACTGATCCGATTTTAAATATTCATGTGACGCTGTGTGTAATTCACACAGTGTAACAGCTAGCGCCTTGTTTTCTTTAACGCTGACGTTTGCCTCTGAATCAGACGTCGCACATGTTCCACAACAACTTTCTCCTGTGGTGTTCTGTGTACCACATGCCCCGCCATGCCTCCCTGCTGAGCTACAAGCATCAAATCAAGTCAGTGTGCAGTAAATGTTAAAAGTGAACATTTGATAAGGAGGAAAATAAGCAATTACAACATCGTGCTTGGGCTCAATCTACCCGTCGAGCGCTCATTACGAAATGGCCACTTGCACTTTATGGTCTGTTGGTCAGATTATTTCATACTATATACAATGAGTGGCCATACATTTTCACCTAAAGCAGTGGTTCTCAAACATATTCATGTCAAGGGCCCCCCCACATTTTTGTAAGTATGTACTTTCAATACTTTTTTTCTTTTTGGTGAACAGTTCATCAGTTCAACAGACATCTGCAATGTCTTCGTGTTGCTATGGGTTCTATAGTTTTGGTCCTGATTTTGCCTATTCTTTTATGGGTTATTTGGAACACAAGTTTGTTGTACACAATAACCCCTTTTCTGAACATATACTTCTGCACAAGAGATTGCCGATTGCTTTCTCCTGTGGAAAGGCCCATTGAGGCATTTGCATTGCATCTGAATAGTATGACCTCCACAATTAAGTTCAGTGTTGAGCATAGAACTCATGAGGTTTTGTTTTTAGAAGCTTCCCTTCTCATTATCTCTAGCTACTGTACATTACTTCTAAGTCCTATGACGTCAGACAATGCCTCACATGCACTTCTGCTGGGGTCATATACCTTCTCTGATGCCCCTGTGGGCTACAGTATATAGGGAAAACCTGCAGACCTGTGAAAACACGTATCATAGAACACAAAAGTGCTATTCGAAGAAATTATGTAAAATTGCACTTTTGTAAGTAAAGGACTATTTTTTGCATCTAAAGAGCCTCAGTTTTCATATTTCAGTGTGCGAGCCTTTTGGTTGTTTATGGATTTTCATGCTGGCATCTCGCACCTGTTTTCAGCCCTATGAAGTGAGCCTCAATTTTAAAGCGCAAACCTCCCAACCTCTTTCACTTTGGCTGCGGACCCCCATTTGAAAAGATCCAGGGATCCCCATAAGGGAAGATTTGTCAACATTTCTTGAAAATAGCCGATCTACAAGCTGAAAAAGAAAGTCGAGCTTCAGTGTTTAAACTGGTCCTGGTACCCCCCTGGTAATCCCTCAAGGACCCAGGGGGTTCCTTGACCCAATTTTTAGAACCAGTTCCCTAAAGTACTTTGTGTCCAGAATAAGCTCCGCTCGTCCTGCGTTCGTCAAACTCATAATTCTGTCATCATCATGCAGCCTGCAACAACACAGCGCGTAATAGAGGGAGTCATCAAAACATTTTGGGTGAAGCCGTGAATTATTGTATTGTATTATTTGGAATATTAAGGTGCAGTCACAGTGTGCGTATTGCTGAAAGGAACCAAGCCGACTCACCACTGCCTGTTGTAGCTTCTTCTTTGTAACGGACTTTGCTTTGTGTCTTGTAACTAGCAAACCAGGTCCACAGGTTGATACTTCTCAAAGCACTCAGAGTACTTACTGAGCTAGGAAAGACCAGCTCTTATTTTGTACCTTTAGCATGGGTTACAACTTACAAGACCATTAGTCTTCTATTGCCAGACGACTATTCCACAATCTCCTGAATGCTATTTCAGGTCTGGAACTACACAACTCGAAAGCCGAGAATGGAAGCTGTCATATGTTCGCCGTTCACGAAAATATACATTTTATATTCTTCCCATTTTATTTTTTAATTTCCATATCTGCAGCAAGCTATATAGGCTTCTATTATTTTGATTTGTATTAGGACAAATATTCGCAACTGTAAAAATCCCATCCACTTTATCCCTGGATCATTTTCAGAGCTTCCGTTGCTCCAGACTGTATGACGTAAGCATTTGAAGATTGTGGGAACCATGGCCAGGTTTCACTGGGTGAATTACCAGTGAGTAGCTATACACAGCCCGGTGAGGGGCCTGGGTATGTCGGACGGAGAACGGGCCCTTTGCAAGTAGATCAAATTGAAAGCGCGCCTGTGTTCGAAGAGGAAGTTAACAGCACACGTTAAACTACAAATACTATCTTGCTGCCACAGTATACCTTGATATTGCAAACCCATCACAGTCATCGTTTTCAATTGTTTTTGTAAAATAGTCTGATAGCAAAATATGCGTATTCTCAACGAAAAATAAATAAATAAAAGATGATAATGTGTGTCTATCATATGCAGTGCTGATTGCAGGGTAATTGTTGTTTCAAATGTCAAGTCTCAATTTCATCATGTCATGAGATGTCAAGAGATCGTCTCTGTCGGGTGGAAACCTCATTATGTCCAAAACTGTTACTTTTCAGGATTCAAATGAAAAAAATATCAAAAGTAGCAGATCTACAAGCTCAAAACGTGTAGCTTCTCGCCGGGTTTCGAGCTTGTGGATCTACTACTTTTGATACTTTGGGGTGACGCTGTAGTGAGATCAAGTAGGATGTTAATTTTCAATAAAATCATAAAAAAAATATAATATGGATTGAGGTTTCTGCCCGACGACAACGATAAACTGTAGGTGGATGCAGCCCACACCAGTGATGAATGGATCAGATGAGAGATAGACACACAACACATCATTTAGATTCAGCCTTGCTTGCTTTTCCTGGTTTTAAATAGAACTCTTGGCCCGCCCAATTCTATTTTGTTCAATGAGAGAGAGAGAGAGAGAGAGAGAGAGAGAGAGAGAGAGAGAGAGAGAGAGAGAGAGAGAGAGAGAGAGAGAGAGAGAGAGAGAGAGAGAGAGAGAGAGAGAGAGAGAGAGAGAGAGAGAGAGAGAGAGAGAGAGAGAGAGAGAGAGAGAGAGAGAGAGAGAGAGAGAGAGAAAAAAAATGCATTTATGAGCTGTATATAGCGCAGGTACCCAGAGCCTCCAGAGTGCCTGTTTGCCAGCGTTTCATTGTGGGTGGGTTCAACATGTAATGCTGGTTTTAAAAGTGATTTAACTCATCAAGACCTGAGGCCAATTCTATATGAATGCCCTCTAGTTCTCGAGGACCCCCAGCATTATATGTATTTGGCCGCGGACCCCCATCTAAAAACATTTTGTGCCAGGAACCCCCAGAAGAGAAGATTTGTGTTAAAAACATTTTTCAAACACTTTCCAGAATGTTCAAAAACAGCAGATGTACAAATGACAAGTTTTCTGAAAAACTTATGTTGCTATATATTTATAGCTAAAATCTAAGATGACAGTTGTAATGGGTTATAAGTCCACATGCAAAATCTGTGTGCTTCATAATAGGCCTACTGTACACTGGGGGTGGCGGGACCTAAACTGTCATTATACACTACGCCAGTGGTTCTCCAACAAGGACCCCCAAAATGATATTTATTTGGCTGCGGACCCCCTTCTCAAAAATATGATGTGCCAGGGAGCCCCCAGAGAAGCAAAGATTTGTGTTAAAAATGTTCACTCACTCAAAATATATTATTCAAAGATTTGCAAACATCTTGAATAGCCAAAGTATTAAATATGGTAGTTATGATTGTGATGCTATATTAACAAATTTTGCATGGGGACCCCCTGGAACCCCCCCAAGGACCCCTGGGGGTCCCCGGACCCCACTTTGAGAACCAATACACTACGCCACTAAGTACTGTACTGTATGTATGTATCCTAATGTATATGTTGTGTATTATATGTTGTGTGTGATGTGCTCTCATTTTTTATTGTTGCTGCTGTCTTGGGCAAATCTCCTAAAAGAGATCTCACATCTCAAAGGCACTTCCACCACATTCTTTTCAATGAGGCAAAACAGAGATGTTCGATCGAAGACAAAGTGATGCACAATAATCAGTGAGCAAAACTTCCCCTTGAGGAGTTATATGCCTCGTCACTGCTAGCCCCGTTTCTGCATTGTGCATATTGTATTTCGTCTGTCGGGCGAAAACCTGTCCAAAACTGTTAGCTTTCAGGATTCAAATCCAAAAATAGCAAAAGTATGCAGATCTACAAGCTTGAGCTTGTATATCTGCATACTTTTAATTATTTTGTGTAACGCTGTAGTATGATCAAGCAGGGCGTTAATTTACGGAAAAACTCAAAAGGTTAAAATATGAAGATACAAGGTTTCTGCCCGACAGCAACGCTATATGTACAGATGTAGGCGAGGCACCATCTGCTTCCTTGAAAGCTACTACATGGAATGCACATATCCCGGTTCTGTGATGCGCTATAGCTGTGGTTTGGGGAATGGGCGAAAAAACGGTAATATAATATGCACAAGACGCAACGGGGGAAAGGCAGACAGGCTGGCTCATAACTTTTTCATGGAACTTTAAATGTAATAATAAACATGCTACACATGTTTTTGTACTGCGTGTGCGTGGGGGAGAATGTGCTGGCAAAGAACACGTTCCACAGGATGAGTCAGGTCAGAAATAGGCATTTATTCAATGTTCCTTTGCTTCAGTACACACACTGAACAATCTCCTCAACTTGCCTTTCAATCTTACAAAAAACCTTTCACACTGTTCTCTATCGTATTGAGACTATCTCAGTCCACTCCATTACATATCGTCTCTCTCGGGTGGAAACCTCATATGTCCAAAACTGTTACTTTTCAGGATTCAAATCTAAAATGGCTTCGCGCCGCGTTTCGAGACGCATTTCGAGCTTGTAGATCTGATACTTTTGATAATTTTGTGTGACGCTGTAGAGTGTAGACTATGACTGTAGTATGGTCAAGTAGGGTGTTCATTTACGAAAAAACACAGAAAGTTACAATATGGAGAAAAGAGTTTTCTGCCTGACAACGACGATATGTACAGGGAATGGACACGCCCCCTCCCCCGGGTCAGGTGATGTGGATATTCTTTAAGACACGCCTTGATTAATGCTCCATAAAACATCTAGGTATAAAACGGCAGTCACAGGGCGGAGCCTGTGGGTGGAACCGCACAATAATGTGTTGGAGCCGAGGGCAATTCACTTTGCACCTCAGCACTTCTTGCCACACCTGTGAGACTATCACCAGATGATCAGAAATAACGGTCAGCCATAATTACATCTATTCACAAGTTCTTCTATAACCTACAGTGTTGCAGTATAGCAACCTCCTTTGGAGAGCTGGTGCTGCTGGGTGATCTGAAATTACAATTCCTCCGTAAGGCCGGGCCTTTCTTGCCCCATCAGATTGGCAGCCGGAGGGAATGTCAGTCTAGGCCTGTCTAGTCAGCTTTGTCAGGCCAGCCTTCAGGCTTCAGCTGATAGGCACAGGTCTCAAGATAACACTCGGTGGCACCCGAGTGTCTCCCTTTTATCTTCGTGTCTGGCGTGCTGCATGGATGGCTTCAATGGCCTTAGCGTCTAAGTTTAGCAATACAATAGAGCAGGGTTTCTCAAAGTGGGTGCTGGGATGTCAGTCCAGGGGTGCCGCAGAGTAATTTGATTTTATTTGGAATTTACCGATATCACTTATACAAAACTATCAGTTGAAGTCTCAGAGGGAAAAATGCTAATTTAACTTTCAACTGTGCATGTTTATTTGAATATTGTGGTAACCATCATCATCTTATAAAAATAATAATCATAATTATCATGATAATGATACAAATAGGTATAGTAGAGCCTATCATACTGTTATGCTAAATGTCAAAGTTGTATAAGATGCCATAAATATGCTGTAAGATGGTAGAGTGAAAAGTATGTAATTACAAAAGTGACTAATACAGTATTCAATCAATCAATTGACGTGAACCCCAGATCTTCTCTAATGCTGTAAGTGTTTGAACCTGGTAATATTTAGTCATCACAGCAATGAAATGATAAACAGCAGGCCTTTTGGTGAACATCTGTGCTTGTGGAGGTAAAAGGGGGTGGGGCATGGGACCCTGAGGTTCCCCGGGTGATCCAGTTTGAGCTCCATCTGGACACGCTCTCTCTGCTGGGTGGCTTTTGGAACCGCGTCGACTGAATTAGCTCGGCGGAAGAAGCGCCGAACCCCCAGAGCGCCTCGAAGCGTGTCCTCATCATCGCAGTCCCTCCACCGTCATGAAAAATACAACAGACACAACACCCCCGCACAGGGGAAGCTTTCAACCCCCGTGCAGCCTCTGCTTTAATATTTCATGGACTCCCTCGTACTTATTTTAGTGGGAATAATTGATCGAGAAAGCGGGGCTACCATGCGAGGGCGAATGAAGCGCTCTGCCGCAGAGATGGGATGAAATCGTTCTTTTAAAAGTTCCTCTTTCTGCTTCGAAAGGCATCCATGCGAGCTCTGCTGCTGCGGCTGTTTTGTTGAGTGCCGCCGAGTGCTGACCTCACCTCTGTAAACTGCCAAATGCATGGTTTTTAAATACATCCATTTGTTGAGGCCAATTGTTTTCTTGAACTGTGCGCCTGTATCTTGTATTGATCTGTATTGAGATACAACGTTGTTTGCAGAGATTGTGGGTTTGTTTACTTTGAGGGAGCGTTTGTTTTTGTGCACACTTCTGGAAAGGCTGCAGTTTATCGTCTCTGTCGGGTGGAAACCTCATTATGTCCAAAGCTGTTACTTTTCAGGATTCAAATTCAAAAATGGCAAAAGTAGCCGATCCATAAGCTCGAAACGCATCGCTTCGCGCCGCGTTTCGAGCTTGTGGATCGGATACTTTTGATGCTTTTGTGTGACGTTGTAGGATGATAAAAATGACAAGAAAACACAAAAGGTTAAACTATGGTGATAACCGGTTTCTACCCGACAACAGCGATATCATCAAGTGCCTGTCTATTTTTAAAGACGTGGACACATTTTGCGCGTCTTTCCTGGCTAACTGTATAGCGCCGTCCATTCAGGCCAATATTTACCAATATAACATTAGTTATCAGTAGTGTGAATAACACTTGCATGGTATATATATATATATATAACAGTATTTACTGTTATCATTGTATCTTTTTGCTGGAAGCCAACACAGGCAGTTTGAATACGATTCATTGATTGATTCGGGGGATAAGTGCTGAGGTCATCCGGGGCCAGAAGCTGTATTCATGGATGCACGATAACAACTCCAGAGATCTTGTGCCTCCCAGCATCTGGTCTCTTGTGAATTCTTTCTTTGCTTGAACCCAGTTACTGATTTGTAACAAAACGAAAGAAAAGAAAAAAGTCAATTTCAGGCAATGTTGGAAGCTATAAGGAAGTTTAGGTGAAACTAAGTTTTTTGACAGCGTAAAACTAATGGCGCCTTCCAGGAGAAACAAAAACACAGGCTTTTAGTTGTCAAGCCAAACTATTTTTTGCTGCTGAGTGTGTTTTGCTCCGAAAATTACGCTCGGGGGTTTATTATCGAAAGATTTTTTCTGTTCAAGTGAAGGAATTCAATATGCTTCTATGTGTGTGACGCATGGCACTGAGCAAAGGAAATGGAATACCTCCATGGCAGGCAGTGGTGTAAACTAACTAAGTAGATTTTGAGTTAATTTTACTTTACTGGAGTATTTCCAATTTTCAATACTTTTACTTCTACTCCACTACATCTCAGAGGCAAATATTGTACTTTTACTCCACTGCAATTATTTGAAAACTTTAGTTTTAGTTACTTTATAGATTTTGATTATTACGTACATTAACCACTTCAGAACCACTTCAGAGCCGATCTACAAGATCACAATGCGTCGTGATGCGACGCATTGTAGATCTGAAAATAGATCTGCTATTTTCAGAAGATTTTTATACATTGTATACACGGTGCATTCTGCATAATGAGTACTTTCTCCTTTTGGTACTTTAAGTACATTTTGATACCAATGCTTTTGTACTTTGTGTTTCAGAGTGTTTCTACATTGCAGTATTGATACTTTTACTTAAGTAAAAAAAGTGAGTACTTCTTCCACCACTGGTTTCAAGTATAGCACTGAAAACCAAAGGCAGGCTAAGAAGACAAATAAAGTCAAATGGCCATTCATCATGTTGACAGTTAGACATCCCATCTCAATAATTACACCTGATGCCTTGCTCAGTGGCCTGCGGATCAACCCAATAATTTCTCTGCAGAACAAACGATCAGGTGTCTGGGGGTGCGGGGGGTGGGGGTGGGGGGCATGGATTGCTTTATAGATCAATGAACTTCATCAGGAAGGTTGAGCTAAGCCAAAAAACAATAAACAATTGTTTCACTTCCAACGATACATTTGCAGAGTGTGATGGATGTAGACAGTGGCCAGCCGGCCGGCTTTCTGTGCGATACAGGAGACAGGACGCAGGATTAGTACGGGGAGACGATCGATAACCTCGCAGAGGGAGTTAGGGCAATCTTTCTCCACATTGCTGCTCTCTCTCTGTCTCTCTCTCCCAGTCACTGACTTGGCAAACCGCACATCTTTCCTTGAAACCCCATCTCTCATGCATTATGGCTGTATCACTTTACAGCTCAGCTCCTCTGAGTGAAGTGAAACATGTTCTGTAATAGGCATGTGAACTACTTTGTGTTTAACGCATTGAAGACTTGAGGGGACGATTCTACAAATGCCTTCTGAATCAGTAGTTTGTTCTCACACTTTAAAGATTTTTCAAAAAATGTTCAAAAATAGCAGATGTACAAGCTGGCAGCGCGGCACGAAGTGACGCGCTGTGAGCTTGTAGATCTGCTATTTTTGAATAGCCAATGCTAAAAATACTAAATGACTCGAATGCTTTCCCGGTTTTAATGGGTTAAAAGGTCTACGTCTGGTGTTAAGTAATGAAAGCATCTGTAAAGCATGATAGGTGCTTTTTCATTCAATTTATTTTCGGTTACATCAGCGCAGTGTTGTTTAATAAGTCAATTATGACTTCCCGTGGCTCTTACAGTTCCCAGGAACCCCAGACTACTGCGAGTTCTATTCAACCAGCTGGGCGTTAATTGCATTCCCCTGGGGGTTCCCGGTCTAAATTGAATCCTTGATTAGGTGGCTAATGAAAGCTCCCATTTCTCTGCGTTGCTATAGGACCGGAATTGAAGACAACTAGGTTTGTACAAGTCATAATACTTCACTGTTTTCTTCTGGGGGTCTTTCTTTTTTATTCTTTTTTTACTGTGAGTCCAAGTGTGTTTTTATTCTTGTAAAGTGTCAGGAAAAGTGTGTGTTTTTACCTTTCTTCACAAAAAATGACAAGCGTGACTGCCGAGGCTGTATAAATAGAGTTTGAAGGTGTCTGCTACTGTATGTCTTGTGTTTCATTTGACCATAGTGAGTTTCTCAGGTTGCCTGCGGGGGGAAAGTGCTGACATTGCGTGGTTTTGCCATCTGCCTCGGTGTGCTGTGAGATCCCTGGCATGCACATACGTCAGCTGTCTTACTGAAGAGGACCTGTTATGATGCCATTGATACACCTCCAGATGTGACCTCAATAAATAAATAAATGTATTATGCACTGTGCGGCGTGATGTTTCCAGTGGCTGTGATGCCTTTAAGATGAGATGACTGAAGGACAGTTTCAGTACCTGCAGAGATATGCTACAAGGGGAACTACATGAAACTTTTACAGTTTGATGAATACCTTACATGTGTTAAAGAAACACACATTAAAGGGAAAATGAAAGAACAACAAGGGGGAGGATCAATCTCTTTAAGGAGTAGATCACCTAAGAAATTACTTATTTTATATCAATTACACACCCCATGAAGCCTTGAATTCATGGAGATTGTTTTGTTTTTTGTCGCATTCCTAAGCCAATAATGTGATGACCAGCGGAGACTCAAAGGAGAGACCAGACTATTTGAGTCTCCACTGGTTTTTGGGCGAACTACTCCTTTGAATAAGCAAGAAAACTATATAGGCTAACTCAGCAGTTAGCATCGGTAGTAGCCTACGATCAAGTAGTAAAATAACACAAAAAGTTTAAATATGGAGATACGAGGTTTCTGCCCTGGCGGCTTCAATCCACGACTGGACACAGCCCTGGGTTGGCAGCCAGGCCTGTTGTAGATGTGTGCTCCAAGGACTGTGTGCAATTCAAAGTCATGTGGTTGTTATGTTTTGCAACGTTTCTTGCAGACAGACTGCAGACAGACTGACACTATTTTGCAGACAAATAGTGTATTTTCCAACTATTTCCAACTACAGCTGTACCAGCATAACAAGGTGCCCTGCCAGCTATATGATTTGCTCCTCTTCAATGGAATCTGTATCTTGGCACGGTGGGCACATTGGGCAGGATGAGCGGTCTAGAATTGAGGAAACAGATGGATCCTCTCTGTGTTCTTCAAACTCCTGTCATCAATGAGAAACACACCTGCAATATCGGCAGCACTAATTCTGGGGGAATAATTTGTGCATAGTTTTTATTTGTTCATTTGTGTGTGTGTGTGTGTGTGTGTGTGTGTATTATCTTACTTTTACCTGGGAACAATTGGTAATGATTACAATCATTTTATTCATACACTTAAGCTCGTTGGAGCAGCATATTGTTATGTCTATGAATGAGCTCCTCAAAACGAATTGCCCCTAGAGGGATTAATACAGTTGTTTGATGTTGAAGTTGATGATGTAGAAAGAAAGGCTCAAGCTGGCGGTAGGCAGAAGGAGCTTCTGCACCTTGAACAATAAGCTGCAAAAAGTGAGGAAGTTTCCAAGGGCACTGGGATGACAGGTGACCTCAGAGACACGTTTCTTTTAGATTGTGTATAGCTTATCAAATCATACCTGTCCCTTGGGGTGGTGTCATGTGGTCCAGAGTTAGCTTCCCTACCTTTACCTTACAGTGGTTCTCAACCTTTTCAGGCCGCGACCCCCCAAAATAATCATATTTGAACTGGGGGCCCCCCCACCCGGGCAAAGCACTTGGAATTGTAGGAGTTGACGCGTAACATTTAGTTTGACGCAGCTCCACAGATAAATATTTGACAAGTTTGCCAATGTTTGACCATTTTTTTTAGTGTAGTTTGTCTGTTACTTTTGATGCAGTAATGGTCTTTTTAAATTTAAACTTTTTCTGAGCTATGAAAAAGTCCTTACTACCCCCCCCATACCCACAGGTTGAGAGCCACTGCCAATATTGGACAGGTTGCTATCTTGTTATGAGACAATTGTTTTATGTCAGTGTTCTTTGGGTATTATGTATTGGTTCAGTACTGCAGACATAAGGGCAAAGAGTCACTGCACAGGCTTACAGCATTCTTTCAGTGCCAATCCTTGGCAAACAGTCAATTCAGGTCAGATATACTGTACGTAGCCTAAAACAAAGTTACCAAACAAACGCAAAGTTGTGCTGAGTTTATGACCGAAAGTGGTGAGCTTATGAGCTGTTTATTTTGAAATCAATCAATGAATGTATAAATCAACCAATCAATCATTTCTGACTAAAGTATTCAATCAATCCAAAACTATTGATTCTAAAACGAACAGACATCCAATTTAGGGACTTTAAAATGGGTGTAATCTGTGCATTACAGTAGGCAAAAATGTTCAGAAATGGAACATCTACCAGCTCAGATCGCACTACAATGCGACACATTGTGAACTTGTAGATCAGCTATTTTAAGCATTTTCATACGACCCAACATATAATGTGTGCCGTAGCTCAGTGGGTAGAGGGGCCACCTGGGAAACAGAAGGTCCCTGGTTCGCGCCCCAGCCTCAGTCTACTGAGGCTGGGACGTATTACATACAGTAGTGTACTGTATGTTCGAAGTGTCCCTGAGCAAAACACTGTAACCCTTAACTCCTCCACCAGCACGCTGTACTAATAGCACTCACTGCTGCTAATGTAGTCATAGGATGGGTAAATACAGACGACACTTTTGTCACTGTGTATATGCATATACACAGTGAGAAAGAAAAACCGTAAAGCAGTGGGGGACCTTATTGTGACACAGCCACATAAATGTGTGAAATAATGTATTTCCTGTCCAGGTATGATGAGCATTGAAAGAAAAAGATACACAAGAAACATAACATACTTGATGATAACAGGGGAATATATTGGTTAAAATATGGTTGAATATTTAACACCTAAATGTAGTGTACAGAAAAAAACTGTTTTGTTTTGTGTAAGGTGATTATGGCCATTATGATTCATTTTCTGTTGACATGGTTCACTCTTTGGGGGAGCTGTGGGGAAAAAGCAGCACATGAAGGAAAAGTTCCACAGGAAGTGAGGTATCAGGAACAACTATAAAAGGACAGGAAGTGAGGTGGCCGGGGGTTCCATTTTAGGTATTAAAAAAAGAGTGTTTGGTGGTGTTTGAGAAAGAGACTCTTGTAAGCCTAAACTAAACCAAAATCAGGAATTAATAAACCACTGAGTACTGGGGACGGAGGACTTTGGGAGCTGGAAGGAGAGAAGTTTGGTGGAGGAACATTTCTGAGGGTTTAGCTCTGAAGCCAGTCAGAGCGTTTGGACAAAGGAACCCATGCGGCCTCCTGACTTGAAGGTTGGGTGAGGAATATATTTTTTTAATGCAATGCACTGCCTTTTCATTTGATGACTTTGGGAATTACTTGATTTTCGGAAAATAGAAGATCGACAATATCTTTTGGATTACTTTTGGATTACAATATTTAAAAGAACTTTGCGTTTGCGGGACTAAAGAACTGAGTTTGATCGTTTTCGTTTGTATTTTTGAAGTGTACTGATCGTTTACTTGAATTGAACAGCTTTGTGTTTTCCTTTTGGTCTGCAATACAGTTTGTTTACAGCAGGGGTCTTCAACAGGGGGTCTGGGACCCCTAGGGGGTCCTCAGAGTTACTACAGGGGGTCCGCCAAATCTTTGGGGGACATGATTTTTCTTTTTACCTTAACCTCTTGAACCCTAGCATCCCTTTTCTGAGGAGAACTTTAGCCAACAAATAGCCGATCTACAAGCTCACAACGCCTCGCAGCGTGAGCTTGTGAGCTTGTAGATCGGCTATTTTTGTCAAAGAGGTGTTTGGTGTAGAGGGGAAAAAGAGCAGACCTAGTGAACAAAAAAGGTTGAATCTGAAACACAATTTTATACAATATAGAGGGGGTCCCTGCCTCATCTCTCTCTCAGCTAGGGGGTCCCTGGCCTGAAAACGTTGAAGACCCCTGGTTTACAGTATAAAGAATTACTGCCGCAGGTACAGGACTTTATTTATTGTAATATAACTCAGATATACAACTTTTGCAAGTGCTGACATTTTGACCATTGAGCTAATAGAGCCTGCCTGCTTGCTCAGGGGATGGATAGAATCTTGACCTTCAGGTCAAATCCTGTGTCTAGGTGAGACATGACCTTTGACATGTGAAATTCCTTTCACGGTGTTCATGTCCTATCTGTCTCTTGTTGGTGAAGTGGAGGATGAAACCCACTGTCTATTGTACTGCCCATTGTATCATTATTATTATTTTTTTAAACTCTCTTTGACAAAGTACATGTAGGCCTGTCCCTGGATAGCCATTTAGTTAAATATGAATTTGATAACATACATTCACAATTTCAACTTTTATCCATAAAGCCTGGAACAGAAGAAAACATGCAACTTACACATAGTGGCACTGTGATGGATCATACCAACTTGTTATATTATACTGCATATAATAGAATATTATATGCATTAAAATGCTCTACCATACAGATTGGACAACATTAAAATGTATTCATTAAAAAAAGTGACATAGTGAGGCTTTTAAGTGGTCATGTCTTCAAGGATTACCCACTGTCGTATACCCTTGTCACATAAAGCTCTGATGACGTGCCCTTTGTCAGCTGTTTCTCTCATGATTCTTTCATCCAGCGCCTCTTCAAAGCACTTAAAACCAAAAGCCGAATTCATCCTCCTTCCTCCTTCCCTGCATGCTCCCTGTGGTAAAGTGCAGAGGAATCACAGAGTCACTAACAGGACATGTTGGTCACTTACAACGATTTTGTACGTGGCATCGTGGCATCACTCTGTCTCTATCTCAGTGGTGCTGACAATGCAACACAGGAAAAGTGAGTGCTCTGCTCCCTCCCTCTCTCTCTCTCTCTCTCTCTCTCGCTCTCTCTCTCTCTCTCTGTGTTCCTATGAACACGGTGACCCGAAGACTATTAAGTCCCATTCATCATTCCCGGTATTACGGTTATTGCTGTCACAGTAATGATGTGTTGTATCTGTCAGTGCGAATGCTTGGAGCAGACATATAGGCAACAGACAGGTGCACATTGATTTCAGCCGGAGGATGTTCTGGAGGCAAACCTGCTGGTCTCAACTGGCACCAAAGGAAAAAATGGGAGGCGCTGCGGTGCTGTGGAAATAATAATGCTCTGTAGTTGGGAGATAAAAACGGTACCCAGTGCGTGGGCCTTTTCTCTGGCACATTACTGTTCCCTACCCTCTCTACTACCCATGTTCCAAAGTCGCTTTCTCTCATGTGGAAATAATATGCTCCGTCAATTAAAGCGCATTGTACTCACCCAGCACGCAATTTACAGTGAGCACCTCTGAGGTTGAAATTACAGAGGTGTGACGCCACCATCTTCTTATTCAGACGGATAAGGGTTGAATGGCGTGAACACAAACAATGGCTGTGTGCGCGGAGAGAGAGAGAGAGAGAGAGCGAGCGCTACTCCTGCAGCAGAGGAGCCTAAACAGCATTGATTGCCACGAGTCGCTCTGAGTGGTTTTGATAACATTTCAATAAATATTGAAATGAGAGTGACTCTCGGAGGGCCCTCCAGCTCTCTTGGATTGACAACGGCATGGTGTGGAACATTTTGCCAGCGATGGCTGGGTGTGTGTTACTTAATGATAGAACAAATCTACTGCTGGAGCAGAAAAAAGTGTTTTGAATACTGGGAGCTTCGCCATGTTGCACAGCAATCACAACACACACGCTGTGCACACACAGGCCTTTGCACATTATTGTCACCCCAAGCGCTGCCTTTAGAGGAGTTCAAATTTGAATGCCAAGCATCGGACATATTGTCGCTGTAGAGCAGAAACTATCAATTTTTCAACCTTTTTTAGTTATTTTTAATACATCAGTGCAATTGAGTATTGAACACCCTTCACGCCTGTGTTCGGGTTTTACAAATATTGAACCAATGAAAAGTATTAAAAAGGGCTTCTGACTAAACCTAACTCAGTTGGATCCTCAAACTGTCGTTCAAACCACCTAACTCCAATATAGTTTTTTCTTCTTTTTTTTTGTCTCACATTAATGGTCAAAAACCTCCTAACTTGAGCTGGATTTGGGTAAACTTAAATGATAAGATAAGGACACATGCAAGTATTTGACATTGTATAAAGTTACCATACTTTGATGAGGCAGTGTTGTGGTGTTGTTCGTTTTAATTTCCTGAAAAGTTAATATTTTAGACATAGTTGGTTTCTGCCCGAGAGCAGAGACATATTGCAAGGAACATAGAGAAATCAATTGGGGGCAGGAGAAAAATAATCTGACCACTGGCAGTGAACAGGCCTTTGTGTGGATGCTTATTTGTGTCCTTGCAGCGTCTACACACAGCACAGATCTGCCCGGCAGATCCAACAAGTCTGGCCTCCTCTCGGGTCATTGCTAGCTACTGAACTGTGAGCCTTACCACGAGCAATGGAAATAAACTCCCCCCCAATCCATTCACGTATACTGTACATTTGTAGCTGATGCATCAGCGGCAAAGTTCTCAGGCTGTGTGTGTGTGTGTGTGTGTGTGTGTGTGTGTGTGTGTGTGTGTGTGTGTGTGTGTGTGTGTGTGTGTGTGTGTGTGTGTGTGTGTGTGTGTGTGTGTGTGTGTGTGTGTGTGTGTGTGTGTGTGTGTGTGTGTGCGTGTGCGCGCGCAACTCAATGTTTTTTCCTCAATAAATTCTTTACTGGCTTATATGGCAAGCCTGTCTGCAACCCTGTGCTTCGGCACTGATCAAATAGCTTCTCTAATGGCGCTGGATGATGCCATGGAATGAAATCGCTATATTTTTGCCACTGACACTGCTGGGGCAACATCAGTTTGTGCTCGTTTGTTTTATGGCCAACCTTTTTTTGTTCCTTTGGCGATCTAGTGGATAATGGCAGAGCAAATTTAGGTAAAAGATTCAGAGGTTTTATTGTTGTACTCCGGCCATTCCTCTGGCTCTTGATGTGACAGGTTACAATTAGCCAATGTCTGTACGATCGATTTGCAACCTGCCTCTCTGAGGCATTGTGGCTGCATTTGTGAGGCAGGTGTTTGGGTTGTCGCACCGCCTGAAGAGGTTGGCAAATAGAGTGATCAATGATTAATGGTAGTGGAGGACCAACCTTTGACAAGGAACTGGGGCTAACGTACAGTGATGAATCAAAGATTACAGGTTTTGACCTGTAGTGATTGGAAGACCGATCTGGAGACTGTTCAACCAACTTTGTGATGCGGCAAAATGTATTTATTTATTGATTTGCTCTTATGTAACCTCCTCACTCAGGTCTAAAGACTGCACTGAAAGCCTATGGCGAGTGATAGAATAAATGAAATAAAAACAACATTGGTTGGTTTGTTTTTATATTTTATATTTGTTTCCTCTATTATTTAAATGTAACTACAATTTATGACCAGCTTGTACAAATTCACCCAATCTTTTACACCTGAAAAAGTGGATTAAATCACTTTCAATGCCATTTTTTCACCAGTAAGTTTGTTTTCCAAAATCCAACCCAAATGAGTGACCTCGTCCTTGCTTGTGACTACATTGTAACCGACTCTATAATCGTGAAGCCTGGGGACTTTTACTGAGGTTGATATTTCACCCAAGGATTCTTCTTTTCCCAAGTGTATATGTACTATTTGTTATCATAAAACCAAAGACAAATATTGCTGAGCTCAGTGCTAACTCTTTCGACCTGCAACTTGTCCTTGTCTGAAACCAGGAGTGCAGAGTTATCCACCGAGTCATCTACGAACAAGAGTCAGTTACATTCTGGTTCCATGTCGTTGACATATATAAAAAAAATAAGAATAGCAACGGCCCCAGGACACTCCCCCGTGGGACCCCACAGTTCACTCACTGGGAGGAAGTATCTATCTGCTCGTATATTAGCCTCTCTATAACCTTTGAGATGGAACTTAGGCAGTGTTGTCAGGTTTTCTGAGAAACCAGGTCTACGAAAACAAGCCCCAAAAGAAGCAACTAGGCTACATGAGCACTTTAAACCTATATGCATAGATTGTTTGAAAAGGGACGGGAACAGGGCGGTAGATGCCGAGGTCTATACTTTGCTTACTTTTTTTTATACAGAGGGATTACTCTCGCAAGCTTACATTCTCGAGGGATGTGACACTTAACGATGGACAAATTGGTTATGTGGGCAACAATGGGAGTCTGCTGTTTAGCAACATTTTTCTTTGTATAAACTATACAGAATTAGGACAAGCAGTCCAGTAAATCTATTGCAATCTCACATTTTATTCCATTTTTTTTAATTGCATTTCCATCTTGCTCACTCTTACCCCATTACCATTATGCTTTGTGTGGTGCAGCACTCCAATTATATTTTTTGGGTGATATTTTCCTTTCACTACCGTATCTTTAGAGACATTTTAAAGCATTTTAATTACATCCAAAATCCTAATGCCAAATGAACACTTTAACAATGTTGTGCCTGTCACTTTTAATGAGTAAAATTTCTAATCTAGTATCAAGCTGAACTTTTTCATGTGAACCTAATAAGCCTCACCTTCTGAAAGTAATCCATGGTCTGAGAGTGTAGGAAGTATCTCTGATGTCTGCATTCATAAAGTGTGTTACAGAGGTAGTAGTTGAAACTGCAGCATTCATTTAGTCCTTACGGGTTGATTCTGTAGCATTAATTTAGTCCTTACACTTACAGGTTGATTCTGTAGAATGAATTTGGTCCTTACAGAGATAGTAGTAGATTCTGTAACATTATTTTAGTCCTTAGAGCATTGGTTCTCAAAGTGGGGTCCAGGGACCCCCAGGGGTACTTGAGGGGGTTCCAGGGGGTACCCAGCTAAATGTGTAAATATAGCATCAGAATAATTATGACCTTTTATACTTTGGCTATTCAAAAATAGCAGATATACAAGCTCATAGCGCGGCGGTGCCGCGCTATGAGCTTGTAGATCTGCTATTTTTGAAAAATCTTGAAAATGTGTGCAAATCTTGGAATATATATATTTTTAAAGCGAACATTTGTAACTCAAATCTTTGCTTCTGGGGGGGGGTCCCTGGAACAAAATATTTTTAGATAGGGGTCCGTGGCCAAATACATAATCATTTTGGGGGTCCTTGACATGAAAAAGTTTGAGAACCACTGCCTTAGAGAGGTAGTAGATTCTGTGACATTCATTTAGTCCTTACAGAGGTAGCAGTTGATATGTGCTCATTACAGAGGCTCTGTAATCATTCTGCACTCTTATGGGTTGAAAAGGTTTGAGATAACTTCTGTGATGATGTGCTGTATTCCCCAGCATACACAGACACCATCATATCAGCGAGGCAGTTTGTTTAGTGCAGCAATGGCTGAAGGGACAAAAACTCCTACTAAAAATAACTTTTTGCCATTTCAAAGTTCTGTATCTTCGTCCAGATGGCATGAGTGGGAAGTGACGATGTAGGGGATGATCAGTGTCATTTGCAAATCTAAACGTGGAATACAGTCCAATGTCATACAGTCTTGCACATCAGTGGGTGCATGCACAATGACTGGATGGAGTTTGCTGTAGATTTAAAATGACCTTCCCGGCAGCAGAAATAGCCTTTTTCAACCAGAAAACAAAGGCCACATGATGACGAATCAAACAACTAAAACAGAGGCGTGTTTATTTTGCCACTGCTACATACTTCTTATACACTATTATTACTGCACACACTGTGCTCTGCCTTTGCCATTCTCCGCCCGCCTGGGACTGGGAGGCTAGCGTCCTTAAACGACTGCATCTGATGGGAGTGCGAGACTCTGGGGGAGAGATGTCCTCAACTTCACCTCCAATGCATTTCTTAATATGGAGGAGGCGTGTTCAAGATAAAAATGGGGGGAAGTTCACAATGGCTCCTCTTGGGGGAAAACTGCTGCAGTAGTTCAACCATAACTATTGTTATTTCCTTTAATTTAATCCTTGACTCAAAATAGCATCTTACGGCTCAGACAGAATATCGCCCTACATGATTGTACTACACGTCACACAAAAGCATCAAAAGTAGCAGATTCGCAAGCTCCAAACGCGGTGCGGAACGACGCGTTTTGAGCTTGTAGATCTACTACTTTGGCAATTTTTGAATTTGAATCCTGAAAAGCAACAGTTTTGGACATGTGAGGTTTCCACCCGACAGAGACGATATACTTTAATCGCTAGGTTCATCTGAAAGTCATGTAGCCTACATGTACTGTACATACATTTTTAAAAAAAAAGGACAGACGTGGGACATTAAAACCACATAATTGGGTCGAATATTGATTCCTGTAAGAGATTTCGTTCTTTTGACTTTACAGGGGCCACAGATGGCCCATGACGTCTCATTTTACAGCGGTCCCATATGGCTGTGTATAACTGTATACCTTCCATCGGAAAAGCAATAGAGTGATTGAACTGTTTAGAGAAGGAGGACGCCACAGGAAGGGATCGGTTGCATTCATGCAGCATTCCCTGATGTGACCCTTTTCTGACTCTGCTTAAAGTCTGAACAATGTAGAGAGATGGACCATTAGAGTCACTGTAATCAGACCTTACTGTCAACAGCAAGCCATAATGTAAAGAAATGGCTATAGCCCTTTGGACCAATGAGAAGAAGAAAAAAAGCTGCAGTGTAGCCTACTATTTCACCTCCAAAATGGATGCTGCCACCAGGGTTGAACCGGGCAGATGTGTTCCCTGTGGTAAGCCAAGTGTGACCCACTAGCCTGGATGGCAAAGGATGGCATCTGAATTATCCAGAATAATGGAATATTTTGTCAGGCCTAATGGGATTATGAGGACAAACACTCAACCGCCTGACAGGATAAACAGCGATGGTTAAACCCCTGTTTTAAAAGCGAGGTCTGGTATTATAAGCTAATCCGTCAAGGAGTGTGCATGTGGGCACAGGTTCAGTTTGAGGGTAGCGGCGCTTTGGAAAACGTTTCCTTCTCTTTCCAAGTGTCCTTGTATCGCGTCGAAATGTCCTGTGCTAACAAATTGAACAAGACACATAACAGTGCATCCGCGCAGCGTGCGTTCCCCTCGCACACTCCATACAACAAGTGTAGCCACTGCGACATGTCCTCTTTTTTCCTCTCCTGAGCTGTTTCTTTATTCTCCCCCCCCCCCATATCAGACTCATTCGACGCCAATGGCCTTGGCACTGTCCCCGGGTGCTGGGGAGGGGATTGCTGTAGCACCCACTGAGGGTTCCCCGCTTTGCCGAAATACCCAACTAAGCTTGTGGAAAATTACAAACACACACAAGGTCACGGTGGAGCCGCGCCAGGCTCCCGCAGAGCCCATCTGATCCTGCCTGAAACGCTGGCAATTACCAGCCCCGCCCCCCTGCCCGTGTTTCCTCCATGTGGGGCGACGGCTCTTTCATTATTTATTTGAACAAACAGGATTACGGTTGGTCTGCGGTGGATTGATTGTGACGAGGGGATGAGAGGCTCCAGAGAGACCTGGATGCCGTGGCCGGTCATGCTGGCCGGGCTGTTTTTGATCCCCCCTCCTAGCCTTGGTTTCAGAACGCTCCTGTGAAGTGCGTCTCTCCTCCTCCTCCTCTTCTCCTCTGCAGTGAACATTTTGTGCTTAAGTAAAAGTGCCAATGCCACAATGTAGAAATAATATATATACTGTAGGTCTGAAGTGTTTAATGTATGTTTTACAAAGTAACTAGTGACTAAAGTCTTCAAATAATTGTAGTGGAATAAGAAGTACCTGTACAACATTTGCCTCTGAGATGTAAAGGAGAAGAAGTAAAAGTATTGAAAACTGGAAATACTCCGAAAAGTAAAAAATACCTCAACATTGTACTTATGTACAGTACTTGAGTACATGTAGGGGCGGCAGTGGCTCAGGGGTAGAGTGGCTGGTAGAGGTGGCCGGATGGAAGCCGTGAGGTTTCCAGCTCGACTTCGACTGCACAGTTTCGCAGTGACCGGGCCAACAGTGCTTAGATTAGATTAGCTAGACGGACGGACGGACACACGGACGGACAGGATGCAAAACATAGTTTCTGCCATGCCTTTTGGCCTGGCGGAGTCAATAAAAATGAAAACTAATGACATTTTCAACAACTAACAGTAACCTTGTTTTGCACTGAAAATAAAAGTTATTGGCTGGGTAATGCAAATGTGTGTCATGAATATGTATTTTCAGACAGTTAACCACTAAATCCCTCAATTCTTGAACACTTGTACTTGATCTGCTCTTTTTTCCCCCTACACCAAACTGCCGATCTGCAAGCTCATTTGTGATCTTGTAGATCGGCTATTTTCGGCTAATGTTCCCCTCAGAAAATGAATTCTAGGGTTCACGTGTTTAATGTAAAGAAAACATTATCCTATCACACAAATATTTGGTGGCCCCCCTGTAGTAGCTCTGAGGACCCCCTAGGGGTCCCGGGCCCTGTGTTGAAGACCTCTAGACGAGTGGATGATTACAACATGACCTGTTACACACATTAACTGTAAACTGTCAGACATGGTTGTTATGTGGACTTATCATTTCATACGGTATATGAAATCAATAGTGCATGACTTAACAAGGGGATGTGCAGTAGACCTATGGAATAAACAAGGATCTTGATGTATTGGGAAGTGTTAGGGTGGTCGATGGTACTTCTCATTCAATACAGTACACGTTGTGGGGGCACTATTTCCTAATTGCCTGACCCAGCTGAGACCAGTGTTGCCATGTGTGCTTTGGGCTTGTTTTTCTGTAAAGTCCCTTGTAAATGTTGGTAGTTGCAGGTTGCAGGCTTGTTTTTAAAGTGTAGTTGCTTATTGGGCTTGTTTCCTAATGTTGTTTAAACCAGTGGTTCTTAAACATTATCATGTCAAGGACCCCCAAATTAATATCTATTTGTCCTCCCCATCTGAAAATATTTTGTGCCAGGGACCCCTTGCAAGATTTAGGTTGTTAAAATGTTTCCGAAAATTTGAAAATATCAGATCTACAATCTCACAACGCAGCACACCGCGACGCGTTGTGAGCTTGTAGATAGGCTATTTTCAAATAGCCGTAGCCTAGTCGGTTCTTTTGGGCTTGTTTTCATAGACCTGGATGCTTATTTCTCTCGCAACATATGGCAACGCTTGCAGAGATTTGACCTGGCAGCTCCCTAAACCCCCATCCTTTGAAGTGATGAACATCTAACTCTCTTGGGTATTGATAGTTATTCTGGAGATTGATCAAAATTTTTTTTTTTACCCAGAGAAACTCAGGAAGGAATGTGATAGATAGCTCGGTCCCCATATTTCCCTTTTATTTTTATTTTTTATTTAACCTTTATTTCACCAGAGAAATCACATTGAGACTAGTGTCTCTTTTACAAGTGTGCCCTGGCCAAGAGAAGAGGCAAATAAAATGTTACACAGCTCTGCCAGTAACGACAATACAGGACATAACAAAACAAAGACAAACATGACATCCGTAATACCAAAGACCTACTACCAATAGCACCAATACAGACTATTTAAAATACTAATAACAACAATACATCATAAAACTAATAAACTAATATAAGACTAAGATCACAGCTTATCACACCTTATGGCCAATATTAGTCTTGATTAAGATGAATGGGCCTTTTCTGTCTAACCATGCACATATTTACCACTCTTGCAATTTATCCAAGTGGAAATTAGGAAACCATGTTTTTTTTTTTACATACAATAGATCTTTGGCTGGAAAGTATTCTTGCTGAGATAAATCACCCTATACTCTCAAACCATTGCCACTGTAAACTGTCCAGATTTTTTTTGTCGAGACCGCAATAATGGAGATAAGAAAAAAGAAATACATGAAAGCATCATTAACATACCGTTATATATGCTAAACAAGGCATTTAGCAAAGCTGTCTCTGATGACTGACCTAAGCTGCTCTAAGTGATGCTGATTAGTTAGTAGGGAGGGCAGAGGGAAGACCTCATCAAGCAGGGTCCGTCTCCTTTTGCTGCGTTCACACAAAAGATACAAAGATGTAAGCCACACAGCATATTACTAGCTTTGTATCTCTTTCTTTATCTGAAGTTGAAGCCAGCAAAGAGAAGTTGAAGCCAGCAAAGAAAATGTGTGGCTTTGTAGCTGTTGTAGCAGCTACTGTACACATGTTGGATGTATCTTTGTATCTTCATGTCACTGGTTTCCATTGAAAAATAATTGTAGCCTGTATCTTTGTAGCTGCGAGTGTGGACGCAGCATTAGTGTCAAACTCCACTAATGGATAGAATATATGCTGCTATAGCATAAACAGTACATAAACTGCATTGGTCAGTGGTTCTCAAACTTGTTCATGTCAAGGACCCCCAAATTGGTATTTATTTGTCCCCCATCTGAAAAGGTTTCGTGCCAGGGACCCCCAGAAGAGAAGATTTGTGTTCAAATAATTCAAAATTATTCAAAAATAGCAGATGTACTGTACAAGCTCGTACATGTGTACAGCTGTACAGCTTGTACATCTGCTATTTTTGTATGGGTAAAGTGGTTAGAATGATTGTGACGCTAGATTAACACATTTAGCTGGGGACCCCCTGGTACCCACTCAAGGACCCCTGGGGATCCCCGGACCCCTCTTTGAGAACCATATAGGCTACATTGTAGCCACTTGGCGACTATTACTATTAATTGTGAACTTGATATTTTGGATATTTGGATGTATTTGGATGTCCAGTAGCGTCAGGATTGCAGATGACAATCAATAATGCATGTCATATTAAGATATATTCCAAATTATAACTGCATGGCCACATATAAGTTACACAGTGCTGTGTAATAATAATATAATAAATAATTTAAAAAATAACTTGTTTTTATGATTGACAAAGTGACAGTATGATTTACACAAAATATAGTAGATACACAGCAATGCAAAACAATTATAATTGTGGAATACTCAAGTATTTCATTTGCAATTTATACACACTGTATATTGTACAGTATTATATAGCTTTACATATTATTGTCGAATATGTAGGCCAGTCATTCTCAAAGTGGTCCTTGAGGAGTTCCAGGGGGTCCCCAGCAGGCTGCATGTTGGCAATTAAAAAATAGCAATAGCAATTGCGTTTCTTGAAAGACTGAAAATGTTAGGAACATTTTGAAATTTCTTCTTTGACACAAATCTTCTATTCTGGGGGTCCCTGGCACAAAACGTTTTCATATGGGCGTCCGCGGCCAAATGAATATCAATTTGGGGATCCTTGACATGTAGGAGTTTGAGAACCACTGATGTACAGTAGGCTACACTTATAATGTAATTATTCAACCTTGTAAATGACTCTTATTCCCTGGTGAGTCAGGTGATTTTTTTCTCTAATGCTTTGCTCAGTAACGTATTGCATAAACCTGAACCTGACCACACGTGTGTGTGTGTGTGTATATATATATATATATATATATATATATATATATATATATATATATATATATATATATATATATATATATATATTCTTTTTTTTTTTTTATCTCAACTATCCACTTCAGTCTGACGAGCTCAATCAGTTTGATATTTCACATTACTCTGCAGAGGGCAATACAGAACATGTCAGTCAAAAGGCGAGAAGGGCTCAAAACTAATCAATTCAAGCAGCCACACTATGATTTGTCAAGGGTTAACGTGGCTGTCGCCATCGGCCTGTTTGACAACGAGCTTTTGCCCGGTCTCCTGTGGCCTGTGTAAATCATAGAGCTATTATAAACATGTGGATATGCTGCACGCAGGCCCCTCTGTAAAATGCCTGTGTTGCTTCTGATAAGGGAAGTAAACTTAACAACTCTGTCAGTTTCAATTGGAAGATTTTTCCCCTGATATACGGATGATAATTTGATCCATTCAGACTATGGCAGTATGGTATGCTCCAGTGAACGCATGTATTGTTGTCAAAAAAATAGGCAAAGGGTTGACAAGGTGGCTCACACACACGCCCTGAACATGAATAGGGAGTTACTGGACTGAGAGGAATGCTTCAGTATGAATGTACAATGGTCTTCCTGCATAACGCACACATACACTCAAACCTCTCTCACACACATTATGTCACAGCTATCTCACATTACGGTTATATAATTTAAAATAGAGGACGCTGTAGGGCCTCGTGATAAAAACAAGATGCTCAACAATCTCATTTGTGGACTCGTGAGTCATGAATATTTAAACATAATACCGTAATGTCACCACAGAGTTGGTTGTACCGTCATTATATCTCTCCCATCAGGATACAATTCCTTTATAAATCAAATCATGATGGTGCATTCATTTTTTTTTTCCTGCAGTGGAAGCGATGCCTTCCAATCAGCAGTAATCCACTAGCAGTCGCTCAGTGGGAAGCATGGAGACAATGCCTGGGTTTTCTCATTAACCAGATGTGATTCAAAGCAAAGTGTTCGCTGGGGGTTCTGAACTTCTGTCTGACTGCAACCATATCTGGCACAGCTATATCTGGTGCCATCATTATAAAGATGCATGATGATCCAGATGATTGCTTCAAATCACCATGTAAGAAGCGATTACAGTAGCATTCGCCCCCCCGCCGCCACTTCAAGGATGAGTGGACCAATACTGTGCCAGGAAAAAGGCCTGTCATCATTTACCATATAGGAGGAAATTATTTATGCTGTAACACCCCTACAAAGTACATTTACTCAAGTTCTGTACTTAAGTACAATTTTGAGGTCTTTTTTTGAGTTTTGAGTTTTACTTTACTGGAGTATTTCCAATTTTCAATACCTTTACTTATTACTTACTTATTTACTTACTTTTACTCCACTACATCTCAGAGGCAAATATTGTACTTTTACTCCACTACAATTATTTGAAAACTTTAGTTACAGAAAAAAATGGAACTGGAACACTATAAAAATGAAGCTTAAAAATGGGTACTTTCTCCTGATTGGCTGAGATTTTGACACCTACCGGAAAATGTATTTTCTGTTTATTAAAGAGCTGGAGAGACGGGGAGACTCCTGTTACTGAACAAAGACTCTATAGCAATGATTACTATCAGAATATAGTGCTTTAACCTTTTAACAAAATACTTTTTGTTTTAACCCAAAAATATCACTTACCCTACCTTTAACCACTTCAGCCCTATTTTTTTTTTACATAGGCTATATTTAGCCTAAAATAGCAGATCTACAAGCTCACAACAGTTGTGAGCTTGTACTGTACATCTGCAATTTCAAACATTTTAGTACTTTTACTTTTGGTACTCGGAAGTATATTTTGATGCCAATACTTTTGTACTTTTACTCATAGTAACATTTTGAACACAGGCCTTTTACTAGTGACAGAGTATTTTTATATTGTAGTATTGCTACTTTTACTTACTCAAAATGTCTGAGTACTTCTTCCACCACTGCCTTTTTAGTATATTCATCGTCACATATAGATTGGCAGCCAGCCAGCTTTACCTTTCATTTCATATGTTCAGCTTTGAACTTGACGCCCACGCGGTGGAAACATCTTTCAGGTTTGAATTACCGCAGAAACCATTTCAATTGATTCAACGCTCCTTTTGCGATGAAATTAGGAGATGCCCTTCAAAGTCACACCAGTCCATCAAAGGGACATTTTTCTCCCCCCTTTTTTCACCATAACACTTCCGAATTAATTAACCCATTAAGACCTGAGGCCAATTCTAAAAATGTCTTCTAAATCCTAACAGTTTTCTGAAAAACTTATGTTGCTATATCATTGGTGCTTAAACTTTTTCATGTGAAGGACCCCCGAAATGATATGTATTTGGGCACAGACCCACCCCCCCCCCCCCCCCCCCCCCCCCCCCCCATCTCAAAATATTTTGTTCCAGGAACCCCTAGAAGCCTAGATTTGAGTAAAAAATGTTATATATATTCAAAGATTTGCACAAATTGTCACGATTTCTGAAAAGTAGCAGATCTACAAGCTCGGCTACGAGCTTGTAGTTCTGCTATTTTTGAATAGCCAAAGTATAAAATAATGCTTTTTCTAGCTCAAATCTTAAATGACACGGATGCTTTCCCGGTTTTAACAGCTTAAAATCTAATTAGAAATCAGGAGATGTCAAGGGATTTTCTTCAAGGCTGGATCAGGGAAGTCAGCCCTTGTCTGGTGTGAAAGGCATCCTTCACTGAGGACAAGCCCTGTGTTCACAATTCCATTTTTCATCAAAAAAGAGTTTTAATCTCAGTTATACTCAGTACACAGTGAACCCATCTTAGCAGGGAATCCATAGCCCGTATCATCCATTCCCTTCCCCTTTTGGTCTTGCCTAAGCAATTTTAGATTGGAAAATGCTGTGTGTGATTATGTGTTTGTTTTTTCTGCATCTCATGTATTTTTATGATTTAGGGGTGCAGCTTGTCCTGTTGCTATGGGGTTCAAACTGTAGCAGTTCCTTCACGCTGTATATGATGCTTGATGATTGATATGGTTGGAAGAAGTACTTTTTTTAACTTAAGTAAAAGTAGCAATACCACCATAGGCCTACTTACAAGTTACAAGTAATGTAAAAGGTTGTATTCAAGTAAAAGGCATGTATTCAAAGTTTTTGGTGAGCTTGATGAGATCCTACCTGGAAGGGAGGGAGCAAGTGGTGGAAGTAAACGGCACCCAGTCCCCTCCCCAGTGACTTGTGGTGTTCCGCAAGGAAGTATACTAGGACCTTTACTGTTCCTGATGTGAACGATATGTCTTCAGCTTGCGACTGCAAACTGTTCCTGTTCGCAGATGACTCGGCTCTGCTGGTCTCGGACAGGAACAGGCTGCAGGTTGAGAACACTCTCAGCTCTGAACTCAACAAGATCTGCACCTGGGTCTCCGACAACAAACTATCATTACACCTGGGTAAAACTGAATCCATCCTCTTTGGGTCCAGTCCTAACCTTAGCAAGGCTGAGAGCTTCACGATCAAAGTGGGTGATGATGTTATCACAAGAAAGGAGGAAATTACCTACCCGGGTTCCATCTTGGAGGCAAACCTCAAAAACGCTGAAAGAGTGATCAAAAAGGTTAACCAAAGAACACGCTTTTTGAATAGGATCGGACGTCTTGATTATGCATGCACCTCATGGTATCACAACACATCCAAGGCCTTAAAAACAAGGCTCCAAACATCCCAAAACAAACTAGTAAGGCTACTTCTTGGCCTCAATCACAAAACCCATCTAACCCCTGCTCATTTTGCTAGGATTGGATGGCTTAGGGTTGAGGACAGAGTACAGCAACTTGCTATGGGCCTGGTCTTCAAGATACACCACAACATTGGGATCCCCCTGTATTTGTCTAAATACTTCCTAAATGTTAATGAAGTCCATGATCATAACACCAGAGGCAGCTCCACAAATCATGTGCAACCCAGATTTGGCTCAACAAAGGGAATGAACTCGTTCTCATGCTATTCATCAAAAATGTGGAATGCCCTACCAAAAGGAGTAAAGGAGTGTAAAACCCTACTCACTTTCAAAACTGCCCTAAAAATACACCTTCAGGTGGCTGCAATTCTGTCTGGCCCCCCTGTCCAAGTCTTAACCCACCCCAAGTCCTAACCTACAATCAATCAATCAATCAGAGTAGGATCTCGACGGAGGCGTTTTCACAACACAAATGCGCATATTATTGCCAGTCAGCTGTGTAACACTAGCAGGTTAACGATGGCTCGTTGAAGCTGTATGCGCATTTTACCACATCCCTCTTCCACTTGGTCTCCCCTTTCTCTCACCCTTTTGCTCCCCTCCAAACTCTCATTGTCTCTGTCTTGCGCTCTCTCTCCTCCTTTTCCTCTCATCATATCTCTCTCTCCTCTCTCTCTCTCTCTCTCTCTCTCTCTCTCTCTCTCTCTCTCACCCTTCTGTCTGGCTCTCTGTCTCCTTAATCATTTTCCAGTTGGCAAACCCCAAGCTATTTCTATATGGACTCTATTTCAAACCTACCTCCCTCCAGCCATATGCTACTACTCGGTGGTGTAAAGTAACTAAGTACATTTACTTAAGTACTGTACTTCAGTACAATTTTGAGGTGTTTTTACTTAACTGGAGCTTGTAAATCAGCTATCCTCTACACACCAAAGAGATTTGGTGTACAGGGGGAAAAGCAGAGCCAACTCAGTTCCATTTTACTAAGTATATAGTGTTTAAGTGGTAAAAAAAACATAGTCATGAAGTCAATTTGATTGTAGGCCTACCAGTTATCATAGTCATCATACTTTGTCATCACTGCCATTATGTTTAATATAGCACTCAACCTTTTAGTTATGGTTCTGTACCCATAAAGAGATTAATATCCTGAATCAAAGATGTGACTGGGAAATGGGACTTGATAATCAGCAGAGCCCGGTTAAAGGGGAATTTTGCCCGACGGTTTTCTTACCTTTTCTATGATATGATATCCTAGGACGAGTGGTACAGTAGAAACATGAATAATTCCATAACGAGTCAACCGCAGCTAAAAACCCGAGCGTATATGCGCTGTGCTAGATCGCGTATTTTAATCATTTTAATTCTCCCTCCTGTCAGGAGTCATTCATTCACACAGAGAGTGTGTCTTTATCACAATATGCCCAAATATGGATTACTGATGTCATAGTACTGACAAAATTCAGGTCATAGATTTAGATGAAATAGACATTCAGGTTGAGTAACGTCATTAGCTATTCCATATAATGATGTCATTGTTGTGCCACACGTCCATGGTCCCTCCCCTGCACGCCATATAAGGGCAAGGGCCGGGCATCTCCCTCAGCCAGCAGCCAGCTCAGGTGTGGCTGGTCCCAATCAAGGGGCAAGTCTGAGATATTTACGATGAGGCCGACAAAATGGCCAGAGTGGCGCTGTTTTACCCTGCGCCGACCTGTGGTGTCAGAAAGAATTTATTTTAACGCAAGTGAATGGGTTTTTTGACAAACTTTAGACTAGATTTTCTTACTGTAATAAAAAATGTCATAAATTCTATATGCTTCCAGTCGCTAGTTTAAAGTCTCCTTTCAATCATCATGATATGCGTTTTGCTAAATTATGGTCCTATTTATTATAAAATTGACGATAAAGTAGCCTATTCTCTAGGAGGGGCGGGATGATTTGATTGACAAGCTACACAACCAATAGCATTCATTCCCCGCCCCCCGCTCTTGATTGACAAGCTACCCAACCAATAATGGTCTGGTCTCATTCTGACACGTATTGAAAGATGGCGGACATACAGTCTTGGTACAATCGGCTTCATTTTCGGTCTGTAGAAAGCAGCGGAGTGGGTTTGTCCATCTCATTTATACAGTCTATGGTCCCAATCAGCCCGGCTGCTCCACATCCCCATCATCAGGAGCTGGCCAATATAAGCTGCTGAGAACCGATGCCCGATGCTTGAATATTAACTACTGTGGTTAGTGTTGCCGGCTGTTAGTACTAGTGTTCCTGAGTGATTCTCTAATAAGCTACTTCTTTTGTTTGATGCTAACTTTGTTCTCTTTTTGTTCCAGGCTCCCTCCACCTAGAACCCAGTGTCTCCCAGCTCCATCCACGCTCCTCAGCCCTCTCCGCCAGCGCTCCACTTCCTTACTCCCTGGATTCCAAAAACCCTCTCACCTCCCCAGGACTTTCCCTCCCACCGTAACGTTATTATTTAATAAAATTCCTTTTACCCCATTCCTGTCTCAGTGTCTTTGCCTTTGGGGTCCCCGGCACATTTGGCTACGCAGCACCGGTCGAGCGTAACAGTCATCACGCAATGATATCACAACATCATTATTACATCAGATGTAATTGTCCTTTTAAATGTTGTTATTGTAATTTATAACAATCAATTCAGCAACTTCTGGAAATAAATTGCCCTACCTTCTAACACCCTTTCTGTAAATTGGGTGCACTGATTCACAGTGGTGCTGGTGTGTGAAATGTTTCACTGGACGATACATCAAAGACATGATAATTACTCCCCAGCTGCTGTGGTAGTCGGACACGAGGTGTACTCATTTGCAGGAAACAATCACAAGAAGAACAGTGTTCAGATGGAAGTCCACATCTTTAACACAGTGTCTCTGTGCTGGAGGAAGTTGCCCCCATGGAGAAATGGAAGAGGAGAAGGTCCCCCTGATGTTCCCTCCACGCGCTGGGGTCACACAGCTGTACTTATAGCAGATTGCGTCTACATATGGGGAGGGTGTCCTTGCAACCTGCTCTATGAATTTGATGTCGACTCCCACAGATGGTTCAAGCCCGAGATTTCTGGAACTGTTCCAGAGACGAGGTACTGCCACTCAGCTTGTGCCTTGGAGAAGGTCATGTATATCTATGGAGGAATGACGTTCCAGACTGACTCTAGTGACATTAACAAGTTGGACACCACCACAATGGTCTGGGCTTTAATTAACACCAGAGGAACTCCACCACTTGCTTCAAATAGTCACTCTGCCACCATCATCGGGACAAATATGTTTGTATTTGGGGGCTATGGGTTCAATGTCAACAACAATTGTGTTGGGGTGTTTGACACAGAGACCAACAACTGGCTGAACAAACTTCCTGCACAGCCTCTCCCAGAAGAACGCCGGAATCATTCAGCCTTTGCCTACAATGGAGAGCTGTACATATATGGTGGCTTCAACTTCAACAAATCCTTCAATGATATGTGGAAATTCAACCCAGTGACCTTCACCTGGAATAAGGTTGAACTCAAGGGAAACGGCCCTTCTGATATGTATCGTATGTGCTGTTGCATGGTGGGAGATCGTATCATACTCTTTGGAGACAAATCAGACAATCAAGTCTCTTATGGTCTGTACATCTTACATTTAAGTCCAACACTGAAGACATTATGCAAGCTAGTAGTTATTCAGTACGGTGTGGAGCAGTCAGAACTCCCTCGCAACATCAGGTGGGAACTGGCAGCCATGACTAAAAACCACTAGAAAGGTTCACATGCTCAATGAAGCGCACATCTCTGCCAGGAAGTGTGACCAGGAGTTTGACTCTGTAATAGAGTGTCTTTATGTGAAAGAACAGCTACTGATTAGAAACATTATTTGCACCTGTGCTGATTACCGATATCCCTTGCACCTGTTACAATCCTCTGAAGTGTTTATTTTTGTTGCCAGACCCAGGGGGTCGGCCTACAGGAGGCTTGGTCGGTCGGTCGGTCGGTCGGTCGGTCGGTCCCTCTTTTCCTCTGCACACACGTCATGCGAAGTCCGGCCATTCAGATCTCAATCACTAGGGGTCTGGCAGTGCTCAGAGGAGCACTTATTCTAGTTTTATGAGATCTAACTATTTTTTCCCTCTAAATCTTTTTATCCCACGATTTTCTTTTCTAACCCCATTTTTGCATGAGAGCCAACTGACCTTCTTGTCACCTGACAGGAGAGAGTTTCCCTGGTTGGAAGTAGCGCGTGGAAGGAACACGTTATTCCAACCAGTTCCTTTCCCCTCCATCAGGCGCCCCGGCTGGCCAGGGGGAGGCAGTATAGTGACCAGGATTACTGCATGTTTTTTGTGAGGGTACCTACACTAGGGAACACAGGGAGAACATGCAAACTCCACACAGAAAAACAAACTCTTCCTAAGGACAGTAAACGATCCACGTTGTTTTTTTCCCAAATGTACTGTTGACAAAGTGACATGGATGACGTCGCGTGTGAAATCTCGTCTTGCGAGACTTCTGGAGATGCGTATCCGACATAAACACTATGGAGGGTTTCCGTTGATATAAACTTCAGATCTCACCAAATAAAAGGGGGAAAAAAGCTGTAACAATCGGCCTTTTTAACTGAAAGGATAATTATTACCAAAAAAGGAAAAAACAACGAGATCGGTGGGTGTTTTAACTGAAAAGATCTGTTTATATAGAAGCCAGATAGTAAATGACAGAATAAACGGTATTTAAATCCAATAATAACACTTTCAAAATGACTTCTATCCCTGTTACTCTCCCTGATAAATAAAATAAACAGCCAATTAAACAAATAAATCAAAAACAAACAATAATTACTTCAACTGCCCCTCCCACCCAAACAATTCCCACTGTCCCTTGTAACCCCGCGGGTCACAGCGTAAATACAAAGAATAAACCCACACGCACAGCGATTATAAGTCCGTCCCGCACGCACGCTGTTTAAATAAATAGTCCTGCGACCGTCCTCTTTGGATCGCGCTCTCGCGAACGTAACCGGCTCCTTAATCCACACAAAAGAAAAGTCTTCTCCGCGCGCATCGGCCCAAATAATAGTTAAATACGGGGTACCCCTCTAATTTGTAATCCAAAGAAAAGGTTGCTTGGTTCGGTCTTTCCGGCTTCGGCTGTCGGCTCCAATCCCGACCGGCGTCCCGCCTACAACACCACGACGCTCGGATCCCAACGCACGGCAGGAACAGTGGGCTCGAAAGTCTTTTAACCTCGGCTGCAGTTTACTGTTTACTTTGTTTCAAAACTCTCTCTGCTTCCTCCTCCATTCAACCTGGCACAAACGGTTTGGTTCGTTCAACCTAGCTGGCACCACGGTTTGGTTCAACCCACCTGTGTACCACACCCTATATTAGTAACCTGGGTGGCAACACTGATTCAATTATCCCCCCAATCAGACCCATTACAGTTCATGTGAATAGGACAAGTTCATATTTTCTCTACGGCTTCAAAACATGTTACATACAGTATATTTAACTAATATAATAACATGCACAGGTTGAGTGGAATACTAATAATAATAATAATGTGTAATTGTCACAGTCCCCCCCCCCCCCTCCCCAAGCTGGAAGCTAATTTTCAAGTCCTACCAAAGTAGGGTTTGAGGTTGACCACATTAAGCGTATCCACTTTGTCACTATCTTTCCATTTCACTCTGTAATTTATGGGGCCTGTCTGACTCGTCACTATAGCTGGACCTGACCATTTTGGCGCAAGCTTTGACGAGTATGCGTCAGATGCTTTGGAGAGTGGATGTGTTCTCACCCAGACCAAATCGCTCGGCTGGAACTGTACAGGTTTCCGCCGGGCATTACAATACTTGGCTTGTCTGGCTTCGTTTGACTTCTTTGACCATGGCCTGCTGCCTTTCTAGGAGATTGTAAGAGGGTTGTGAGGGCATTGGTGGAGATGCTAACATATGCTCCAAGGGTCCGTACAACCCACGGCCCATGGACATTTCAGCAGGTGTATGGCCAGTGGTCTCATGCATTGCAGCGTTGATGGCGTATCGGAACTTGGGCAGCCATTGATCCCACTTGTTGTGCTGGTCTCCCACAAATGATGCGATCATAGTCTTGATGGTCCTGTTTGCCCTCTCCGTGAGGTTGGCCTGGGGGTGGTAGCTGGTGGTGAACTTGTGTACCACGCCCCAGGTCTTGCAGAGATCGTCAAAGACATTTCTGGTTAGTTGTGGTCCGCGATCCGAGATCAGGTACATAGGGACCCCCCATCGAGTGAATATTTCATCTTTAACACATTAACTGCCAAGAACGTAGTCCTACGGTCCGTTAAATCCAACTGTTAAGTGCCGAGACCGTAGCCCTACGGTCCGGGTGCTTTTTCCTTTTTTTTGAATTTTTTTTTTTTTAAAATTTTCTACACGGACCATTTTCAGTGTAACACCACCGGAAGTCGGAACTATTTGCGATCCCGTTTTTCGTTTCCCGTCGGCCTCCATTCTAAGGCGCACACTAAAAGTCCATTTTAGCCCTTGTAGTTTTTTCTCCTCGCATTTCCCATGTTAACGTAAACGGTCAGAACTCAAACATGGCTGCCCCGTTTGACACGTGGTCTGCAGGCAGATGTCGGCGATGTATGTAAACAAAGCAGAGCTCACTTTTTGGGATTTTAACAAGGTCTATGGCGACGTGAAAAAAAACAAAAACAACAAAAAACCCTACTCACTTTCAAAACTGCCCTAAAGATACACCTGCAGGAGGCTGCAATTCGAAAATGGCCCCTGTCTAAGTCTTAACCTACCCCCCCACCCCCCACCCCCATTTCTTTTTCTTCATTTTTTTTTTTACTCTTCATACCAGTAACCTGTAAGCTGATTGTATGACATTCTGTATAGTAGTGTGTATATCTGTCTGTCTCTTATATCTCATCATGATTTGTGTGCATGGGGATCTCATCTTAAACAAGCTCAGTGCTTAATGAGTCTCCCAGTTTAGTAGAACTTGTATTGTGAATTGTGTACTTCCATGTACTGATCTTCTCATGTCTTACTAAATAAAGTACATCAATCAATCAATCAATTACTTGAGTGAAAGTAAACAAGTATTGGCACCAACATATACTTAAAATACCAAAGTAAAAGTACTTAAAAAAATCGAACTTTTTTGAAAATAGCACATTTACAAGCAATGCGATGTGTTGTGAGCTTGTAGTTTGGTTATTTTCAAATAATCGAAGGATACAATAGGGCTTAAGTGGTAATACATTGTTTGTGATAATAATCAAAATCTGCAGTATAAGTAAAGCTGCCAAATAATTGTAGTGGAGTGAAATATACAATATTCACCTCTGAGATGTAGTGGATTTCTTTTGCACAAATCTTCTCTTCTGGAGGTCCCTGGCACAAAACGTTTTCAGATGGTGGTCCGTGGCCAAAATATATATCAATTTGGGGGTCCTTGAGTTGAAAAAGAACTACTGTTTAAGCCAGGCCTTCAGGTACCGTAAAAGACAAGAAAAGAACAATAAATCTCTATGACTGGCCAGATTATCCTTTATATTTAGGAACTATAATGTTCATAAGACAGTGCCTGAGAAAATGCATGGAGAGACAATATGCAAGGTTAATTTAAATGATAGGGATGGAACAAACATCAAGGTTAAATTATATTATATAGGGATGGGGGCCTTCATTGCATGTGGAAGCTACGCCTTTGTCCTGTTTAATCTGTTATGAATTCAAATGAGTCAGAGCTCAGCAATTTGCATCAACAAAATAGACAGAAACAGACATTATTATAATAACTGCTTTGCTGAAAATAGTAATTTGACAGAAACACAACAGCACACTTGGAAATGGATAAATGCAAACGGTGTGATAAGAATATGCAAAGAGAGAATGAATAAATAAATGAATGACTGGATACATCAACAAACTAACCGAATAGATGACCATAAGAAGGAAGAAATAAATGAATTTATAAAGCAACAGTAAATGAGTTTGCATGGATGAAGACAAAGCACCAAATTGTGCACAGCAATTTTGACTATTGTCACAGCTAGGGATATAGCGTAGTAAAACTTAAAACAATAAGCCTTTCCACAAACAGTCTGGGAAAATGATGCTTGGGCAGGAACAGATAAGCAATTGTAACAGAATTGAACCGGAAATAAATAAACACATAATAATAAGCAATAGGCAGACAGATAATAACTGGGACTACTATTAACCAAGGTTAATGAACACGGAAAAACAAAACAAAACAAACAAAAAAACATGACCTTACAGTTGACCTGTTGTTGTTTAATGATGTGGTTGGGGAAGCTGGGTATGACTGTCGTTCTCGTGACAGTAGATTCAGTGGAGATGGAACCAAGTTCTCTGGTTCTTTAGCAGCACATAAAGTTTGTTTGGAGGTGGAATCTATTCGATGCGTTTCACCAGAAATCGATGTGCTGTAAAAGCATACAGTACTCACTGTGCCGGCTTCAGGCTTCTGATTTTAACATCATCGTAATACGGAGAGAGGAAATGTGGCTCAACTATACCCTGTTTGTAATTACACACAGGAAAGCAGCATGTCCTAATTCCTCTACTACAGCTACGGTACGCGGCGGGAGAAGTGACTCATGATTGTCATTCCAGAATAGGCTTTCCTGTGATAATGAAAAATTTACCACACACGCCGCATTGATACCTGCCCCGTTCCAAGGAGATGTGCAATACAATCGAGCTCTTAAACCAAGCTATGAATATTTCAGGACACTAATTTCAGACATCCCTGAAGGTGATTTGGTTGTTTAAACGGATCCGCCTCAAGGACAGATGGAGAAAACAGATGAAGATAGTTAAAAAACAAAGCGAGAAGCAAATAAACAACTGAGATCTATAAAGCTTCAGCTCACAAAATATTCCCTGTCATTGATGAAACAGTCACTGAACAATGCCTCCCCTACACTACAACAGTTGTTCCATTTGATGCTCATACTGCTCGACGCTGGACTGGAAAAACATGACCTATTTACTCTGAAGAAAATAAACAGCCTTCGAATGTAATTTCAATCCTAAACATTATGTTGGTTTGCTGCTCCCACGGTGCCAAAGAAAACATCTCATTGTTACAGATACATTGGCTCCTATCAGTGCATTGGTTTCACTATTTGTATGTTGAGATTACAGCTTGGCTTTTGTTATTTAGGGACTCTTTCCGCCCGTGAACTTTCTACACCCTCAATACTCTATGCGAGACTGGGGTTTCATTTGACAGAGTCAGGCATGTACGCTTCACAGCAACACACATCAAAGAGCCTATAGGCAAAAATAATCTGTGTTCTCTGAGGTGTACATTATTCAAATGGAACAAGTTCCTCCCTTTACACCGTGGATGCTACTGTACAGTTCAGTATCTCCTCTGTGTCTGCAGCTGATGGTGCTCCTGTGAAGAAGCAACAGAGCAGGAGATGTGCTTCCCTGCGTCACTCACTGCTGGCTCCGTGGTGGAAGCTGTCGTGTCCCCAAAAAGGGACAGAGAGATGAGAAGAAATGCTCATGTACTGCAACCCTTCCTCCCCCATTGCACTGCAGAGAGAGTTCTGGCATGAGAGCACAGACTGACTGTCTGTCAGCCAGCAGCACCAGTCACTGGTCTGTCCCTATTCACCAGTCCATAATGTGATTGTGACATACTGGTCTGTCCCTATTCACCAGTCCATGATGTGACATACTGGTCTGTCCCCCCAATTCACCAGTCCATGCTGTGACATACTGGTCTGTCCTTATTCACCAGTCCATGCTGTGACATACTTACTGGTCTGTCCCTATTCACCAGTCCATGCTGTGACATACCGGTCTGTCCCTATTAACCAGTACCATGTGACATACTGTGCCTTGCATGAGATTATCACAGAAATCCACAAGGCTATTTGGCCCCCTAATTAAAATCTGTGTATTAAACACTTGGAATTGTAAGTTCATGAACAGTTCACAGTGAAAGTGTCTCATTGATTTATTTTCCGCCGCCCACGTGAAACAGATATGAGGATTATTTAAAAAGGAGGAAAGCTGGGGGGAGGGCGGATGGGGGGGAAACAGTTTCTAAAATATTGATACAAAGGGCATTTTAGGGATGGGCGAGAAATCATTAAAGGAATACTACTCATCCCTAAAATGAGTAAATCAGTTACTCACCCTCTGATGCCTTAAATTCATGGACAATTTTGGCAAGCATTCACTGTGACTGAAGACTCCAAAAACTGAGAAAATACTTGATGAGTTTAAGTTAATAGGAGTCCAAGTTTAAAAGCAGCAAAACTATATACAGCATTTTATTTATTTATCTTATCATAAACTCTCACACCAGTATAGGCTCTAAGCAAAGTGTCATGTACAATATCCAGTCGAATGCTCAGTACTTTCAAAACATGCATTTTCACGAAAACGTAAAACATTTCCAAATAAACAGACTGGTAAAGCATGCCTGGGCGAGCAGCACGTACTGTACATTTGAACTTGGCTCCAGTTGAAACTCGCTGTTGTTAAACTTGGCCTCCTGTTAACTGCAATTCGCCAAGTATTTTATATTCGTATTTTCTGTAACACAATATACAGTGAGCCTTGCATGAGAGCATCACCATAAATCCACAAGGCCATTAGGCCCTAATTAAAATCAGTGTGTTAAACACAAGTTCATCACGAGTTCACGCCGCAAAATGCGTCTCATTGATTTGGTCCTCCTACTTGTACCAGAGATGAAGGCCTGAGTGATGGCTAAACAAGGCAGTTTGCACAGTTTACAAATGATCCTCCTCCGCTAGAAAATCTTTAAATCATTCTCCAAAGTCATGTTTATCCCACATCCTCTCTAGTTGCAGCGCACACATTGATGCATCACACAAACATATTTACTCTCCATCTCCTCCCTCTCTCTCTCTCTCTCTCTCTCTCTCTCTCTCTCTCTCTGAGGACTGCTTAAGCCTGATCAATGATAATCATGTAATAACTACATCAACTACTTTAAGCACTGTACCAACCAAATGGCCTTTCATCTATTACACCCATGGACAGTCTTTACTGTAATCCTATGAGGAGACGGGTCTCTCTTTACCCAGAACCACTTACAGGAATATTGCAGCTCCGGACTCGGCCATTAAAAATGCCAGCTCTAAATACAGTAGAGTACACCTGGGAAAAGAACTGAACTTTTTTCGTACGTGTATTGTTGGAGTTGTAAATAATAAAAAGTCCAATTTCACACATTTTCACAAATAGCGAAAATAGCAGCATCTACAAAATCACAGCGTGAGCTTGTAGACGCCTCATTAGCCTCATTAGAGCATATTCATTTACAAGATAAAGTTAAAGTAAAAAGGGTTTTAACTTTCAATATACATGTACACTCCTTATGTTGTTGTAGGATATCTAGCGTAGCATATTCATAATTCGTATTCAGGGTGCTTGTTCCATCGCCAGAGGAAGCAAAGGCTTTGGTTCCTCCTCCAAACGAACGTTACAGGTGCTGCTCATAACCAGAGAGCTTGGTTCATACAGTACACAATGCTATTGAACTTCCAACTCCCAGGCCTTCATAGCATTACATCTAACTTGGTAATTATTACGGTCTGACCCCAAAATATTTTTCAGAACTGGCTGAATAGCAGCTGGACCTATTCATCAATTAGTAAAGTAGTTCCACTATATTACACTGTTCTTATGCTATTTTAGTTATCTAGTACTTTAAAAGTACTTTGAATTGATTGTATTTTTCTGTAAGTCTCTGCTAGCATAGTAAATATGAAGATACCTTTATTTTTGGTTCTTTCGCTAATTCAACTTATGAACGGTCACGTACAGAAGGTGCTGAAACCCATCTTTTCCAACTTGAATCAGTTGCAGCCAATCAGCTCTCATTCATCTCCATGCATAGAAACTCAGGCATGCTGAGCAACCCAAGGCTCTGCTGGAGGAATTGGAATTCTCAGTGGGGAGTCTTTCATGGGCCTGCTTCGCTCCTGCCTTTACTCCCAGCATGACACCTTTTTAATATGGACACGGACTGTCATGCGCATATATGCGCATGACCATGTACAGTATGGGCAATGCAGCTGGATCTGCGGCTCTGCACGTCCGCCTATCTGACCGACTCGACGCCGGGATTCTCAACTCCCTTGGGTCGAGATTGAAGTCGGTCGGTGGAGATATGTGAACTACAGACGGACAGATCAGGGACGTCACGGGCTCTCAGAAGGTGGGGGAGGTGGACTTTCGGTGGACGCATGCAAACGCGTGCGTGCGGTTTCTGGGCGGATTTTGATTTTTTTTTCTCATTTTTTTATTACTTTATTTCGGGGTTAGGGTTAGGTTATAAATTTAATTCCTAGTTTTGCCTGATTTTACCAATTTATTATCAAAAAATGTTTTTTTGTTTTTTTTTTGCAAAAAGTGGGGTGTATGAAATCACGGATCTGTGAGAGTGAGGGTGTCGTGCCGTACAGTGAATGGCCGTGACGCCCCTGGGACAGATGGACGGACAGAGATTTTTGAACAAAAATCTGAATTAGCCAGATCCACAATCGCTCACAATGTGTTGCGATGCGACGTGTGAGCATGTAGATCGTCTATTTATTTATTTTAGAAAAATATGTATTTGCGGTTGATTGTTTCACGTGGTTCACTCAGCAGGTACACAGCCAAGCGGCTTTGCAACAGTTCAAACAACCAATATGAACAGCAGAAGTAAAGTCATGATGAGGGCACCCACTGCCACCTGTCAATCAACACTGTAAAAAGTCTGTGTTTGACACATCTCTGGCGGTCTAGCCTTCATCATCATCATCATCATCATTCAGCCTCTCTGTAGTTGAGGCGTCTCTCAAGGCAACAACCTAAAGACCTCCATGCTCAGCCTGAGGCTCAAACAGCACAACAGTGATTAGAAACGTATACTGTAAGCTTATTCTAGCTGACATCATTCAGCCTTTTCATTGAGCCCTGACGTCCTCTAATTACAACGCCGGGATCGGAAACCTCATTCTTTTCCAGCACAAGTTTGACGGGAAGGGAAATGAGACGGCTGTGTTTTTGGCACACAAAGCTATTAGAAGTTATGCTTGAGCACAACTCAGAGGAGAGAGAGAGGGGGGTGGGGGGGGGGGTTGAATGAAAGCCTGCAGAAGAAAGGACAAACCGTGCAGGTTTGTCTGTTTACCGCCCATTTGGAAGGAATTCTCCTGTGAAGAGGAGAAATAATATGCTTACAGGAAGGGTGTTTAGATGAGGTACTTCAGATTTGTCATTGATAGCCTATACTGTTATCTATATACTGTTTGAGGAGTATAGGCTGCTATGAAGCTCGAACAAATGGACAATTAATGGAAGTTAAAGCGATATTTCACTTTCAAAAAAACTTTTGGTCATTTGATCGTCTACTCAGGCCTCTGTGAGCCCCCAGACAGTTTTTAAGTTGCTCGATTCCACAAGGCCATTAGGCCTTCAAGTTTTTTTTGAAGTGAAATATCCCATTAAATGCTGGGTGGTTGTGGTGTGTAGGCTGTTATGCTCACTGCAACAAAAAAAATGACAGTTCCAACGATGAACGTGATAAGGAAGTGATTTAACTCACTTTGCAGGGACCCCCACTACATATTGTATAAAATTGTGTTGCAGAACCTTTTCATAGATTTTATAGATAGCTTAGACTTGTTTGACAGCACTGTCATCAGTGTTGTGTTGGATCCATGTTAATGTGTATTTTCAGACATTTTCAGACTTGACCTTTGGCTCTGTAGTTGGTCTGCTCTTTCTGCCCTCTATACCAAACCTCTTTGCCAAAAATAGACTGAGCTTGTAGATCTGCTATTGTTGGCTAAAGTTCTCCTCAGAATATGGTAGGGTTCAAGTGGTTAATGTAAAAAAAGGAAATCCTTTTTTTACAAGCTCACAAGCTCACAACGCCTCGCAGCGCGAGGCGTTGTGAGCTTGTAGATCGGCTATTTTTGGCTAAAGTTCTCCCCAGAAAAGGGATGCCAGGAATTCAAGTGGTTAAGGTAAAACAAATCATCATCATATCACACAAAGATTTGGCGGCCCCCCCAATAACTCTGAGGACCCCTAAGGGGTCCCGGACTCCCTGTTGAAGACCCCTGCTCTAGGCATTATGTTGCAATACGTTGAATCACGTACAGTATTTTGCAGCTAGACATTTTGCAGTGTCTCCCAGTTCTCCTTTCCATGGTGTGTGTGTTTAGCCCTCGAGGGACTCCAAAATTCATGCGTAGCCTGCCTGGGACTGTGTGTGTGAATCAGAAGCGGTGCAACATTACATGAAACAGCGGTCCCTATGGGATAGCATGTGGATTGTGGTGCATGCATGTGAATTAGCTATGGTACAGAGGCTTTAAGGAGCTATCCATCATGAGACGACGAACCCACAGTCCCTTTGTGAATATCCCACTTACATAACTTTTCTCTCTTATTCTTTTTTGCTGCGTTATAGTTATAATGTGACCCATGCATGTGAAAGACACATTCAGCAAATTCCTTGTACGTGTAATAAATGAACTCTCACAATGAGACTTGTGCTCTGGCGAATATTAAAGAAGGGAACTGGCAAAGCCTTCGGAGGCCAATTCAGAATGTCTGATTGCTGTCTGGAGAAGTCACGCACTAAGACACTCGAGGAAAGGTCAGATTGGAGCCTGAATAGGGTTGGTTGTTTTGAAGAAATCCTTAATGAGCCATATCTTGTATTAAATCAGGGGTCTTCAACGTTTTCGGGCCAAGGACCCCCTAGCTGAGAGAGAGATGAAGCAGGGGCCCCCTCTATATTATATAAAATTGTGTTTCAGATTAAAGTTTTTTTTTTACTTAGTCTGCTCTTTTTTCCCTCTACACCTATAGCCTCTTTGCCAAAAATAGCAGATCTACAAGCTCACAACGCCTCGCAGCGCGAGGCGTTGAGGGCTTGTAGATCTGCTATTTTCGGCTAATGTTCCCCTCAGAAAAGGAATTCTAGGGTTCAAGTGGTTAATGTAAAAAAACTAAATCCTATCACACAAAGATTTGGCGGACCCCCTATAGTAGCTCTGAGGACCCCCTAGGGGTCCCGGACCCCCTGTTGAAGACCCCTGTATTAAATACAAACTGCCAGAATAATGACTAACACTAAGCTGGATATAATAGATCAAATTGACTATTTATTTTAAATATTTGGCTCCCTAGTCAAAAAGGGGATGTTGGCAGCATGCAGCTACATATCTAATCAGTTTACCCAACTATAAAAACTGTCTGGTACGATATAGTAACATTATCTTAAGGTAGCCTATAATAAAATCATTTAGCATATTGGGTTTAATCAGCTAGGCCTATGGCCAGGCCACCTGAACACAGACAATATGAACATATGCTGATCAGAAGGCTACGTAAGCACTTGTGTGATTAATCCGATTATAGCCTTCTCATCTCATTGGTCTTATATCCAGTGGTAATTAAAAAAGCCAACACACACGCACGCACGCATGCACGCGCGCAGGCAGGCAGGCAGGCACGCACACACACACACACACATATACTGTAAATATATAGGCTATATACACCATTTTTTTTTTTTTAGCCCATTAGGCTAAAATAACTTTACTTTAATATGTCCACGCATAACTGAGTTGAGTTAGATTTCTTTTTAGCCTCAGTGGTGGAAAGTACATTTACTTCTGTACTGTACAATTTTGAGGTATTTTTTTCTTTACTTGAGTATTTCCAATTTTCAGCCGTTTTACTTTTACTCCACATCTCTGATCTCAGAAGCAAATATTACACTTTTACTCCACTACAATTATTTGAAAACTTTAGTTAATAGTTACTTTGTAGATTTTGATTATTATTACAAAGCATACATTAACCACTTCAGCCATATGAAAATAGCCGATGCGTTGTGTATTCTTTTGAAAACTTGTGAAAGTGGGACATTCTACATAATGAGTACTTTTACTTGTTTTACTTTATGTAAATTGTGATGCCAATAGCCTACTTTTGTACTTGAATACAGGACTTTTACTTGTAACAGAGTATTCCTACATTGCAGTATTGATACTTGTACAGAATAAATGTGAGTTATTTTGCTCTGTGTGTGTGTGTGTGTGTGTGTGTGTTTGTGTGCGCGCGCGCGCACGCACACACACACACACACACACACACACACACACACACACACACACACACACACACACACACACACACACACACACACACACACACACACACACACACACACACACACACACACACACACACACACACACACACACATAGGCCTAGCTGATTAAACCCAATTTGCTGTATTATTTTATTATAGGCTACCTTAAGATAATATTACTATATCATGCCAGACAGTTTTTATACAGTATGGGTAAACTGAGTTATGATTATGTAACATCCCCTTTTTGACTAGGGAGCCAAATATTTTAAATGAAAAACAGCCCATTAGGCTAAAATAACTTTACTTTAGCATGTCCACGCATAACTGAGTTGATTTTGATTTCTTATTATCCTATTAATGATTTTAAAATCTATCTCTCTTTCTCTCTCTCAGTGGCTTGGCTGGTATGAGGTCTTCTGAAGCCACAGCGACCTCTACAGTTGATACAGTGTAACATAAACAATCAAAGAGTAGTGTTGCCATGTCGGGTTAATTATAAGCGACCTTGGGCTTATTTTTCTGTAAAGTTGCTTATTTTTAAATATTGGCAGTTGTAGCTTGCAGGTTCTTGGGCTTGCTTAATTTTGTTTAGATTATTATTTAATCCAGTGGCTCTCGAATATTTTCATGAACATGTTTTGTGCCCACTGCCCAGGGAGCATTTGTGTTGTTAGAATGTTATGAAAAATATTCCACATTTTATTTCAAGATTTTTTTTTTAAATAGCAGATCTACAAGCTCACAACGTGTCACATCTCAACGTGAGCTTCTAGATCGACTATTTTAAAATAATCGATGTATACCGTATCAATTAGGTTTAAAGTGCTCATGAGGCATGTCGCTTCATTTGGGCTTTTTTTCCCCCAGACCTGGTTGCTTGTTTCTCTCGCAAAACCTGGCAACACGGTCAAAGAGTCTGTGGCGGCGTTCCAGTCGAGAGGAGGAGAACGCACACTTCAGACGCGCCTGGACACAACGTGTAAAACACGGGGATAGTTGTGTGTAGTGTCTGTGGTGCAATATGTCCCTATAGGAGACATAACGGCTGCGTTGAGAGTCTGATCACACGGATTTTACCCACGGAGCATCTCCGAGGGTTTGGAGGAGGATCATTATAACGTTCACTGCGTTCTTTCTGCAGACAGCTGGACAGTACAATAATAAGGTCTCATTCTCGGAATACTTGAGGAGTGACGGAATACTTGAGGAGTGACGACAACTTTCCCTTTTTTCCCCCCCTTCTGACTTCTTCTAACAGCTGTAACAGCTGGGAATTTTTTAGTGCGAGACATTATAAGGACTCATAATAACACCGAGCAACAATGGAAAATGATTAATTTCCTTATTATTATTAAAACCCACATAATTCTTAATCACAGGATCGGAGGGTGATTTTCTGCAGCAGGACTATTAGTGGAGATGATGCGTTGTGCTCCATGGCTGATGTTCATGGATGATGGGGGGACAGCAGTGGTCGGGCCACTGGACACTGACTGGGGCTGATGGACTGATGATGTGTGTCTTCTAGGAGGAGAAATGTTTTGGGCAGGAGATGAATGTGAGGTACTACTGCTGCTCACAGCAGGGGATGCACACACAGGCACAGCACACAAGCACACACACATTACTGTGAGGAGGATGGCAGCAGCAGAAAAGGCAGCAGAACAGCTTATGATTGATCTGATTAATTATTCTGCATAAATGTATTTTCTCCCTCCGGAAGATGCACCATCGTGTCTTTTTTTTTTTTTTACTCTGGTGCACAGCACGGGCACAACAACATTTTTTTTGCATGTTTTGTAAACTGTTCTGATACTGTTGTGAGAGGATATGGATAGTCGTCTTTTTAATATATGACCAGGGAAACTATTGACAAGTGTCTTTTTTTAATCTTTTTTTGTGGACTGGCTGATTTTGCATCATATTGAAATATGATGTCCAATATAGACTAATGGACTCTAATACTGCCAACCAATATACACCATCCGGACTATTATCATCATACAGACTGTTATCTCCAGATGCCACATCTGAGGTTAACGATGCAAAATCTGCATAATAAAACACAACTGTAACCTGACAGGAATATGCATTTAAAAACACCTTGCATAATGGCTAATAATAACTGGACTGTATACCCTGTGATCTTGCTGTCAGTATTTGCAGCAGGTGCTGCTTTTTCCGGGGTGTTCAACACTTCGGATAAAGACATTTTCACTGAAGACCTGCTGCAAGTCAAGCTCGCTCCAGACAAAACGAGACTCCAGCCCACAAATTCCCACCCAAACCTGTATTTTAACCAAGTGGACGTGCTGCTATTGAGGCAAAGGTCCTCCACCACCCACAGCCACATATTTAAAGTCATCCGGACAGCCGTACTTACCATGTTATCTAACGTACCCATTTACATGCCACCTGTAAAACACGAGGAGTTCACTTGCAAGTGGAATGAGATTTATGGGAACAACCTGCCACCTCTGGCACTCTACTGCCTGCTGTGCCCAGAGGACTCTGGTGCCCTGCAGTTTCTGATTAAGTTTATGGACAGGATGGCAGACTACCCAGATTGGAAGGTAACCACTGCTCCTAACGACGAGGTGCCCATGGCACATTCCCTCACCGGCTTTGCCACCGCTTATGACTTTATTCACTCTCATCTGGACGAGAAGCGACGGGACGTTTACCTCAAGAGAATTCGCTCCGAGACGGCAGAGCTGTACGAGTTGTCTAAGTACAGGGGCTGGGGGAAACAGTATCTGCAGAACCACCAGACCACTAACATTCTAGCCATCTTGACCGGAGCGATAGTGGTGGGGTCCCACGACGACCCAGAGTCAATGATCTGGAAACAGGTAGCAGTGAACTATATGGAGAAAACCATGTTTCTTTTAAACCATGTCGTTGACGGGTCCCTCGACGAGGGTGTAGCCTATGGGAGTTACACAGCCAAGTCTGTCACACAGTATGTGTTCTTAGCCCAGCGGCATTTCAACATCGACAACATGCACAACAACTGGCTCCGGGGACACTTTTGGTTTTATTACGCCACGCTGTTGCCCGGGTTTCAGAGAACGGTCGGCATAGCCGACTCAAACTACAACTGGTTTTACGGCCCGGAGAGCCAACTTGTTTTTCTGGACACTTTTGTTATGCGGAACGGAACTGGCAACTGGCTGGCGCAGCACATAAGAAAGCACCGGCCCAAGGACGGACCCATGGGTCAGTCGTCCGCCCAGCGCTGGACGACGCTGCACACAGAATATATCTGGTACAACGCTCACCTCACGCCACAGGCTCCCCGTGGCTTCGGTAAGGCCCAGATGCACATCTTTTCAAACTGGGGCGTGGTGACCTATGGAGCGGGCCTACCCAACGGCCAGGGCAACACGTTTGTCTCCTTCAAATCGGGGAAGCTGGGGGGCCGCGCCGTCTACGACATTGTTCACGACAAGCCCTACTCCTGGATAGACGGCTGGAACAGCTTCAACCCGGGCCACGAGCACCCGGATCAGAACTCGTTCACGTTCGCCCCCAACGGACAGGTGTTTGTGTCCGAAGCGCTTTACGGGCCCAAGTATAGCTACCTGAACAACGTGCTGGTGTTCGGGCCCTCTCCCACGAGCCAGTGCAACGGGCCATGGGAGGGGCAGCTGGGGGAGTGCGCCAAGTGGCTGCGCTGGACCGACGAAGGGGTGGGCGACACCGCGGGCGAGGTGATCGCCGCCTCCGCGCACAAGGACACCATGTTTGTGAGCGGGGAAGCGGTGGGCGCCTACTCCGCCGCCATGCGGCTGAAGAGCGTGTACAGGTACTATCTTATCTCAGGTGCTATGTGTAAATATGTAGATCGGGGCTCTTCAACAGGGCGTCCGGGACCCCTAGGGGGTCCTCAGAAATAAAATCTTTGTGTGATACAGACTTTGTTTTTCCATTTTTCCATTAACCACTTGAACCCTCGCATCGCCTATTCTGTGGAGAACATTAGCCGAAAATGGCAGATCTACAAGCTCACAACGCGTCGCAGACACCTTGTGAGCTTGTAGATCTGATCGGCTATATCCGGCAAAGAGGTTTGGCATACAGGGAAAAAAGAGCAGACCAAGTACCGAGCCAAAGGTCAAGTTTTGAGGGTTCAAGTCGTTAAATGTCTGAAAATACACATTTAACATGAATCCAATATGTAGTGGGGGTCCCTGCTTCATCTCTCTCTCAGCTAAGGGGTCCTTGGCCTGAAAAACGTTTAAGATCCCTGATGTAGATCATTTTCTTGTTTTCTTTGATTGATCTCTCTTCCCCCTTGCCCCCCCTTCTTCTTCTTCCCTTTCTTTTTTCTCTATGGAAATAACAAAACGATTTCACCCACTTTTTTACTTGTAAACTTGTGATGTGACAATAAAGCTGAATCTGATTCTGATTCTGATTCAGGGCGCTGGTTCTGCTCGACTCGCAGACGCTGCTGGTGCTGGACCACGTGGAGAAGTGGGCCGATTCGCCCGTCACCTCGCTCAGCGCCTTCTTCCACAACCTCGACATTGACTTCAAGTACGTCCCCCATAAATTCATGGATAAGTACAACGGGGCGCTGATGGATGTGTGGGACGCCCACTATAAAATGTTCTGGTTTGACGCGCAGGGCCGCAGCCCCGACGCCAGGATACAGGAGGCAGAGCAGGCGGCCGAGTTTAAAAAAAGATGGACCCAGTACGTCAATGTCACTTTCCCGATGACAGGCGCGGTCAGCAGGGTGGCTTATGTGATGCACGGGCCGTATGTCAAAGTGTCCAACTGCAGATTTATGGACAGTAGCAAAAATGGGGTGAGGCTCTCTTTAATCATAAACAACACGGAGAAAATAGTCTCCATTGCAACCAACTACAAAGACATTGGAGCCAGGTTAGGTTATCTGGGGTTTGGAGGTCATGCCAAAGTTGAGGACAGACATCAAACCACCAGATATGGCCTGGGGACGCAGCTCATTCCCAAGCAAATCAGCAGCGATAATCAGCTGTTTGATTTTGGATTCACAGTCAATGTTATTGCAGGGGTCGTCCTCTGTGTGGCCATCGGATTTCTGACCATGCAGAGGAGGTTTTACGTGTGCTTCAGCAGGCTGATGCGCTATGCCCTCCTCTCAGTGCTGCTTCTGTGGATCGCTGAGCTGCTGTTTGTGTCCAACAGCTGTGATCAGCTGCTCTGTGGGGTGAAGTGGAAGGGTGTCAGCAGCGATGATGCTGACGCAGGCAAGCGCGTCCGCCTGTATGATCAGCATCGATTCCCCCTCCCCACGGTCGTCATAACCACCCTGCCGGGCTCCGGCTCAGAGATACTCAAGCACCTTTTCCACAACACCTCCGACTTCCTCTACGTCAGGGTGCCCACGGAGCACCTGGACGTGCCCGAGACGGAGTTCGAGTTCGACTCGCTGGTGGACGCCTGCGAGTGGTCGCGCTCCGACGCCGCGGGCGGGCGTTTTAAGATCATCCAGGGCTGGCTGCACTCGCTGGTCCACAACACCAAGTTGCACCTGCAGAACGTCCAGCTGGCCGAGGGCGGCCGGGTTAGGCAGCCCCTCAGGGCCTTCTCCTCCTCCCGGGACAGGAGGAAGAGGACGGGGGGGAGGAGGGAGCCGACGGCCCAGCTGAAGGGCAAGCTGAGAGCCAGCCTGGACCGAGACGCCGAGTACGTCCGGGAGATGAGGCGCCACGTCGCCGAGTACCCCAACACGCGCGTCGTCCTCAGCATGCGGAGCGGGAGCTGGGCGCTCAAGCTGCCCTTCATCCAGGAGGTGGTGGGACCCTCTCTGAGGTCCATCTATGTGGTCAGAGATCCCCGGGCGTGGATCTACCTCATGGTGTACAACAGCAAGCCCAGCCTTTACACGCTTAAGAACATCCCCCAGCACCTGTCCTTGATATTCAAGGAGGACGCCGCGAGGGGCGGATGCCCGACTCTGGCGCCAGAGTTCAAAACGATACCCAAGCTCCTCCTGGCCTCCCGCTCGGAGGCCAACGCCGTCCTGCTGCTCGCCCACCTGTGGCTGGCGCACACGGCGGCCATACTGCGGGTCGGCAGCACTCTGCCCGCGGAGTCCCACCTCCGGCTGAGGTTCGAGGACGTGGTCGTCGACCCACAGGAGACGGCCGAGAGGATACACGCCTTCCTGGGGGTGCCGGTCTCGCCGGCGGCCCTCAACCAGCTCTTGTTCACCACCTCCACTAACCTGTACAACCTCATGTACGAGGGCGACATCTCACCGGCCAACATTAACATATGGAGGGAGAACATGCCCCGAAAGGACATACGGTTGATAGAGGACACGTGTGGGAGCGTGATGGGGAGGCTGGGTTATGCCAGGTTGGCCAGTTAACAACATTACTGCTGCTGCAGGTCAGCTGCCAGACACTGAGTTGTCTTGTTTACTGTAGCTCCCCATCTCTACTGAGTTCCGTAAAAGGTTGTAAAAAAAGAAAAGAAAGAAATGATATATATACAGTATATATATATATATATTTATGGTTATGGAAAAACAAAAAGGGTAGCTTTATTGTCTCTGTGTTCAACCTCTGTATCTTATATTGTATTTGTTTGGTTGTACATGAGCTCTTACAACCCTGTCTTGCATGCCACCTTACCCCTTTTGCCTAAACCTTTTTGGCATTTTTTTTTTACTATTTTGAAAAATATTTTAAAATAGTTCAAATAGCCAATCACCACGTTGCTTGTAGATAGGCATAAGGGGTAAGGCGGCGAGCAAGATAGGGCCCTTATATTATTCTCATTAGGGCAAACCTTTGTTTGCAAAGGGAGAAATGTTTTACATTAAAATGATTCAACGGGAGTTTTAATATAATTACACTTTTTATTTATTTAACTTAGAGAAAGAGTTGTTTGTGTATAAAAGTGCTGATTAGGTTGTCAATGAATAATAAATGATGTGCATTCTTTGAGTGCTCCTCCCCTTTATTATGGGATCTACTAAAAGTCTGCAGTGTCTATTTTTAGCAAATCTGTTTGGCAGACGATAAAAGATGGTGGTCGTGCTTCATTGCTCAAGTATGGATGTATGAATCACGTTGACTGTATTTTCATATAAATTTATCCTAATTAATGTGCCATGGAGTTATTTAGTTTGAAGCGTTCAAAGGCACCTACCAGATGTCATGGAATTTCAGTGATTTTAGCTTTAGCCTGATTTATCTTAAATGCTTAGTTGCGTACCAGTGTCGCTCGTCAAAAAACAGCAGGTCTACAAGCTCACAACGTGTTGCCATGCAATGCGGCGGGAGCTTGTAGAGCTGCTATTTTTTGGCACGACGACACACAACCGAGTTTAAATCAGGCATGACACAGCAAATGCTCTTGACTGTATTGTTGGATATGTGTGCATTTCATAGCCTGCGATATCAACGTCGACTGTATGCCACTTATAAATTAGCTTGGAAGCATGAGCCTCTGAAAGAGACTATTTCTAGAAGGGAAGAAAAAGTTGGAAGTATTTATGTGGTGCACAAAAGGCAGACATCTGAGAGGATCAGAGTTGAATATGATTATTTTAACTCCCGTTGGCGTTTTATTGAGTTAGATCAGAGGGAAAGTGCTCAATAGGGATCAAACTACTGAAAACTGACAGCCTTGACACATTTCCAGTCAAAGCAATTTCCAAAGCATTCCCTTCAGCGACCCATATTAATCTGAAAGGAGAAGAAGAAGAAGAAGCCATAACTGAGGCTTATGGGCTGTGTTTTATTGCTCTGCAATCTTCACCGGGGCCTGGAGAAAATGCAAACAGCACAAGTTTCCTATTTTCTGTCGTGCTCAATCAGATATCCAATGATCTCTTGGGCCTTTGTCTTGAAAGGGTTCAGCAGGCAGGCAGCAGACTGGGCATGCATATTAAGCACGGAAAAAGAAAATCAAAGACTGTCTACTCTGTAATGCCATGTTTTTTTGTTTTTGTTTTTGTGCCAATATTGTGAGCAAAATCCATGCGCCTCGGCGACCTTTTGACGCCGTCTGGCTAAACAGTTAAACCATCCTGTAAATTAATATATCATTCACAGATGATGCACGCTTATGGGCTTTCAATGTGTCTGTAGAAAATGAAAAACCAAAACAATGCCATTTTTTAAATATCCCTAATTTCTCTGCAAGAAACCCTGTTCTTTTCTTTTCTTTTTATTCCTCCTTTGTCTTTTGTGTTGTCCCTCTGAACATTGAAAAAAAACCTTGACAGCTTGGAAACCCCTGTTTGATGTTTGTGGTCTTTGAACGTGTTGACTTGGCAGCCGCTGCTTTTTTCACATTGCTGTTGCAATCCTGTTACCAACTCTGTTTTGTTATTTGCTGGTGGGGATACGGTTCCTTGCTTCTGTGGCCTTGAATTACAATTCCTTTCTCTTTTACAGCTGTTTTCTCTGTGGGCTCTGTGGGAAAGAAAAGGAGGTGCAGACCATGTAAAGACAATAATAAATTCTTAAATATACTGGCAACCAGGGGACTCTTTTCCAATGTGTTTTTCACAGGCGCGTTGTAAATTACTGTACGACACCCTTTTTACTATGACATAATGCTATGTGTAAACAATGATATTGGAGCTTGATGTAGGGCTGTGGGGTAAAGTAACTAAGTATTTACTTAAGTACTGTACTTAAGTACAATTTTTTGGTATTTTTTCCTTCAGTGGAGTATTTCCAATTTTCAACACTTTTACTTCTACTCTAAACTTTAGTTACTTACTTTTTAGATTTAGATTTTGTATTACTAAATATATATATATACGTATATATACGTACATATATACATATATATATCTCAAATGAAACGATGCTTTCCAGGTTTTCATGGGTTAATATTTCCACCATGGCTGCAGCATAGAGACGTGCCCATGTTATTGGATACGGATGACAGAAGCCTAACTGCCCATGCTTTATGGGTAACACGCATGACAAGTGTGAGAGAGTCAATAATTAAAAAGGCTGTCAGGCAAATCAAATGCTTGTTATGTCACACTACATGCCTGTGACTCGTATGAGCACTTTGTGGGCGTTAAACGTGTCTTAACTGGAGCAGGAGGATTATGGAGAGTGCATGCTGTGTCTCATTGCCTCCATGAGTCAACAATGTCCTCACTCAATTTGTTCTTGAGCCCTGCTCTAAAAACTGCCCGGCCGGTGCTTTGCAGGGACTCTCAAACATGCCTTCTAATCCTTCCGTGCAAATGCACATTATATTCATTGAAAACCACTGCAGTGGTGGAAAGTAACTAAGTACTGTACTAAGTACTAAGTACAATTTTGAGGTGTTTTTTCTACTCCACTACATCTCAGAGGCAAATATTGTACTTCGTACTCCACTACAATTATTTGAAAACTTTAGTATACTATTTAGTACACTATGTATACTTAGGCTATTTGAAAATAGCTGATCTGTTGCGACGCGGTGCGAGGCTGTACATCTTCAAAAGATGTTTATACATTTTGAAAACTTGTGAAATCTGACGTTCTGCATAATGAGTACTTTTACTTTTGGTGCATTAAGTATATTTTGATGCCAATACTTTTGTACTTTTACTCAAGTCGATTCTGAATACCAGACTTTTACTTGTAACAGAGCATTTCTACATTGTGGCATTGGTACTTTTACTCAAGTAAAAAATGTGAATACTTCTTCCGCCGCTGATGTAGCGTAGGCCTAACCACTGCAAATGCTACATTGGAAGATGAAGGGGGGGGGGGGTCACACAACAAGCCAGTACTTGTCTGGCTGACTTTTAAGCACCTTGCTTTGCATCTTGAGCGTCAGATCACTCAGCAGATAAGTGGAATTACTACAGTATGACAGCCTGCTGGATCCTTTTAACACTTAAATCCTCCATATACTTAGTTCAAGTGGTTCTCCAAAGTGGAGTCCGGGGACCCCCAGGGGTCCTTGAGGGGATTCCAGGGGCCATCCCCAGTAAGATGTTAGTTAATATGGCATCACAATCATTTTAACCACATTATCATTTATACATTGGCTATTCAAAAATAGCAGATCTATAAGTCTCCCTTCCTTTTTTCCCTCTACACCAGGGGTTCTCAAACGTTTTTATACCACGACCCAACATTATGAGGGAATTCTTTTGGCACATATGTGTGCTTTACTGAATTAAGTTAATATTTCAAATGGTGAAGAAAAACTCTTCAAATCTCATTAAAACAATCTCTTATCTTAGTTTGCTTGTTTAGTGAGTAATAACGACGTATAATTAGTTTTTCCATCTGCATCCAAAAAAAATATTTGAGGCTGGCTCTCATCTCCGGCATCTTATTTCCTTCTCCTATTTCTATTTTCCATTTCAACCAAAGAAATTGAACGGTCAAAATCAGCGGTAATTCATTAGGTAAAGATCTGTTAATGGCATCTCAGATATCTCAAATACCTGAAATAACTTGAGTTTCTGTGGCCATGAATTCCTGATCTGAAATCTGCCTCTGCAGAAAATTGCACACTTTGTGCATTTCCATATAAGCCACAATGCCTTGTGGGAATCTTTTGATGTCTGATTACAGGATGGAGGAATGGTGGGCGTTCTGAGAGAGCTAATCTAAATTAAAGTGGATAGATGCCTCGCCTCGCTCTCTCCTTTGATGTCTGATAAGTGATGCCATAATCCGTGCATTAAAGGTTGTAGAAAACTTGATGAAAAGATATGGGTGCGTAGGAAGCATCTTGTACCATAGACCAAGCAGCTGTTAATAAGAGACTGAGCAGTTCTATACCCTCTCCATGTTCAAGATCAACCTGTATCCTCCTCTGCCACTGCCGGGTCTATCTGGGACCCAGGGGAATGTCTCCGGCGCCGGCAGCAGTCACTCCTAGCTACATCTCATTAATTAACCTTTATAAGTGCTGCTGCCACCAGTCAGAGAGGATAGATGGAGCTTCCTCTTCTGGTAGATAAGGAGTCCGGCGGCTATCATGTTCGGGGTCTTCAACAGGGGTTCCGTGACCCCTAGGGTGTCCTCAGAGTTACTACAGGGGGGTCATCGAATCTTTGTGTGATAGGAGTCTTTTTTTTTTACATTAACCACTAGCGTCCCTATTCTGAGGGTAACATTAGCCGGACATATTTTCGGGGAAGAAGTTTGGTGTAAAGGGAAAAGAGGTAGTGAGGGTTTAAGTGGTTAAATGTCTGAAAATACACATTAACATGAATCCAACACCGATGATAGTGCTGTCAAAAAGTCTACGAAGTTAACCATGACATCTATGAAAAAGTTGAATCTGCACCACAATATGTAGTGGATCCCTGTTTCATCTCTCTCTCTCAGCTAAGGGGTCCCCCAAAAAAACATTTGAAGACCAGCAGCTTCTTTGTTAGATTTGTAACTCGCAAGTATGAATTAGAAATGTGTGAAGCAACAATACGCTCACTGCAGCACCTTGCGATGCTGCGTGTGCCCTTGAGATGACATATTATGGAGTGAGCAGCATGACCATGTTATTTACATGTGGATTATAGGTATTGACAGGGTGCAAGCAGCTGGCACAGACAATTCACACACATTTTAATCATAATTCTACCATATGGCTATACTGTATAGGCAGATATAATCCCCTTAGATCCCACACTGTTTAAATGATATAAAGATGACATCGCTGTGTTGCATGGATGTGATTAATAGGAGGTGACTTGAGAGGACATACAGGGCATTGTCACTTTGCAGTTGACCGCGTCGGTGAGCCGTTGTAGTCACAATGGAATCTTCCGTGACGGCAAAGCACACCGACAGTGACTATAATGACGTCACTAGTATAGGCCAGTGGTTAGTAGTATAGTATAGGCCAGCAGCCCCCCCAAAATCTAGTGGGGACCCCCTGGTGGTCCCGACCCACCGGTTAAGTGCTATTGGCAATCAAACCTTTTCATGTCATGGACCCCCCACAGGTTAAGTGCAGTAGGCAATCAAACCTTTTCATGTCATGGACCCCCTACAGGTTTGACTATCATTAGCCCATGGACAGATAAAATTTAAGAGAGTCACAGTCCTTTCTATTCCTTTTTTGAGTGGTGCCGAAGGCAACCACTCCTATACATGACTTTGTCCGTGTGTCTGTCTGTATGTATGTATGTATGTATGTATGTATGTATGTATGTATATATGTATGTATGTATGTATGTATGTATGTATGTATGTATGTATGTCCACAAACATTGATGACAACATCAATACGGGGGTCAATACGGGGCTCATCAAAGGCACCACTCACTTCACACAGGGTGTGATTTTTAGCGGCGCTAGCCGCTCTATACCTTTAGGTATAGACCCGTCAACGTTCTGATTGGTCAGACCCGTCATTTTTAGAGGCGGAGCGGATCCTGCTCTATACCTGATTTTGTCCTTGTTCACCGTCAACGTTCTGATTGGTCAGACCCGTCAACGTTCTGATTGGTCAGACCCGTCAACGTTCTGATTGGTCAGACCTGTCATTTTTAGAGGAGCTAGCCTCTAAAAATGATCCTGCTCTATACCTGACTTTGTCCGTGTTCACCGTCAACGTTCTGATTGGTCAGACCTGTCAACAAAGTGATTGGTCAGACCCGTCAACAAAGTGATTGGTCAAGCTTCACGTGGCACGTGCCTATAAACACATTATAAACACATATCGATGATAAAATGTATCAAAGGCGCCGCTACCTTCACACAGGGTGTGATTTTTGGGGTATAAATGAGACTGAAGGAGCACTTCACCCAGTTTCAACCTCATCTTCGTATATTTGGTCCTCACTAATGCTCATTATAATATGGTACCATTTCTGTCTACTCAAGCTGTGTCTCAGAGGTGAGCTGTGGACAGTTGAGAAACAATGATATCATATCATCAGTGATCTTTTTATTTTTGAGCGGTGTAGCCGCTCCTATAAGTGGGGTTGGGACACCTCATTAGTACACCCTCGCTGTACTGTGATTGGCTCATAATAGCACACCCCTCTACATTAGTACACCCCTAGCTGTACTGTGATTGGCTGACTCTATTCAGCACTGTGATTGGCTAGCGAGACACATGATAAAATTAATAACCTATAAATAGGACTATGCTTCCATCACTGTGATGACCACACCGCTCACTTCACACTGGGTGTGATTTTTAGCGGCGCTAGCCGCTCTATACCTTTAGGTATAGAGCGGATCCTGCTCTATACCTGACTTTGTCCGTGTTCACCGTCAACGTTCTGATTGGTCAGACCCGTCAACAAAGTGATTGGTCAAGCTTCACGTGACACATGGCTATAAACACATTATAAACACATATCGATGACATAATGTATCAAAGGCGCCGCTACCTTCACACAGGGTGTGATTTTTATTCTTCAATATGCCTAAAAATATAACGAATATCAAAAAACATGTTGGCTGTCCAGCCTTCATCAATGTGTGGACCCCCATTACTAATGATTCTATCCTATATAGAGCGTGCCAACGTGTCGTCACCACGGGGGGGGGGGGGCGGGCATAGTAGCGCAGACATGTTTGTTTTGGGCAATATAAGTAAACCTGGTTTAAGATGAAGAGCTGATTTACAAGCTCTAGATCTACAAGCTCAAAACGTGCTGCATTTCAAGCTTGTAGATCTGCTACTTCTTTCTTTCTTTTTTTGGGTGTCAGAAGAAAGTCTCTGTACAAGCAATTTCTTTTACCACTTAGTCTTATAGCACAACATTTTTAAGTTTGAGACTTTTTTTTATGTTTTACTTTGCAAAGTGAAAGCTCTCAGAATGCATCAGTACCAGACCAGTGCCCTGGCAGCTTAACTCGTCTCTCTTGACATTTGGGCCGAATACCCAATCTTGTTCTGTGACGTGTCCAGGCTTGGCTCACTGGCCCTTGGAAATAGAGCCAGTATAGTATTACTTATAGTTGAGGGCTCACTCTCTCTGATCCCTTGTTTCATTGAAATAAGAAAGAAAAAAGACCATTACTGCATCAAAAGTAATCAACAAACTATACTATAAAAACTGTTCAAACATTATTGGCCAAAGTGTCAAATAAGAAATAGGCAAAAATGTTGAAAAAAGCAGAGCTTGTAGATCGGATATTTTCACAATATTTATCTGTGGAACCGAGTCAAACTAAATGTAATGCCTCAACTACTACAATTCCGTGTAGGAGTGCTTGTCAGGGTGGCGGATCCCCAGTTCAAATATGATTATTTTGGGGGGTCACAGCCTGAAAAGGTGGAGAACCATTGGATTAAAGCACTATATTGTGATAGTAATCATTACTATATAGCTATTTAATACACAGAAAATACATTTTCAGGTGGGTGGCCAGTCTTCAGCCAATCAGGAGAAAGTACCCATTTATCAGTTTCAATTTGATAGTGTTCCAGTTCCAATTTCACTTATTTATCCCGTGTCCTGTGTGAGTTCTCTCTCCTGATTGGATATCATTGGCATCCTGACCTGAAAATGCATTTTCTGTTTAATCAACAGCTGGAGAGACTCCTGTTACTGAACAAACAGTCTATGAGTACTATCAGAGTTGTAATGGAAATACAATTTACGTTCCTATTCAGGTTATTGATTATTGATTTTTTTTAATCGATCTAGTATGCACATGTCACATTGATCATTTCGTATGTATCACACTTATGATAGATATGTATGATTATATGTGAGAATGTAAAGGCTGCTAGTTTCAGTGTGTGCTTAGTACACCCTCTGTATGGCTCTAAGAGTAGTCTGATTAAACAGCTATCCCTCTGTAAGCAAGCAGCAAGGCCAGGCAGCAAGGTTAAGTAGCTGTTCCTCTGTCAGCTAACGCAGACAGCAAGAGAGACGGTTCAGAGGTTTAGTAACCCCAGTAACTGTAGTATGTGTTTCTTCTCAGACGACAGGGCTCCGGCTAAAGCTGTAATTGTAGCCTCGGCATGTAGAGGTGGGCCTTCCATTCTCAGGCGCTGAGAAGAGTTTAATACTCTTTACTCTTATTTTCTTATCATATTATTATATGATATATTATCATCATCTGTGAAACAGTATCAGTATTAACGCTTCATTCTCTCACCGAGGAAATATTGAATTTCCACAACAGGAATATAAAGCAATTTAACATGTATTTTAACACATACAAATCACTTACCCCACTACGACTTTAATTGCAATTGCAACATGCAAAACAAATGACCAGACTGACATGTATGCTGGAAGAAAACCAGGACAAATAAACACATGACTGCTTTCTGGAATAATTGTTAATTAATTGGGTTGAACACATGTTGTTGAACACGGCATGTCGGTATTTTAACATACTGAGCTGCTTCTGCCCATTAAGCCATGAGGATGATCATTCTACAGGAGTTGAGGCCCTCGTGTTATTCTGAGGATGAGGGATGTATTCCAGCTGGCTGGCCGACAGACAGACAGGCAGGCAGACAGACAGACAGACGGTAGAGGCCCTTTTTTCCTGGATGACAGACTCAGTAGTCCTTCATTACCGAGACTCAGAAACCATAACCCTGCTGTCAGAGCTGCTGTGGCCGCGGCTCTCCTCAACCAAGTCTAGGCATAGCCTCTTCCCTGTGATTTTCATGTACAGTTACACAATACGAGAGCGAGAGAGAGAGAGAGATACTGTAGACCAGGGGTCTTCAACAGGGGGTCCGGGACCCCTAGGGGGTCCTCAGAGTTACTACAGGGGGTCCCCCAAATCTTTGTGTGATATGATGATGATACCTTAACCACTTGAACCCCTGGCATCCCTTTTCTGGGGAGAACGCAGCGCGAGGCGTTGTGAGCTTGTAGATCGGCTATTTTTGGCAAAGAGGTATAGGTGTGGAGGGAAAAAAGAGCAGACCAAGTTTTTAAAAAAGCATAATCTGAAACACAATTTTACACAATATTAGAAGGGGTCCCTGCTTCGTCTCTCTCTCAGCTAGGGGGTCCTTGGCCTGAAAACGTTGAAGACCCCTGCTGTAGACAGAGACAGAAAAAGAGAGAGACAAAGAGAGAGACAGAGAGAGACAGAGACAGAGACAGACAGACAGAGAGATACATTTAATGTATGTGTGAGTTTGTTTGTGCAGAGGAGTTGCATCAAGCATCGTCATGCGTCATTGATCTGTAATTAGTGGAATTTATGTGTTGATCGGGAGTATATATATATATATATATATATATATATATATATATATATATATATATATATATATATATATATATATATATTGTATATATACAAACATTTGTTTATTTATTTATGTATTTATTTAAACCCTACTATATATATATATACTGTATATAAAATGTAATTTATGCCTCATACTGTATAAAGCCTTAGAATTATTGCCTCCATTTCAGATATGCTCCATCAACTCCTAGGCTTCTGATGTGGCATAAAAGGATTGCTACTAAGATAAAGCAGTGGTCTGCTCTGTGGCGGGAGGGATTCTTGGCCTGTGAAGCTTTGAGATAAGCCAATCATAAAACTATACCGCATATGTTATGCTGCCGCCTCTCTATTACTGTCATACCCAGCTTAGCTATCTATCTACAGCTCTATCTGGTGGCATGCCATCGAAGCATTTCAGCGCAAAGCCTGAGTTATACCAAAGATGGTTGATATAGAAAGAAGGACCATTCCAATTGGAGCCACTAGAGGCGTAATGGTAAACAAATCCTACAAATGGTCTCCTAAGTGGGCGACGGCAGACCTCGCCGATGTCCGATGTTTGCTGGTGCTAGATCCCGCGACAGTGTGTTGCTGGGACAGAGACAGTCGATAATGAAGTGGATTTTCTCCTGATTTGTCTCTGAAAAAAGCCATTTTAGTATGAAAATCTTAGGAAGATTGTGAGGCTTGTGACGACCGGGTCCAATATTTAGTTCGGTGACCATATTGGGGCTAAAGAATGGTCCAGAAGCTGTGTTCACGTTCACACTTCCATTGGAATGAATAGACTCCAACCTGCTTCCGGTCTACTAAAAAAGGCGGTCGCCTACCTTCACGCAGATACAGGAAGTAAACGGGAGATGGCATGTCTTTCCTTTTTTTTTGTCTTGGGTTATGCCAGTGACACATGCGAAAACAGGAGATCAGCAAGTGCACAACACTCCATTATTGGCCTGTCAATGATTACATAATCACCTAATCACCTAATCAATCATAATTGTTTTCATGTTGAAAAACGTTCAATCATTTTCCAAAAATAGCTCACAGCGCGGCACGAAATGTGTGTGTGTGTGTGTGTGTGTGTGTGTGTGTGTGTGTGTGTTTATGTGTTTATATATTTTACATAAATCTTCTCTTCTGGGGGTCCCTGGCACAACACATTTTCAGATGGGGGTCCACAGCCAAATACATATCAATTTGGGGGTCCTTGATATGAACAAGTACCGGTATAAACTCTGGCGCTAGATTGACTGTATTATTACTGATGTTTTCGCTCTGTTCCCTCGTGTTTTTTTTCTGTTCCTCCCTAAAAAAAAAAACCCAACAAAAAAAACAGCTTACAGCTTTACAGCAGCTGAAGCCAGATGGTCAGATTCCACGTTTGTTGCTCACACTCCTCAGAGACCCACCGTTCCTATTCTGCTTGGCACAATATTTGGTAGGAGTGGGAACTGGAAAGATACTAGGAACCAGTAGTGAAGAAACAAGGCCAGCTAGCACAACAACACACACGCACGCTCGCACGCACACGCACGCACGACACGCACGTACTGTCACGCACGCACGCACACACACAACCTTGACCTCAGCCTGATTCTTTTACTAATTGTAACCCTAACCTCAAGGGAGCCTGAAACATGTCCCACACAAGGTCAGTTTTGACAGGTATTATTGTCCTTCTGGGATTTTTTGGTCCCCATGCACATGGATGGTAAACTGAACGACCAAACTCACGCACGCATGCACGCCCCCCTTCAGCATGACCGGGCAGAGTAGCTTGTGCGCTGCACGGAAAAGTAACAACATCACCTGTCCAGCTGTGTTTACCTAGAGGCTAATCTCTCAAGAAGACGGATTCAGCTAACAGCAGAATCTGTCAACACCACTGCCCTGTGATGATGTTGTTGTTAGTAGAACTAAACACAGAAGCACAGAAGCACCTACTGTATGTATGTAGGTATGTGCAGTATATATGTTTTGTTTTAGTTTTTGTCTACTCTACTGTATACATAACGACCCATTTACCGAATGGGTTCCCCCATATTACCAAGGGGCTAACCTCTCATAGGCCTCTGAGACACCCATATATGACCTGGGTAGTTACATGGGTGTTTTTTTGTCTGACGGCTGGCAGAGACATTAAGGGGAGAGGTGTATGTTGTGCAGAGAGGGAGTTCTACCGTGCATCAAACAGTTCAGTACATCACAGACGCAGGACACATCAGCAGACAAAATAAATCAAGCACAATTGGATGCTTTTTTATTTACAAGGTGCTAAATAACGGTGACTAAACATTTCACCGCTAAGTGCATCTTCATCGGAGTTATGTACAATATACTGTACGTTGAGTCATGGTGGAGATACAGAGCGAAGATGATTTTGACGGGTGTAGTGCTAATGGGCAGGAACTGTTAAATTGTCCTGGATGACCTGTTCTGTGACAGAATGACGTCACCAGGAGGGCACAAGACGGATGGAAGTGGCCACCAGCCGGGCTGCATCCATCTTCACCACGTCTGTGGCGGTCACTTCAATTTATCATGTTGCATGAGGGCACCTCTTATTTGCAGCGTGAATAAGCAGTCTCTTAATTAGTTCATTGGTTCTCAGAGTGGGGTCCGGGGACCCCCAGGTGTCCTTGAGGGGATTCCAGGGGGGTCCCCAGCAAAATTTGTTAATACAACATCCCACTCATTTTAACCTCTTTATCCATATTTTATACGTCGGCTATTAAAAAATAGCCGATATACAAACTTGTAGTGCTTGTACATCTGCTAAAAAAAAATATTTAAAAAATGATAATCTCGAAAGCATTGTAAAATGTAAAATCAATTTTGACCCTGGAACAAAATGTTTTTGAGATGGGGGTCGGCGGTCAAATCCATATATTTTTTGGGGTGGTCCTTCCTTGACATGAAAAAGTTTGAGTACCACTCATATAGCAACAGAAATATCTCAGAAAACTGATTTAGAAGACATCTGTTGAATCGGCCTCAGGTCTTAATGGGTTAAGAGGTGTGCATAAAAGGGGTGGCCAGGTTTGCGGCCTAAGGAAACTTGTGTAAGGAAACTTGTGAACCTTACTGCTTTTGTAATTATTTATGGCAATGTGGTGACATGCTTTAATGAGTCGCATTCTCCCCTTTACAGAATTCGGCAAGTGTGGCATTTTATGAGGGGGAGCTGGGACACTGCCGGAATCAGTAAAGGGTAGGGGGAAGGATTTTTAAGAGTTTTTTTTTATATCAATGTTAGGCCTGCTGTTCACCAAATCTCTGTATTTAAAGAGCCTCCAGGTCCTTTCTATGATTAACTCCATTCTATCCTGTGGGCATTTATCAGTGGGAGCCCTAAGGATATTGACTGGGTATGTGTTATTTTGCTGTATTTTTGTAACCTTCGCTATATTTTGTGTAATGTCTGGGATGAGTCTGTATTGGGGTAACCAGATGTTTTGTGTGTGGTTTATTGTAGGAAGGAGAACAACTAACCTTTCGCTGTTGAAGGATTGTATGTTGGGTCATGTGCAATAGTAGGGCTGAGGTAATAGGTATATACTGGGCCATTAATACATTTTAGATGGTTTGGATTTTGTTTGCTGTGTTTACTTATTTACTTCATTTGCTTTTGAGTATTCATATTATTTAGATTTTCTTATTTGCTGTGTAGTAGCCTACTAGGTTATAGAGGCCCCCTTTAGAAGGCCCTGAAGCCTTCGCCCCTTGGGGGGCGCACACACACACACACACACACACACACACACACACACACACACACACACACACACACACACACACACACACACACACACACACACACACACACACACACAGTATATAGTTAATGTGTTTGTAGGATCCCTCACTCATATATGTGAGGCTAACGTAGTTAGCCTCACACGTAGTTCCTATATATCTGTGCCACATTAGTTGTATTCCCAGTTATGTTTTCTTTCACTGCATATAGTGCACCAAATGCCTCAAGTTTTCAGCTTCAACGTCAGAGAATGCAAAGCTTAAAAAGGTTTTATTTTTTTTTGTATTCTTTTAGATGACAGTACTAAGTGCATGCAGTTTTATACTTTGGCTATTCAAACATAGCAGATATACAAGTTCATATCACGCTTTGTAACTTTAATTCTGAATTGAGAGCTGAGTTCCTACTGCAGGGGGGGGGGATAACACTTTTAAATTAGGATGACAATAAAACTTCTTTTAAAAGAAAGATGTTGGCAAACCACCGCTGTCACAGCAAAAAGCTATTGCCTGTTCTGGGTTTTTAATAATTCATGACCTGTACCCAAAACCTCTCATGAGTTCGTCAATCGTTCGTCGCTGCGGATTTCTTTTTTGCAACCTGAGCTATTTTGTGAGTTCCCCCGCGGTTCGGGGACAGAGAGGTGATAGTGGTGCCTCAGCTCCCACTGTGTTTTTGTTTATTGCTGTTTGTGTCCTTTTCGCTAACAGGAATTGTCAGGCTTTTTCCATGGGGCACACATGATGGCATGGCTTTAATAAGGGGCCTTGGCCACAGCGGCCGCATGCAGCCCTCCTGAGTGTTGACTGTGATTGAGGGATAGTAATGTGTGGATGATGTCCCTCTAGATGTGTCCCCTCATTAAATGGCTGAAGTAGAGTGATTGGCTGCAGGGGGGGGATGCAATATTGATGAGAGAGCCTTGATTAATTGAAAATGTCCTCGGCAACACAGCTTGGGTGGAGAGTTTATGCACGTTGTGTGTATTGTGTGTGTGTGTGTGTGTGTGTGTGTGTGTGTGTGTGTGTGTGTGTGTGTGTGTGTGTGTGTGTGTGTGTGTGTGTGTGTGCGTGCGAGTGCGGCGTGCGTGCATGTCTGTGTGTGGTGGTTTAGAATGGAGCGGGTAGTGGTTGCATGGTGTGAGAACAATTTAATAAGTTGACGCACACACACGCTACATAACCTGAATTATTCATAACATTCTTGCAGGTACATTATGGGTGAGAGTACTAATTTAAGGCTATCCACAGTGGAGAATGTTGATTAGCATCAATGATAACACATACGTAGACGACCGTATGGTGCATTGCCAGTGATGCCAGTGCATGGTGGAAAGTAACTAAGTACATTTACTCAAGTACTGTACTTAAGTACCATTTTTCGGCATTTTTACTTTACTGGAGTATTTCCATTTTTTAAATAATTTTACTTCTACTCCACTACATCTCAATGGCAAATATTCTTTTACTCCACTATAATTATTGAAGACTCTAGTTACTATCGTAGTTACTTTGTAGATTTGGATTATTATTACAAAGCCACTTCAGACCTATATATATATATATATATATATATATATATATATATATATATATATACACACACACACACACACACACACACACACACACACACACACACACACACACACACACACACACACACACACACACATACTTTGGCAATTCGAAAATAGCAGATCTATAAGCTCACAACGCAAGCTTATAGATCTGCTATTTTCAAAGGAATTTGTATACATTTTATACATTTGTAAACTTGTGAAATGGGACCTTCTGCATAATGAATACTTTTACTTTTGGTACATTAAGTATATTTTGATGCAAATCCTTTTGCACTTTTACCCAAGTACATTTAGAATTCTGGACTTTTACCTGTAACAGGGTATTTCTACATTGCAGTATTGATACTTTTAGTAAGTAAAAAATGTGAGTACTTTTACCACCACTGATAACACATACATAGAGTTAGCTATAGCGCTATAGTATAGTGCATTGATCATCTCCTTGGAGGTTTGTTGTTGCCCGGACCGGTGTAAATAAATGATGCAGCTGTCAAGAGATGAACCACACGACAAAAAATGAATTAACAAAACATCAAATGCCGAGCAATATGTTACAGCGGTCCCATTATTTTTGAGCATGCACGTTTTAGCTTCACACTCTTAACACCGAGCTTCCATTAGCAGCCATCAACATGGCATTAGGTTACACCATGAGAAAATGACATGTCATCATGAGTAACACCCAGTAATATAACCGCCGACTTAAAAGCACAAATGAACCGAAATGCAGGGACACTTAACAACACCCTTTAATTAGCTTGTCAAGTGAAAGTGTTACTGAAATTCATAAATATTAAGATAATTTGTTAAAGACGAAGTAAGCTATCTTCACAAAAGGGTTAAAATACATACGTTTTACACCTCTTGGTTTGACACGGCATCTTAGAATGAAACACGTACCTGAACTGTATTTCATATGCAGAGCTACAGTAATACAGTATAAGACAAGGTAAAATTAACTGTATCTCATATGCAGAGCTACAGTAATAAAAGACAAGGTAAAGTTAACTGTATCTCATATGCAGAGCTACAATAATATAAGACAAGGTAAAAATGGTGCAGTTCAAGGTGTCTCTGAACGGAAAAATGAACCTCTAATTCCTGCATATCTATCACTCACAGGTTTTGACAAGTGTGACACTAGATGGATAGCTACACAGAGGATAGATACATGCAGATAGATAGATAGACTATAATCAAAAACAAATAAAATAAATATGTAGACTTAAAGTTCCATCTAGCCATCTGCATTTGGTCTGACTGCAGTGCTGTATTAAATATTAGTGCTGTGTATTAATAGGCTATTAATACATATAATGTGCAGTAATGAACACCAGTAATATACATCTTTCATCAATGAATGGATATGTACTATCAACAGTAGATATGAGCCTGACAAATGTAGATTTTCAGCCAGCCTACACATAATATGGATAATGGTCAAATGACAGTGAATATAATGAGCAGTACATATCATCTCTTTCGGGTGGAAACTTTAAATGTCCAAAACTGTTACTTTTCAGGTTTCAAATTCAAAAGCATCAAAAGTAGCTAAAGTGCTACTTACAAAATGTGCCTGAATAAAGCAGTGGGCCTTAATACAAGACCAATAATACAAAACCAGAACAGAACACAGTCTATGGGGGCTTGGTTATGTGGCTTGATGGTTACTGGTACAGAGGACTGACCAGTAGATTCCTCACTAGCTTGTTAAGTTTGTCCCTTGAGGTGATTTTTATCCCCCAAACAGACCATGCAAGAATAGGACTCACTCATTCTGCTAAATTACAGATCTCTCTCTCTCTCTCTCTCTCTCTCTCTCTCTCTCTCTCTCTCTCTCTCTCTCTCTCTCTCTCTCTCTCTCTCTCTCTCTCTCTCTCTCACTCCCTCTCTCCTGTCTGTCTGTCTGTCTCTCTCTGTCTCTCTGTCTGTCTGTCTGTCTGTCTGTCTCGCTCTCGCTCTCTCTCCCTCTGCCTGCCTTACCTACCTATACCTAAGGTAGAACATCCGTAGCAGCCTATTGCACACATTGAAAGGCCTGCCTTGAGCCTCCTAAGAAAGAACGGCTTGCTCTGTCCCTTCCTGTAGAGGGTATTGTAGTATCTCACAGGCAGTCATTTATGTGATTTACAGATATACATAACTTCAAAGCCTCTGTTTGTGTCCAGATAAAGTAAATACAGGAAACAGGGAGTGCCATCTGTTCATATATTTCTCTAGGACAGGAGGTGTCATAGAAGACAAAGAAACCTATCTTTAGAATTGATTAACTAAAGAATCTTGCAGGCACCTTTTGAGAAAACAGGGCTTTTGATCTAGGGTAGACAGGAAGGCAGCTCTGTTTATCATTGACCCATGGGGGATGAAAGACTTGCAGATCGAAGGAACCCCAGAATGCAAATTGAGAATTACAATACAAGGGACTTTAGTTGGTTAAGTTAAGATAAAGGGTTAAAATTGAGAACATACAAAGTTTCTACACAACAGAGTTTTATTTGAAATAACAGTATCCTAAATTGATTGACTTGGACTTTAAACAGCAAATGTTTCTCTGAAATTATAGTAGGTCTTAAATAAAAGCCACTGCACGTGATAGACAAATGGTAATATGCATCCCCCAAACATTTGAAGTGTTATCAGCTGTTAGTAGCATAGGAAACAGATGTCTCTAAATCTAATTTAAGGTTGGATATAGTGGGTTTTCATGTATAAATACAAATCTCTGATAAAAGATGGTCACAATAGTTAAAATAGAATAGGTTTCATTTATTAGGTTTTGGGAGCTTTTGGACTAGGAATAAAGCCCTTTCAGCAGAGATCCTTTGTTCTTAAAATACTTGTTTGTTAACTGTTGTATATAAATATAAATGTATGCATTCTTCCATTCTTTTGAAAGCTCATGACATGTTGAACACGAATTATTAAAGGATATTTCATTTTAGATTATAGTTTGATTACAGAAACGTAGATTGTATTCTCAGAATTTACCCGCATGTAAATGTGCATTAAGGGCCCATGAAGGCGCGGATCAGCGTCCGATTGGCCGAAATAAGTCGGAGGAGGGACTAAAGGATTGAGAGCGTAACTTGAACATGTACTGTATAAATAGGCCTGTCTTGGTGATGGCAGGGCGCTGTAGTTTCGACCCCATTTCAGTTGCCAATTTTGTGAATACTCTTGCCTCGAAGTTGAACAAATAAAAAGACTTGGAGAAAATAATACCCATCGGATTTCGCTTCCTTCTGTGTGCGCCTATCCTCTGATTGAGATCATTATCTCACGGTGAACCCCGGATTATTAACAACAGTATCAAAGTTGTCGGTCTGGTCTGGTCCAGTCCAGTTTGTTGTTGATGTGCACTCAGAGGAACCGTCTCCACCCCGTCCCCACGGATGGGGACGGGCGCTGGGGACTCTTCCTTCTTCGCGGGTTGTGGTTGTTCTCCCACAACTCTACAAAGCTCTCCACCATGGCTTTGTACTCCTACTTGTCATCTGAGATGTAACTGAAAACACACACACACACACACACACACACACACACACACACACACACACACACACACACACACACACACACACACACACACACACACACACACACACACACACACACACACACATGGCATTAGGTTACACCATGAGAAAATGACATGTCATCATGAGTAACACCCAGTAATATAACCGCCGACTTAAAAGCACAAATGAACCGAAATACACACACACACACACACACACACACACACACACACACACACACACACACACACACACACACACACACACACACACACACACACACACACACACACACACACACACACAAACACGCATAGGACACAAAGAACTTTCAAACCAACATTTTATAGTGAGCAAGTGCTGAACAGACCGAAGAGTTTGGTGCACAGAATGTGTTATGATGGATTCAACTCTCTCTCCCTATGGTGGTGAATGCAGTGTAATGAGTCCCACAGCTGAGGTCGACTCGCTGCTTTGTTTACATTCATGTTCAGGAGTGAAGTCAGTGACATCATTCCCCCACTCCCTGGTGATGTGGTAAACAAACAGGCAAGAAAACACTTTCTCCATAGTGTCTTGAAGGCCCACTGCAGTTCACAGTTCACAAAATGTCCTCTAAATACAAACAGTTTTCTGAAAAACCTATGTTGCTACAGTATATCAGTGGTTCTCAAACTGTAAAAAATGTCAAGGACCACGGACGCCATCTCAAAATATTTTGTTTCAGGGTGACTGTGTAATGTTTGTTTGTTTCACATTAGGGGGGAATGATCTTATGCACAACCATATGTAGGTCAATCATTGCAAAACATGTAATGTGCATATAAATTATATCGTCTCTGTCGTGTGGGAACATTGTATGTCCAAAACTGTTAGTTTCCAGGATTCAAATTAAAACATAGAAAAAGTAGCAGATCTACAAGCTCAAAACGTGTCGCTTCGCGCCGCGATTCGAGCTTGTGGATCTGGTACTTTTGATGCTTTTGTGACGCTGTAGTATGATCAAGTATACAGCGTTAATTTACAAAAAAAACACTAACAGTTACAATATGGAGATAAGAGGTTTCTACCCGACAGCAACAATATCCATCATTTACATTAGAAGATTTACAGTGGTGCACAGTAATGAAGTATGTCTATGTGAGCACTGTACTCAACAAGTACCATTTTTTTGAGTGTCTGTACTTTACGCAGTATTTGTATTTTCGGATACTTGTGACTTCACTCCATTCCATTTAAAAGACAAATATTGTACTTCTGACTCCACTACATTTCTAGGAAGGTAAAAAGTACATAATAAATGAACTACTTAATAGTGCGGGCCACTAAGTCCATTTTTATGTTACAATAGTTCACTTTGTGATACAAGCGCCAAATTTGGCATGAACAATGCCTAGGACCTACTTTTGCAGAAAAGCCCGTTAGCCACGCAAAAAAAAACAATATGGCTGCCATTTTCCAAAATGGCTGCTGGCGAAAGACATTTTATGTGTATTTTGACCTGGATTGTGATTGGATTTTGATTATATTGGTATTAATATATAGTTTTGACTCCCCCCGCCCCCTCCCCCCGTTAGCTACTCGAAAAAAAAAACAATATGGCTGCCATTTTCCAAAATGGCTTCAAGCAAAAGGCATTTTATGTGTATTTTGACCTGGATTGTGATTGGATTATCCAATTTTGATTATTTTGGCATCAGAATATAGTTTTGACTCCCCCCCGCCCCCTCCCCCCGTTAGCCACGCAAAAAAAAACAATATGGCTGCCACTTTCCAAAATGGCTGCTGGGGAAAGACATTTTATGTGTATTTTGACCTGGATTGTGATTGGATTTTGATTATTTTGGTATCAACATATGAGTCCCCCCCCCCCCCCCCATGTCTGGATCACAAATTGTTCTAATCGTCACATTTGCAGGCACTCAGCTGTGTGCACTGAACGCCAAAGCGGTAGCACTTGCATCTACCACGACGTTCAGTCTTGCACCGGCTTTTGTCAGTTGTTGACAAATCTGGGCAATTGTAGAGTGTCATCCACGCTACTTGCCAAATGTCATCTTCTGCTCGCCATCCCCAGCTGGCAGGGCTCACATGAGACACTTCAGGCCACACTTACCGGGTTTCTGTCTTTTTGCCTTTTCCCACGAAAGGTTGACACAACATCACATCCAGTGAAAGTGTGAAAGAAAAGGATGCAAATGGATTTTTCAGGGCCTAGATTCTTCACTAAATCGTGAACTGGTAACCAACAACAATACAATACAGTACAGTACAGTGCTGTTCAATAACAATACAATACAGCACTGTGCTGTGCTGTACAATAGCAAAACAGTATAGTACTGTGTTGTACAATAACAGAACAGTACAGTAGAGTAAAGTACAGTGCTGTACAATAACAGTACAGTACTGTTTTGTAATGTGTTTGTTTGTCCTGTTTTAAGTGGTTACTTAGTTTTTAGTTTACTGTTGTGTTCGTTTTATTTTGTTGTAACGTTTCCTGTCTTGTCTCATTACCTTGTGATTAGTTTTATTTCTCCACCTGTGTCCCGTTAGTCCCTTAGCTCAATGGTGCGCATTCTGCACAACCTTTTTACAGTACACCCTCAGAAAACATTTGGATTATCCAATCACAATCCAGGTAAAAAAACACATAAAATGTCTTTCGCCGGCATTTTTTGCATGGCTAACGGGGGGAGGGGTGGGGGGGAGTCAAAACTATGTTCTGATGCCAAAATAATCAAAATTGGATTATCCAATCACAATCCAGGTCAAAAACCACATAGCATGTCTTTCGCCGGCAGCCATTTTGGAAAATGGCAGCCATATTGTTTTTTTTTTGGGTGGCTAACGGGCTTTTGTGAACAAGTAGGTCCAGAAGAAACTTTGTGGAAAATTTGGCGCTTGTATCACAAAGTGAAGTATCGTGTCACTAACAGCCCCTACTATAAGCCCTGTTTCAAATGTAGTGAAAATAGCAGCTGTGAGCTGCTATTTTCACTATTATTGTTTTTTAAAACAATGCATTTATATTAAAAAATAAATTGCACTTAATTGTAATTTGCACTTCTGAATACTTAAAGCAGCACTATGTAACTTTTTTTGTGAATACAATTACATTTTGTTCAATCTGTATGGTAGAGTATGTTAATACAATATAACTAATACAATCGGGGTGGTTGAATTTGGTCTCCCTGTTCTTCTATTGAGACATTTAGATTGTGTCAAAGGTCATGTCTGACCTAGACACAGAATCTGACCTGATGGTCCAGATTAAATGTTTCCCCTGAGCAAGCAGGCAAGCTTTATTAGCTCATTGGTAGGGTTGTCCGATATTGGCTTTTTTACCGATAACCGATATACCGATATTGTCCAACTCTTAATTACCGATACCGATATCAACCGATACCGATATATGCGGGGATTATTGTGATTAGGGTAAGCTCAAATTTCATATCACACACACCATATACAGTAAGAACTCCTGTAACTTATTTATAAAGCAACCGATAAAAAAACCGATACCGATATTTTCCCGATATCAATTTTTATGCTAATATCGGCCGATAATATCGGGAGGCCGATAATATCGGACATCCCTACTCATTGGTAAAAATGTTAGCACCGGGTTCAAATCCGGAGTAGAAGAGGAAAGTTACATAGTATTAAAAAGCATGAACTTTTGAAAAAAAAGCATGATTTTTTGTATTTAAGTAAAGTACTCCAGTACTTTAACCCAAGTACACATTTGACTGAGCAACTTTCACTTGTACTTGAGTAATATTTGACTAGGAATATTTATACTTCTACTATAAAGTACTGTGGTTGAGTATTATATCCACCACTGAAGATTTAGTAAAGACATACTGTATTTCACAGTGAGAACTAAGAAATGTCCTTCCATCTGTGAAATGAACTCACTTTCAAAGTCAGATGACTGGAAACTATGATGTCATCAAACGGCAAGGGAAACTTCCAAAGGCTTGTTTAGTTAGAGAACAAATAACACTGTTCTACTGAAGCTCAGGAGGGAATAACAAGTCTGTGGTTGTGCATTACATTGTTTCTAACTTTCTCACTTCATCATCCTGAAATAGAACGCAAGTCTGCACGAAAGTTCAAGATCATTAAGGAGATTTGCATTTTTATATCTCAATTCACATCTTGATTTTCCACGTTGTAACATTTGGCATATTGGGGGCAATTTAGGGGTCCTTGACATGAAAAAGTTTGAGAACCACTGCCCTAAAAAGTGTACCAGGGAATGATCCACAGGTCTGTGGCCTGAGAATATATATTAGGGATGCACCGAATATTCGGCCACCGAATGTAGTTTGTTCGAAAAATGCATATTCGGTTTTCGGCCGAAAGGATTTTAATGCCAAATAAATATTACCGAATGTTTACAAGACATACAAACAGCACAATCCGATCGGTAAAACAATGTTGTAGGGAGAAGTATACAGCAGCTGCGTGTCTTTCGGTAACACACCATTGAATGGAGGAGTACACATGGTGCTTCTCTCTCAGTTGAGAGCCCAGCTGCATTACTCCCCGCACCCCCTCACACACACCACGCACCATCTCAACTCAAGAAGGAAGGAATACTAACTTTGTACCCAAGCTTTGCTGTTGTCATCTTGAGTTAACAAACTAAAATCCACACATGTCAGAGGTTGTAACACTAGGTTAACCAGCGCTACAGTAGTTAAGAGCCTGCGACGCAAGATAATTAACACCAGCTGCAAACGCTTCTGTCTTTGCTGTGTGTGTGTGTGTGTGTGTGTGTGTGTGTGTGTGTGTGTGTGTGTGTGTGTGTGTGTGTGTGTGTGTGTGTGTGTGTGTCTGTCTGTCTGTCTGTCTGTCTGTCTGTCTGTCTGTCTGTCTGTCTGTCTGTCTGTCTGTCTGTCTGTCTGTGTTGCTAAAATGAAACTGAAAGTGACTTCTCACTTTCAGTGAGGAATAGCAGGCCTAATATTATTAATGCATTTGGCTATCTATGTGCAATAATGCAACTGCCGACCTTATGTTGCCTTTTTATGCTATTCAATATTTGTAGAAATGTTTTGAATTAATATTTCTTTAATATGCAATAATTCAGCTGTATGGCATGCACATATTGAGACATATTGTCTTTTATTACTACAAAATAGTAAATAAATAAATCTACACAATAAATAAATATATGTTTTAAATTACTGATCTCAATATGGACCCATAGTGATCATAGGTTTTGCCATAATCATGTAGCTCTAGAACAGAGGCACAGCCATGACAGCAATGGTACAAAAGAATGTTTAAAACCATTATATACATTTTATATATATATAATATATAATCATTTTTGGCCATTCGGTTTTCGGCCAACTAGTGTTTCCTATAATCGGTATTCCGTTTCGGCCAAGAATTTTCCATTCGGTGCATCCCTAATATATATTGGTATATTGATGGATAACCTGTCTCCCAAGAGTGGCTAAGGGGTTTTGAAAAAAGCATCAAAAGTTATGTTACTGTATAACCTTACCGTCAAATATCCTCCAGGCTAGCCCTGTGCATACTGATCATGCACACACGCACGCACGCTCGCTCGCTCTTTTCTATCCCCCCTACTGTCTCATTCTTGCCCGCCCCCCTATTGCTTCTCTTGTCTCTTTGATGTCTTTTAGCTGTGCTTTGAGTTCATAACAAATGGGAAAATGATTGACACCCCTAACTACGCGATGCAACACGCCAGTGTAAGAGCTTTAACTTGCCGATGTTGTGGCCTCTAATGGATCCTTTAAACTGCAGGATAACGGCCTATTCCTCGGAAAATCAATTCGATTCCCTTTTAAGATTGTTGGCCTGTGTGTTTGTTGCTTTGGCCGCTAATGGTGTTTACTCAGCGCTACGATTAGACAAGTTAAATGAGAACTGTCGTTCTCTGCCGAGAGGAACCGCAACCCTTGATCTTTGGCTAGGTAAATGAAGGACAGAGATTTCTACATTTAGCCTTAGAGTTTATTATTTTTATCGAAGACAACTTGAAGCGAACTGAGACGAGAGGTAAAAGAATCAGACTGAATGTTGGTGCTTAAAGGCGGACATTTCTTGTTTTCAAATGAGATCCAACTAATTAGAAAACCACGAATCCTATAATAAATGATGGATTATTTTCAGTAAGTCGTTACCTGATATGAGCTTAATGAGGGAAATAATTGGCTTGGATCAACATCAAAGGATGTGGGATATCATATTTTATCAGTTGAATGTTTTTAGTTTTTTCTTTCATCGTGAAACCTTGTTTATTTTTGTTTTTGTTTTTTGTGTTTGTCATCATCTTTGTGGAATGTGTAGCTTTGCTGAGATGTGATGCTGGAAGTTAGTTGCAATGCATGGACAGTTTCTCCTACAATCATTCAAATTTCATGTTGGAATTGTGTCTTTGATACAATGGATAATGTCAACCAAACTCAAACAATTAAAAAAGCATTCGGTCTTGTTTAGCAGTTTAATTTTCCATGGAGTCACACAGATTTTAGGCTTCAACAGAAAAACAAAAGGATTGTTGTTTTTTTCGAGAAGAGATTTCCGAAAATTTTAATATTAATTATTTTAAGCCTGAACCAAGCCATCCAGGTTCCCGGTGAAAACAAATATTTTAAAACCGCACTTTAAACATTTTTTAATATAATATTATTATATAATTAAATATTCAAATATGTTTGACACAGAATCAAATGTTTTATGGTCATGATTCAGCAGGAGCCTGGATAGCTTGGTTCCAAGCTTAAAATCATTAATATAATTTTTTTCGGAAATCTCTATGGGGAAAATTAATGGGTTTTCTATCGGTGTCACCAAAAAATGGCCACCACTGCTATGCCCTATATAGTAGGTTTGAGTGAAGGCACAAAACTAGAGGATAGAACCCTGCAAACCAACTTCATAAAACCAAACGTAGAAAAGTTGTCTGAGGGAACAGATGCACAAAGAATATTCATTTCTCACTCACTGACTCGGCCAGTCAGTGTAATGTGAGAATCATCCCTGAAGAGCTGAAAAAAAATCAGACTTTCTTGATTTCATGTCAGTTTTGATCACGGTTTCCAGCGTGGTATAATTGCACTGCCAGAGGTGATGTCGATATCAGCCTGGTTAGTAGCAGCAGTGTGCGCATTCGCTGGTCGCCATGCCAACTTGCTGTAGACATTCATCAAGCTTATTGGCAAGGACGTTAGGTTAATATTTCATAGGGAGAGAACGAGGGGGAGAAAAAAGACTTTGAGCTCCATCGGACCCGACCTCCTGCCCGAGAACGTTCTCATTATCGGAAGCCAATATTATGCCAAGTGATAACAATAATGCCAACCAGGACAGTACGTTCACCTGCCAATAATATATAAAGGCTGGTTTAATTCGAGGAGCCTAATTAGGGTAATGGTGGCAGTCTGACAGAAATAGAGGTGGTAATAAGCTGTGTCAAGTTCTGCATCACCGTGCCTTGTATAATTCACAGCTGCGTTATCTTAAACATAACATTGCACTCGGGTGCAATGCTACTTTTTGGCGCAGTGGTAAAGTAGCAACAGCGGCACCTGTCAGCGGGGAGTGTTGGGCGGGAGGAGTAGGACGAAGGCTCTACGTCCTCCCGGTGGGGGCTCCTCACTGGTTGGTGAGTCAGTAGGATACAACAGCAGTGACAACACAGAAATGTGTGTGGGGAGGAATCAGTTGGCATAAGGACTAAATAAATGAAAAAAACAACATTATATTGATGTTTTGCCTTGTCGTTTTTTTCATGTTGCTGACTCCATCCACTAGGTCAGTGGTTCCCCAACTGAGGGATCCCCAAATTATTTTGGGGGGTCCCCAGATGATTAGCTTATAAAGGGATAGTTCACCCCCAAAATGACTTTTTTCCTATCGATTAGTCACCCCATGTAGACTTGGGAACGATGTACGAAAGCGAATTTCACCCACGTTTTTACCTTGTAAACTTGTGATGTGACAATAAACCTGATCTGATTCTTCTGATTCTTGAATTCATGGATATTTTTTTGTTTTTGTTGCATTTCTAAGGCAGTAATTTGATGACCGGCAGCGGTTCCGGTAGGAGACACAAAGAGTCTCCTTGTGTCTCCTACTGGAACCGCAACCTACCGGTCCGCTGGTCATCAAATTACTGTATTAGGAATTAGGAATGCAACAAAAACAAAAAAATATCCATGAATTCAAGTCTCCATGGTGTGACTAATCGTTAGGAAAAAAGTAATTATTTGGGTGAACTGTCCCTTTAATGTGCAACATTGATTTCTCACTCAACAGTTAACAAACCAACATACAGTATAGGTGTATACAGGGTATCTGCACATTTGTAAAGTGACAATTTAATGACTTTTAAGACCTTTTTAAAACCAAATTGGCCAAATTGTAAAATATTACGTAAGAATGAGGCAAACATAGAAAAGAAATCGACGATCTACAAGCTTACAATATGTATCTGTGGAACCGAGTCAAACTAAATGTAATGCCTACAATTCCAAGTGCTTGTCAGGGTTTGGGTTCCTCAGTTCAAATATAATATTGGGGGGTCGCTTTGCGGCCTTAAAAGGTTGAGAACCACTGCACTAGGTGATGTGCCGTTAACCTTGCTCTCTGCATGGCTGTATACAGGGATGATGTCACCCTCCCTCACTATAGTGAAACTGGCCATCGTATATTAAGTTACATAGATGAAATAGAGAATACATGATACTATGATCTGACAACATGGCAAGCATGTCTACATGAATCAAAGTGCAATATTAATTTATTTGTTTCTTTTTCTTTTTTTTACCAATATAAAGTATACTGATAGACATGAACTATTTCCTTTTTCTCTGCATTTTCTATAACTATTTCCATTTTCTTTGCATTTTTGCTGTTTTGCTGTAAAGTGAGAGTGTTGGAAAGGGGGGGGGGCGTGGTCTAGGTGCCATGTTGGGGGTGACAGGAGTGTCTCTGCCAACTCACAGGTGCAGGCAATTAGTTACCTTAAATACAGCCCCTGTAATTGCTCCTAATTATCTGCTGTGCTGCCTGAGAGTTGGCAGGTAGAGCCACTTCCTGTCGCACCCGTCTAAAGATGGCACCTGGACCATGTCCCCCTGCCACGGTGAGCCATGTAAGTAGTGGATTCTGTTACATCTCTGACTGTTGCTAGTATATTTTAGACAGCATCTCTAAAACCTGGAACGGGATGAGATGCAGGAATTCAAACACACTAGAATCTTTCTTTTCCTGCTCCATAAACTCAGGCTGAGTTCCTGGACTCCCACTTAGCTTTGCTGTTGCTTTTAAACCTCCCTATTAAATAGTTTACGCACAGACACCTGTGCTGAGTTAATGCCACCTCTTTACACTTAATGAGAAGTGATGCTCTCTGATACATCTTATTTAGCTCAGTCATATGCTTTCTGTCTCTTTCTCCCTTTGTATCTGAATGTGGTGTAATATTCTGGCAGTGTTAAAACATTGGCATGTATGTTTGATGGCAAACTTGCCAGAAGATGGTTTAAAACATTTTCGGGGAATGGACGGCATGTGGTAAATTTGATGTACATATACACAAATCCACAGAGCGCTGCCCTGTAGGCAACCATTGCTGCAGTGTCAGACTCAGTCAGCTGCTGCTGCGGAGTCAGTCAGATGCAGTCACTGACTGCTCACGTTACTCTTTTACATGCTTTTTACTAACTTTTAGTAACACTAACTTTACAAAGATGTACAGAAAATCGGGACGAACCGTGGATTGCTGTATACTGCACTGTTTCATTGTGGAGCACTCGTTTCCAGTGATGGAAAAGTGCTAAAATGCTTTACTTAAGTAAAAGTATCAATACCCTATTGTAGAAATAATCTGTTACAAGTACAAGTTCGGTATTCTAAATTTACTTGAGTAAAAGTACAAAAGCGTTGACATCAAAATATACTTAAAGTACCCAAAGTAAAAGTACTCATTATGCATAATGTCCCACTTCACAAGTTTTCAAATGCATATAATTTATAATACTCCTTTGAAAATAGCAGATCTACAAGCTCACAATGTGCCGCTTTGTCACGCGTTGGGAGCTTTTGGATTGGCTATTTTCAATATAAAAATCTACAAAGTAACTAGTAACTTAGTTTTCAAATAATTATAGTGGAGTAAAAGTACAATATTTGCCTTTGAGGTGTAGTGTAGAGTAGTAAAATCATTGGAAGTACTCCAGTAAATTAAGAATACCTAAATTGTACTTAGTTAGCACTTAAATGTACTTACTTACTTAAAATTGAGTCAAACTGCTCCCACTCTTGTTGGAAGCAGCCAAAGCCAACAGAAGCAGATCAGTTATAAAAAAAAAGAAGAAATAAAAGTCAACACTTTCCAAGTCGAGGTACCTAGTGCCAAAACTGAGATCAAAGCAGCCTCCCTCATCTCTGCTGTGATTATATGTACATACTGATACCGATACTCTTTGTAATGTTCCAGTTGTGGAGTGCAGTCAGTGCCACACAGATAAGCATTTGGGAAACAGAAATGCAGAGCGTTTTCTGAGAAATGGACGTTGTGAGGAGGAGGACCATTTCCCTGGTCCTCACAAGAACAAATGCTTGCTTTGTGGATAAAACAGATTTTTTTTTTAGATACATTTGCAATTAGAAAAAGGTTAGGTTTAGGATTACACGTTTAGAGGTTTGGTTCAGGGATTAGAAAAGTGTGTGTGTGTGTGTGTGTGTGTGTGTGTGTGTGTGTGTGTGTGTGTGTGTGTGTGTGTGTGTGTGTGTGTGTGTGTGTGTGTGTGTGTGTGTGTGTGTGTGTGTGTGTGTGTGTGTGTGTGTGTGTGTGTGTGTGTGTGTGTGTTGTTTTCATTGGTTTTGCTTTATTTTTAATAAAACGACTCTGACACTTCAAACCTCAACAGAACCTCACTGGTTCGGTGGGCTGCGTAGTTGCTAAATAATGGCCGATACATCAGCCAAACATATACTGTAGATATATCGGGCTCTAATCATAACTTCCATGCATCACTGAGGTCTTTGTGATCAATCAACTTGTACATAATAGATTCAGACCTGGTTTTATGTGGGAGATTACCTGAAGAGTTTCTTATCAGAGATTTGGTTAGCTGTCTGGGAAACAGAACAATATTCCAATAGATTTCTTTATAAAAGACAAAATAGCCAATTCTACTTGTAAATCGGGTATTTTCACTATATTTACGGGGCCAGGCTTCCAGCATGGACCCGTTTTGTTATTGGCATTATTCCATTTCTTCTTCTTCTTCTTCTTCTTCTGCCGTTTTTGCCAGTTCTGGCTGAACCGTGCATACGCTTTTTATGAAACTCGGCCATATGATAGATGGTCATGAAAAACTATCAAAAAATAAATCTCACAATCTTTCGTCAAAAGGTGGCGCTATAGCACTCAGTTGAAAATGCCAACTTTGAACAGGTACAACTCATGTCCTGTTTGACCTACAGCCATAAAACTTCAATACACACATGCGTCTCCTCATGATGAACAACTTTCACACTCTGACTTTTGACCTCTGACCTTTAGATCTCCCACCATTTTGAATTACATGAAAAGCTGTTAAAATCTATCTCCTCCTGGGATTTTTGAGCAATCTGCACGAAACGTTTTACACATGAACTTTGGACCTATGCCCACCAAACGGTGCAAGCGGATTTTTTCTAAGTGAAAAAATGAAGCTTTAATGAGCCAATGAATATTGCAGTTTTATGACAATTATTCATCTGCCCCTAACACATACATGCAGACTCACATTTCTTTGAAAATTTGCAGTAATGTACAGGGTCATTCCAAATATCACTGAAACCAATCTTACTCCAATTGGTCAAAGGGGGGCGCTATAGCAATTTTTTGAAAATGCAAACTTTAAACAGGCAAAAGTCATGCCTCGTTTGGCCGACAGCCATTAAACCTGCTTACACATGTGCCTTGACTCATGAGGAACACATGTATCACTTTTACCAGTAAGCTCCGCCCTTAGATTGTCCGCAATTTTGAGCAGTTTGAAAAACACTTAAACCAAGGATTTTTCAGCTATTTGCGTGAAATGGTATCATCTGTCTGACCTCCGTTTTCACTAGATCAGGTCTGTTGGTCCAATGGCTTCCCGCTTAAGTGAATGTCTCACAACATCAAGGTAGCCGGTTCAAGCCTCACTTGGTGCAGACTTCATTTAAAGTGCATTGCAAACAACAAGACTGTATCAATGAACTAGCCTGGCGTAGCTAGACTATATCACTGTGTGGATATGAGTCTGGTGCTTCCATGAGGACGTTTTGTTTCCCAAGGGGCGGGATCAAAACAATGTCCCTCGACGCAATTGGTTAGACCTACAACCAACTACCAATTACAGTCGCCCATATTCGAATACTGGGCCCTGATTGGTGCCCCACGTCATCTGGGACAGGAAATGGATTCTCTATGGAGCGGTGCCAGACCCAAATCCCAGAGTGCAATTTCTTTTTGCACTCGCAGATTCGTCTGGTCCCAGGCTACCAATGAACACATGTGCAATTGATAACGATAACATGAAATGCTTATTTGAGAGGGTATGTTTTTGCAATGTATGACGTACTTCATTCTGAAAATAGCCGATCTACAATCTCAAAACTTTTCAGATAGCAACGTGTTTCTGAGCTTGTAGATCGGCTGCTTTCACTGGTTCACTTTTATCTTCAACAGACAACCTCAGCCTGGACAAAGCTATAGCACTATAGGTAGTGTTGCAGCCTGTCAATCCGAAGGGTGAGGGTTCGATTCCTGTTAATGGCAATAGGTTGAGATGTCCAATCTGCTTCCATTTCTCTTCAATCTATTCCCTCTCTCTCTCTCTCTCTCTCTCTCTCTCTCTCTCTCTCTCTCGGTGAGAGGTGGCATTGCAAAAAACATGACCTTAAGCTCAGTCTTCTATGGCTTATTGTGCATATTACTTATAGTTTTGTCTCTCTTTTAATGTATGATATACTTCATTTTGAAAATAGCCGATCTACAACCTCACAACTTTTCAGATAGCAACGTTTTGTGAACTTGTAGATCGGCTACTTTCACTAGTTTTCGTTCTGAGGAGACACAAAAATGCCTTTATTGGTAAATGGTTTGTGAACCAGTGATCTAGAGTAGTTCGGGACACAGAGGCCTGGTTCAAAATGAACGGAAATACTTATAAATATCAACAGACACTATCAGGGAGGCCATATATCTAGCTCAATGAGAAGAAAGGCAGTCTTGGAGTCCGTGGGTTGCTGGTTCGATCCCTGTCCACGACAATATATTCAGGTGATCATGATTTGGCATTATTTGGATAACACATAGTGTGTCTTGAGGATAGGCTTAGGCGTTGTTTTACTGAGGTTAGGGTTAGTGAGGGTTTAGAATCCTCATGTTAATTGCATGATCTTCTTTCTCTCAAGTTCAGTATTCCATGTTTCAATGGCTTATTGTGCATATTACTTATCATTGCTTCTTTCTTTTTTCTCTCTTCATTACCTGGCCCCGTATTATCGCTGCTTGCAGCTATATTTATCCTTGGAACTGAGTCAAGCTAAATGTAATGCCTACTACAATTCCAAGTGCTGTTCAGGGTGGGGAGTCCCCAGTTCAAATATGATTCTTTTGGGGGGGTCGCAGCCTGAAAAAGTTTGGGAACCCTTGATCTATGTATCTGTCTGCTCGACCCTACAGTACCGTAACTTGGTATTTAAAAAATCATCCACATCTCGTGTTCACCTGGAGATGAAATCCACAACGGGGCACGGACACCTATTTTCATTTGGATTCAGCAGAGGATCCTAACGCATTCCAGATGATGATAAAGTCCAGTAGGGCTCACTAAAATGACCCATTAAGCTTCCCCTCAAGAATTTATAGGCCCTATTAAATTGTCTACAGCCGTGCATTCTTTTGGAGATGTAATTACGTTCCTCAAATAAAATAATGTACTCTGCACAGTTTGGTCATCAAGTCTATAATTATTGTGGACAGAGGAACCCCGGTCCTGTAACATTTTAATCAGGCTGAGATATTGAACTGCTCAAGTCGTAATTAAAAAATGAGCAGAAATTAAGAGCTGCCAAATATGAGAGGCAGGATTGGCAGGGATTTCAAATGTGGAAGGATGAGTACGCATCCGATTGCTCATTTGCAATGGAGATTGCATTTTAGAGCAAAACAATAGGATTATTGAAATGGAATTTCTGACCTGATGAATAAACCATGACGAGCTCTGAAAAAACAATGGCTAAAGGAATTAGGCTAAGTAAATGTTGATGAATATAGAAAATAGAAAAATCATTTATTTTAGCTCACCGTTAAAAGGATGTGATTGCCATGCACACAGGTTGATTTCCAGAGAGCTTGGCATTTTAATCAAACATGCCATCCAGTAAGACCGCCACTACCACCACACACACACACACACACACACACACACACACACACACACACACACACACACACACACACACACACACACACACACACACACACACACACACACACGCTGTAAGATCAGCTAATGTAAAGGTATGTGGTATTTTTTGGTTAAAACTATTATGTTTTGGTTAAAAGGTTTAAGCAATAATCAACAATAATCAGTGCTATACTATAGAGTGTTTGTTCAGTAACAGGAGTCTCCCTGTCTCTCCAGCTCTTTGATAAACAGAAAATACATTTTCAGGTAGGTGACAAACTTTCAGCCAATCAGGAGAGAGTACCCATTTATCAGTTTCATTTCTATAGTGTTCCAGTTCCAATGTTGTCTGATCATTTCTTTGTGTGATCACTTCCAATTTCACTTAATCTGTATCCTGTATGAGTAAAAAAGAATTGGTATCCTGACCTGAAAATGCATTTTCTGTTTAATAAAGAGCTGGAGAGACATGGAGACTCCTGTTACTGAAAGAAAACACTCTATAGTCTATTTAGCTATTTATATAGCTAGCTATTTAACACTTATTTTAACCAAAGAAAATCACTTACCCTAACTCTGAGTGTACAAATGGACTTAAGGATCCACTCAGAGTTCACTCTGTTTTATTGCATGCAAAATTGCAAACCTAACACAACACACAGGTACTTGACCATGGAGAGGGTGTTATTTAGAGCACTACTGCAACTGGGGATTGCATCAGACTCCGTGATGCTCTGCTCAGCTCACCTTTAGAGCTGTCACATGGGCTGCTATCAGCCATGCAGACACCAAACCTCATGAGATTATTGTATCCAAGCACCCAAACATAACTGGAGTCCATAGTATGACTGTCTGGAGCAGTAGTTCCCATGAAGCTCTTTCAGCTCAATACCCAAAAGATACATTTGATGTCTCCCTGGGACCCAGAAATAACAACAAAAGAAGCAGCAATACGGCAGCAATGCGAGGGAATGCAATCTACAATATGGAAAACGCAATATGCAATATGCACAGTAAGCCATAGAAACCGAATAGATTGAACTTAAGAGAAATACGGCCATGCAATTAACAAATGAGCATTCTGAACAGCTGAGCAGAGTGCTGAGAGATTGTGGATATTGTAATGTATCTCTTTATTGTGTTGTTTATACTGCATATTTCAAACTCGTGTCAAAAATTCAGTTATGAATGAATGAATTAATTTTTCTGTCTCTTTTCTGAGTTTTATTTCGAACAATATTTAAAAAAAGACAAATAGAATACAAAACAGAAGAAAAACAACAACATCAATGTCCGAAAAGGAGTAGGATGAAGTCTAAAACTCCTACCCCCTTTTTCACTAGTAATTTTCACAATTTTTCAAAATGTATTCACAACCTAAACATCTCCACTGTATGTTAAAAAGAATAACAATAGAACAATCAAAATAACCGTAGTTATAACAGAGATAAAATAGAATAAAACCAACCCTACTAGTAGATACTCTATCCACTGGGATGCCAGGACTCAATAGGTTATCAAAGGTTTGCCAATGTTAGTTCTTTAAAATCTTGAAATAACCATCATCATCTATATATATACGTATATCTATCCAGCCATCCATCCATACACACACACGCACATGCACACGCACATGCACACGCACACGCACACGCACACGCACACGCACACACTCACACACACTCACACTCACACTGTGTAGGCCTACAGTATATCCCAAAAATGGGACCTGGGCTATTTATGATGGTTCTCATGACAGTGATGAATTAGTAAAATGCTGGCTCTCTTTTGTACACAGCAGAATGATTGAGTTCAGGCCCATTTGATCTGCGGCGTTGAGGCACTTAAAGATAGTGTTGGCGGTACTCTAGTGTATGGGGGAGGGATAATAGAAACACTTGGCAGCTCATCATGTAGAGGTTGATGTCAATGTCAAAAGTGAGATCTGGTGACAGGGGATGATTAAATATTTAAAAGTGTTGATAGTGCAACCGGAGACGGTTCCTCCTCCATCTGGATCCAGTCACTTTAACTCATTAAGAACGGGAATGCATCTGTGTCACTTTTGTGTCATTTGAGCTAAAAAGCACTATTCAACACTACACCAGGGGTCTTCAACGTTTTCTGGCCAAGGACCCCCTTGCTGAGAGAGAGATGAAGCAGGGACCCCCTCTATATTGTTATATATTGTTTTTTTTACTTGGTCTGCTCTTTTTTTCCTCACTACCTATAGCCTCTTTGCCAAAAATAGCCGATCTACAAGCTCTCAACGCCTCGCAGTGCGAGGCGTTGAGAGCTTGTAGATCTGCTATTTTCGGCTATGTTCTCCTCAGAAAAGGAATTCTAGGGTTCAAGTGGTTAATGTAAAAAACTAAATCCTATCACACAAAGATTTGGCGGACCCCCTATAGTAGCTCTGAGGACCCCTTAGGGGTCCCGGACCCCTTGTTGAAGACCCCTGCACTACACTATATACACTATATACAAGCTCATAGCGCGGCACTCGTGCCGCGCTATGAGCTTGTAGATCTGCTATTTTTTTTAAATCATGAAAATGTGTGCAAATCTTTGAATATATATTATTTTAAAGCGAACATTTGTAACTCAAATCTTTGCTTCTGGGGGGGTCCCTAGAACAACATATTTTGAGATGGGGGTCCGCGGCCAAATACATATATTTTTGGGGGTCCTTCACATGGAAAGGTTGGAGCACCACTGATTATAGAAACTTTTTTTTTTTTAAACTGACATTTGTAGAATCGGCCTCAGGTCTTAATGGGTTAAAGCTGCCTCGTGGACAAGAGCTGTTAATTTCTTCCTGCCAAGATGTCTCACATTCACACAGCCCTGCTCCTACACTCAATTATGTACACGGCACATTGATTGCATTTTTGGGACAGGATTTCACCAATCATGTCAGTGCTTTTAAAAGGTTTTGTAACAGTATATTACTATAAACAATTTTCCTGTTTTTTTGTTTTGTTTTGGCAAGTGCATCAAAGATTTGATTCATTGCTATTAATGTACACGATAGTGTGCTGAACTTTAAGGACATAAGTATTTACACAAAGTATTTGTAATGGAATTTGGTCACAAAATGTGCACCATCATCTGGCATGACTTCCAGGAAGTAAAAGTAAGTAAGTCTCTACCATGCAAATATACAGTGGTGGAAGTTTGAAATTGTTTACTTAAGTAAAAGTATCAATACAACAAGGTAGAAATACTCAAAATATACTTGAGTAAGAGTACAAAGGTACCAAAAGTAAAAAGTTCTCATTATGCAGAAGGTCCCATTTCAAATTCCCATTTAAATCAAGTTTTCAAATGTATAAAAATCATTTGAAAATAGCAGATCTACGAGCTCACGATGAGCTTGTAGAAATCGTCTATTTTCAAATTGCTAAATTACATATACTGAAGTGGTTTTGTAATAGTAATAAAAATCTACAAAGTAACTGAAGTTTTCAAATTGTTGTGACGTAAAATATACAATACTTGTCTCTCGAGATGTAGTGGAGAAGTAAAAGTACTGAAGATTTGAAATACTCCAGCAAAGTAAAAATAGCTCAAAATTGTACTTGGTACAGCACAGTACTATGGTACGTGTACTTAGTTACTTTACACCACTGTGCAAATATACCTTCAACCACAAACATCACATTGCCTGTGATCACAACAGCACACCATTTTGTTAATTAGTTAAAATATGCAATGAGGTTTTCAAAGGATTACAACTATTTTCAATCCAATCAATGATGATAATCCCTGCATCAGAGTAGCTTGATAATCCCTGCATCACAGCTGCTGTATCTCTTTAAATCATAGGCCACTTTAAAAAAAGAAACGGCACTCAAAATGCTACCCTCCCTCCAAGCCCTATAGTAACAGGCAGTGGATCCGTTTCAGATTGACACTTTCCAGACTGACGCTGACCGTGATCGATAAGATGACACCATACACGCTTATGGCCATGGAGTGTTGTCTCATTACACCAGCCGACCGCGCAGTAAGGAACTCCAGGGAATTCTAAATTAAACAGGGTCTGACTCCGAAATCAACCTTATTACTATTAATGCGTTTTATATCAACACACTGAGAAGATACTGAGAAAACAGTCGATGAGGGTGGCTTTAACCGAACTTTACTAGGCTCTCATCTTAACCCATTAACACCTGAGGCCGATTCGACAAATGCTTTCTAAATCAGTAGTTCTCACACTTTTAAAAGATCTTTCCAAAATGTAAAAAAATAGCAGCTGTACAAGCTCATATAGCCAACACAAACATCTAAAATGACACTGATGCTTTCCCGGTTTTAATCCGTTAAACGGTCCGTTGAGCTGTTTAATCCACAAGAAAATGTGTACATTAACACACATGTTTTATGTTGTTCATTTGTAATATATTTAATTGTATGTAATTGTAATATATGTAATTGTAATTTCATGATTTATTGATTTATTTCATTGATTATTAGTTTGTTTTTTTAAAGATATCTTTTGGGGCTTTTTCTGCCTTTATTGATAGGAACAGTAGACTGACAGGGAATGGGGGGGGGGTGACGCAGGAAAGGTCGTCGAGATCGGGAGTTGAACTTCCGACACACTGTCAGGCTGTATTACCAGCCTAGATGCCCAGATGGTTATGCCAACCGTCCGGGGCCAGTATTGTGGTCTTCTATAACAGAAATGACAATAAAACTTGAATGGCTCGCTTAGCGGGATGTCTTGTCACAGGAATGAGTGACTCATTTCATTCACCAGTGACAGCAATGAAAGGTTAAATGCTGAAATGGATGTCATTCATTTGAAGCAGAATAAAGACAGCCTTAAATTAATTTTGACTGTCCTCCACACAGTTTCTGTCTAAAAACAGACAAAACAAATAGACAATTTTAAACGGCCCTGAATCAGTGCCTAAGCACTCTAATCTCACCATCAAACTACTGAAATAAACATTGCTAGTTCTCCTTGAAGATTGCAGTCGTAATCAGTGTTGCTGGCTTCTTTTCATTTAATTGTTTGTATGCCACTACAGAAAGATCTGGATGTGTCTCTGTCTTTCTGCCTCATAAAAACATAACACTGTTCATTAACGGCAGCATCAAAATAGCGTATCTCAAAATGAAGCCGTGTCTGATTAAAGTGTCAGACGATTATAACATGGAATTTATTCATGAGACATCGTTGAAGTTGCCTCAGACGTCTCACTAATCAATAAAATAAACTGAAGGAAGGAACATGAAGAAATGAGAAAGCAACGGCAAAATATAAGAAAACAAAATAAAACAGCCAAAGTTTGAGTTGAGTAGGGGGAGGTTTTTTTTTCACCCAACATAACGTCTCTGTGGGTGGAAACCTCATATGACCAAAGCTGTTACTTTTCAGGATTCAAATTCAAAAACAACAAAAGTAACATCAGCAAGCTCGAAACGCACCGATTCACGCCGCGTTTCGAGCTTGCAAATCTGCAGCTTTTTTTTTTTAAACACCAAAAACGTATATGGAGATAGGAGGTTTCTGCTCCGACACCAGCGATAAGTATGAAGGAATGGAGAGATAAGCAGAGAAAGGTAATGGAGAAGGCCTCTAGGGAGGGTGCAAGACTGGAAGCCAAACCGCCTCCACAGATTGGATTAATATTGCATGGTATAGCCTTGCACAGCACAGGGCCCTCGTGTCTGAAGGAACACTGAGTAAAATAAAAAAGCACAGTGTCAAGTCCTTGAAGAACAACAACAACAAAAGCTTATGGGTCTTTTTGAAGAGGGCGACAGCAGCTGTTGAGCACTTGAAGTTGATTTAATCTTGTAATGAATGCAAAGTAAAAAGATGTTTTGCTGGGGCTTGCATCTTTTTTTTTTTGCACGAGGATTGCAAGGCTGCAACATTGTTTTTGTTTTTTTTAACAGTGCACCTGTCAGCAAGGCTACATGGTTTGAGGAAGCGGTGGGAACAGTATTCATGTCATGGCACGACTTACATTGACAACTGAACTCGGGGGAAGCTGCTGCCATCTCCACATTGGTGGATAATGATGTGTTTCAAGGATTTTTATGCTGATCCACCACATCACTCAAACTACGTTTAACGTCATATTGATGTCTTGTAACAGAGATATTGACCCATGCTTGGAATTCTCTTTTGTATGCCACAATGTGCAAGATTAATACTGTATGTATTTTTTGCTTTTCTGCTGTCTTGTTTGAATAATAACACATCTTCTGCAGGCAGTCAAACAATGCTGCAGATTTTGTTCTGCGTAGGCGCTTTCTTAGACAAAATGTGACATCGTCTGCAGTGATGTCTCTGCAGTTTGGAGAGGGGTTGGGAAGAGTGAGCGCGTGCGTGTGAGCATACGCGCGTGCGCGCGTGTGTGTGTGTGTACAGTATTCAGTATTATGTGAATCACCCTCGGAGGTCCTATTGACTGTAGGACAGGCAGTATGCTCCGGTTCAAGAGCCACATGGGATGTGAAACCATAGTTCAGAACCACACTGTGTATTTTCTCTCTAACTCGGAGATACTGCCACCCCCATTGCGCGCGCTCGCGCACGGACATTGTACTATATTGTATTGTATTGTACTATACTTGTGAGGACATAAACGTTTTAAGGCAAGTGATTTTATGAATGACATTTTTTTTAATTGCCATTTTTAACCGTAAGCTTTTAGCCGAAAAAAAGCTGATCTACAAGCCCGGCGCACGACACCAGCGCACAACTAAGTGTAAAATCAGATATAACTCTATCTCTAATAGATAGAATAGCTTCTAAATGTCTATAATCCTAAACCTAAACCTAACCCCAACCTAAACCTAACCCCAATCTGAATATTTTTCTAATTGTAAATGTATCTCAAACAAACTGTTTTAACCACAAAACAAGCATTTCTTGTGAGGACCAGGAAAATGGTCCTCACAAATATCTATTTCTCAAATTCTACTATACTTGTAATACACAGAGACAGACACACACACACACACACACACACACACACACACACACACACACACACACACACACACACACACACACACACACACACACACACACACACACACACACACACACACACACACACACAATCGTTCGTTCTGACCTCCCTAGTTTATGACCCTGTGTGGCCCTCGTGGGACCAGACCAGGCGATGGCACACAGCACGATGGTAGCTCTTCTTCCCTCTCCTCCCAATTTGTCATGTTTTTTTCTCCCCCCACCACCCCCCAGCCTGTCCTGTCCATACCGCTGCTCTCTGCAAACTTGTGATAAATGAGAAGAGCTGTTAGGACACCTTTACCCTTTCTACCGTCACGCACGGTGACCGCGCAGTTAAAAATGTTTGGTGACCGGAGGCTTTTTTTTTTTTTTGACTGGGAAGGCACTCACCCTCCCCCACACACACACACACACACATACTGTATAAACACACACTCTCCTCCCTCCTCTCTACCGAGGCTGGCGGGTGCTTAATTAACCCGCTCGGAAGCGATGCAGTGAAATGCTGTAAGTGTAAACGCACCGCAGGATTCATCACCGCGAGCTGAGTGGGAGGGTTAACACATTTTGACCGACTGGGAACCAATCAGTTGTCAGGCATCGTTACAAACGTCTTATAAGGCCTTATAAGTGCATTATAATGCATTACAAATATGATTATAATGCATTAATAGACCCGACCATTAAGTAAAGTGTTACAGAAAAAAAAAACACTGGCTCACCTGGCAGTGAGGAGCACCCACGGGAGGATGTAGAGCCTTTGTCCTGTACTCCCCCCTCCTCCCGCCCAACACTCCCCGACAAATATTGCCCTCGCCGCCCGGCTTCCCTCCCCCGAACACCGCCCAGGTGTGTTCGCATAGACGCTCGACAACGCCGGATGCACCGCGGCGGATACCTGCACGTATATTTAAGCAGTTCTAGGAGGCTGTGTACACCCATAGTCAAGTCAAGTGATATAATCTCTAAATCAGGGGTCTTCAACCTTTTCAGGCCAAGGACCTCCTAGCTCAGAGAGAGATGAAGCAGGGACCCCCTCTATATTGTATTAAATTTAGTTTCAGATTAAACTTTTTTTGTTTACTTGGTACTGCTCTTTTTTCCCTCTACACCTATACCTCTTTGCCAAAAATAGCCGATCTACAAGCTCACAACGCCTCGCAGCGCGAGGCGTTGTGAGCTTGTAGATCGGCTCTTTTTGGCTAAAGTTATCCTCAGAAAAGGGATGCAAGGGTTCAAGGTAAAAAAAAATCATATCACTTAAAGATTTGGCGGACCCCCTGTTGTAACTCTGAGGACCCCCTAGGGGTCCCGGACCCCCTGTTGAAGACCCCTGCTCTAAATGTAATAATAAAATGTCATAATGATAATAATAATAATCTCCAAGACATTTGCCAGGCTTACAGTAAACGCCAGAGCTGTTCCTGGCAGTGATGGAAGAAGTACCAAAATGTTTTACTTAAGTAAAAGTATCAATACCACGATGTAGAAAGTACAAGTCCCGTATTAAAAACGTACATGAGTAAAGGTACAAAAGGATAGGCATCAAAATATACTTAAAGGAGCATTTCACCCCTGGAAGAAACTGCAATCACTCAATGGTAATAGTATTTGTAGTAGATAACAGTAGCACAATTTAAAATTTGCACCCTATGGCCAGAAAAATAATGAAATCTGTGTGTTTGACTAGCTTTTGACTGGACTGCTTATTACTACAATGACCATAATGCTTTTGGTGCACTGCCCCTCCTTGTGGCAGGGGAGGTGCGGTGTGGGTGGGATCTCCAAGAACAACGTTGAAACAGCATGGCAGTGTTGCCATGTCTGCTTATTATAAGCGGCTTCTTTCTAAAATGTAGTTGATATTTGGGCTTGTATCCAAATGTTTTGATTGTTGTTTAAACCAGTGGTTCTCAAAGATGTTCATGTATTTTTCCACGGACCCCGATCTGAAATTATATTTTGTGCCAGGAAGCCCCAACCAAATATGTGTTGTTAAACGATTAAAAAATACTCCACATTTTGCACTTTTTTCCCCTCAAGATTTTTTGGAAAATAGCAGATCTACAAGCTCACAATGGGTAACATCGCAACGTGTTGTGAGCTTGTAGATCGGCATTTTTCAAATATATAATATCCCATGTTAAAGTGCTCTTGACTTAGTTATCTTCTTTTGGGCTTGTTTTCATAGACCTGGTTTCTTATTTCTTTCACAATATCTGGCAACACTGGAAGTCAGTTTGTTTACCATCTCCACGTTGTATTTGGATTCTTTCACGCTTGCGCTTATGAAACACTACACAGGATTATTATTTCATGTCAACATTCAAGTACAACTATCAGAAGATGTAACTCAGGTAAAGTAATGCGTCACTCTTCAAATTTAACAAAAGGTCCTCGAACAAATGCGCAGTTTGGGCTGTTTTCTGTGTTCTGTTGTGTCTAAAATCTCTGGCAGGAGGGGGGTGGGGGGCTGTCCGCTGGCTGCATGACGCGTCGAGACAACATGTAGTGCGGAAAGGAATGATGTAACATCTCGTGACGTAAATAACGTCACGAGATGTTCGAAGATTACTATATATCTCAAAACACAGATCATTCACAAAAATAATAATAATTGAGTCCTAAACTTCATTACCATTGGGTCAGTTTCTTCCAGGGGTGAAATGTCCCTTTAAGAACCAAAACTAAAAGTACTTATTATGCAGAATGTCCCATTTCACAAGTTTCCAAATATATAAAAAGCCTTTGAAAATGTCAGATCTACAAGCTCACAACGTGTAGCTTTGCGACGTGTTGTGAGATTGTAGATCTGTTATTTTCAAATAGCCAAAGTATATATAGGGCTGAAGTGGTTCATGTATGTTTTGTAATATAATCACTACAAAGTAACTAGTAACTAGTTTTCAAATAATCTTAGTTGAGTAAAGGTACAATATTTTCTTCCGAGATGTAGTGGAGTAGCAGTATAAAGTATTGAAAATGGAAAATACTCCTGTAAACTAAAAATACCTCAAAATTGTACTCAAGTACAGTACTTGAGTAAATGTACTTCGTTACTTTACACCACTGGTTCCTGGTCACTCGCGGTGACAGTTCAAGGCATGGTGTTGCTCTTATCTGATTGGTCATTTCTCTCATATAACCGTTATCAGCCCTATAGGTTGATATGGCTTATCACCTCTCTGGTCTTTTTGATCCACTCCCTTACCCAGGGCAGTTACTGTCTATGTTATCTCTCAAGAACAGATTCTGCTCTACGTTTGAATCTGTCGGGGGGGTTCGTCATATCGCGTACGCACTGGCCTACAAGTGGGTGTGCCTTCAGATCAGGAAGCAGGCCTCGCTTTACCCAATCAAATGTAGTGGGCGGGACTTACGTGTCCGCCGATCCTTCCCCACTCGAAACAAACCGAAACTCATTTAACAATAGTTTCCTCGGAGCAGACAAAACCACGGAAAGATATTCACATTTTAACTTGCTCTTTCATCATAAAAACAAGTGGGCTTATAACCAAAACGATCCATGTTCTCTGGGAGAAGTGGTGTTAGTGTTCCGTGTAGAAGTATTGTTAGTGGGAATGAAAACATAGTCGCACCACCGGAAGTGAAAGGCTGAAGGCAGACCAAAACCCCGGTTTCCTTGCGCACGTGTGCTACGTCGACTTCCTCCCAGAGCCAACTGAGATAGTAAAAACAGCAGAGGGCGCTGTTTTTCCTTTTCATTTGGCGATGGGTTCCCAGATTGCTGCTATGTGATAAAATACTATACCATGGCCTTGAGTGAGTGTATTATTGCTTTTTTACAACATGGTTACCAGCGATTTCCAGCTGTATTTACCTAACCAAACAATGTTACGTTGCGAAGCAAAACTAAGCGTATAGCAGTGAGTTATCGTAGCCTATAGTTATGCAACAGAGAAATATAATGGATTCCAATAGTGAGTTCAATTTGACTGTGTTATAATTCCTGTTTGGCATTGACCTTCAATGTAAAATATGCAAACTATCACCACAGATTCATCTATTTTATGGTCAAAAATCCCCTGTCACTTCAAAGCTTTTGTGAATGCAGTCACTGAATATGCAATTTGAAATAGAAGCATAGACTTGTGATACAAAACCTTTACTCACAAATCATCTCAGTATCAGTGGTGGAAAGTACATTTAAGTACATTTACTCAAGTACTGTATGCAATTTTGAGGTGGACTACTTTTACTTGACTTGAGTATTTACATTTTGCAATACTTTATACTTCTACTCCACTACATCCATACACAAATCGGCTTTTCAAAAATAGCTCATCTACAAGATCACAACGCATCCCGATGTGACACATTATGAGCTTGTAGATCTGTTTCTTTTTTTTTTTTAAAGATTGAGTACTTTTACTTTGGTCTCTGGCATAGCAGTTATTATGCAGCTTACTGGTTTTCTGTCGAGAATACAAGCACATAGATTTAAAAATAAATAAATAAGACAACACATACTTTGTCTACTCTGTGCATGAGGACCGAGGTCCATATCTCCAACACGAAAATCTAATTCCGTTGAAACGGCCACGAGAAGAAAGTGCATCTCTCATCACAACTGAACTGCATGATGTAAAGGTCGCTGCGGCGTTCATTAAGAACAGCACTGTCCCTTCTCTGCAATGACATGAATAGTGAATGAGGGACTGTTGGCATAAGTCATAGTTCTGCACAGTGTGCAGTCCTCTCCCTGCAACTGTGTGGATATAGAAGGGCAGATACTACTGTATTTACCGCAGTCTGGTCAGTGGCTCTACCCTCCATGCTCCCATAATACAATTTAGGCATTTAGCAGACACTCTTAATCCAGAGCGATTTACAGTAAGCAAGGTAAACGCAAGGTAATACATCAAATGCATATAGACAGTGTAGTGCCTCAGTAATCTATAGGATCATAGGTAAAACAAGAACCTATCATCAGTCTAAACATTACAATAAAAAAAAAGATATATATTTACATTGAAACTATGCAAACGATAGGATTCCAGGTCAACAAATAAACCTGGCAGCAGTCGCATACAGTACATAACATGCTATCTAAATTACATTTTAGCCTTTGCATAAGCCTGCAAGGTCGTCAAGGCTAGGTCAAGTGCTACGGCAAGTGCTACGGGCTGAGGTGGAGTCTGAAGAGGTGAGTCTTCAGATTACGGCGGAACATTGGTAGTGAGTCTGCAGTTCTAACTGAGTTTGTTCCACAGTTTGGGAGCCAGAAGGAAGAAAAGTCTGGGACGTGTGGAGTGTTGTCCAGTGGGTTTTAGGGAAGGTTCTGACAGCTTGCCTGTGTTAGTTGATCTGAGTGGGACTATAATACAAGTGACTATTCCATGTTCTTGGATTGAAACAATGATAAGATGACGTGGAATCTGGGGTGTAATTAATGTGGAATTGGTGGTGTAATTATTCAGTTTCAGCGCATGGAGTATACAGCTATTTATCATTACCGTTGCCCTTGAATAAAACGGCAACGACGCATTGCTGTGAGGAAGCCATTAGGTTTTGTATTGTTTTAGCCACTTAAGCACAAACAAACAAAAAAGTCTATTATAATGGCATGACCATAATTGGGAAACCAAGGTTAAAGTGGGTAAATGGTGCATTTATATAGCGTCTTTATCCAAGGCGCTTTACAATGTGCATTACATTCATTCACACACACACACACACACACACACACACACACACACACACACACACACACACACACACACACACACACACACACACACACCGATGGCGATTATACAACAGGTAGTTCCGACAAAGCAATCTGATTGGTTGAAATATGCCCTCTACCTGTGATCAAACGAGCATGACAGCACACCTAATTCAAATATAAAAATCAGCTGTGAGAGTCGGCAGATGCTCTGCTAGCAGTTTGCATGGGAAGTTTGCAGCCGTTGTGGCTAAATCTGGCATTTTAAAAATAATTATTTCTATCGAATATCTTAAATACAATGAGATTGAGCTGACAGTTTTGTTTCTCTATGTGTCCAGTCTGAGAAAGGTTGTCAAGTGTGGCTGAGTAAACAGGGACTCTGTCTGTGTCTGTCAGACATGTATCAATTAGGAATTAGTAGCAATTAGGAGTTCAGTGTCTCGCTCAAGTACACTTGGACACTAACTTTAGGGGAGCCCGGGATCGAACTGGGAACCATCCGGTTCCCAAGCGGCCTCCTGAGCCACTGACGCCACTGCCGGTTAGGTATAGAGTAGTGGTAACCAAATGGACCGGTCAATTTAAATGACCACTGAGGATTGTAGATGTAGATTGAGGTCCCAGAGGAGAAAATAAATCAATACATTATTTTGGGGGGTCCACAGATGATTATCTTAATGTGCAACATTGTTTTATTCACACTCAACAATAAACAAACCAACATACAGTATACAGTAAGTGCAGACCTTTTTAATACCTAATTGGCCAAATTGTCAAATATTACGTAAGAAAGAGGCAAACATTGTGAAAATAGCAGATCTACAATCTCACAACGCCTTGCAGTGCGAGATCTACTATTTTCACAATATTTATCTGTGGAACCGAGCCTGTCAGGGTGGGGGGTCCCCAGTTCAAATATGATTATTTTGGGGGGTCGCGGCCTGAAAAGTTTTGTGAACCCTTGTTGTAGGAGCATCTGTGATTATCATTCTGTCATTCTGATACCCCCACTGACATACACACATTCAAGTCTTTTCCCACTAACATCTTTCTTATCTGACGTGATGATAGCCATGGGATGGCCTACTGTTGTTAAACTGTATTGTGCTGTATCTGACTCATGAGCTGTTACATTAGCTCAACTTATTGACAGTGCTGATGGATACATTTTTAAGTGTCAATTTGGCAACACAATCTAAACAAAGGCCGTAATTGACAATTACAGACAATTCAGTGATGCTGCATGTGTGGTTTGTTTTGTTACATCTTTCTCGACTCTGCACTCCTTCACAAGGATCAATTTAAAGGGCAGGAACACTTTGGTAGAGGTTTGGGTTGTGTTGTTACCTTGCCATGATGTAACTCTAAGGGTGGGCAAGAAATCAAAAATAATTCTCCATTGACTAGAAATTGATCATTTAAAATATGCTCGTCATTGACTTACATTGAACGGTGAAGAGGCTCAGGAGAGGCTCTTTTAGTCCACAAACGAACACAAACAAACCTGATTCTGACAATATAGAGCATCACCAAACCCAGTAGGCTACTGTTTTTTTTTTAAATAAAAATGTCAACTTCCTATTGCTATTTTGCTATTTTCATTACAAAGAAAACCCGGACTGGATCCCTGGATCTAGTAAAATCAACAGGAAGTTGACATTTGTATTAAAATAACAAACAGTACTGGGTTTTTTGATGTCTGAATCAGCTTTGTCTGCATTCGTTTACGGGCTGAAAAAGAGCCTCCAGAGTGGTTTTGCCGTACAATGTAAGTCAACGAGGAGCATATTTTGAATACATTTCTAGTCAATGGAGAAATTGTTTTTGATTGCCTGTCCACCTTTGGAGTTACATCATGGCAAAGTAACTACACAGCCCAAACCTCTACCAACGTGGTCTTGCTCTTTAAGCCCTATATAGGCCTACGTACGACGTTGAACAACAAATTGTGAAAATTGCCAATCTACAAGCGCCGTGCCGTGATGTGACACACAAAGCCAACGCTCTGGCGTCAGAGTGGCCAGGGTTCAATTTAAGCCCTATGCATACTTTGTTGTTCACAATGCGGTTTAGATGAGTGTTTGAATTTCATTTGTGAATCAATCTTTTCTCTGAGGACTATTTTCACCTGGACTGTTCAAATCAATCTACACTTTAAAATGCATTTGTGCTGATTTACCTATCTCAGAATAAAGCCAACACTCTGGCATTTGGGGACCCCCAGTTTGGGAACCACTGACCTAGGCCATGAATGTGAATGGAGTTCACATGCAAACGAGGCTGCCCTTGTTCACATGCAAACTAGGCTGAAAGAATGCGCCTGATCCCATTGGTTCACCGATCTGTCCGTCAGCCCCCGCCCCCGTCCACACAACATTTGGAGCGACGCCCACTGCGCTCTGGTTGGTTGGGGAAATGAAACACTTCCTATTCCCGGAACACCGACTCGCTGGTCCAGGCTGTTATTTTTTAGCAAAAATAAAAAATAAAAGCCTGGAGATTGAGGCTACATGCAAACAACCCCCCAAATCACACAAACATGCAGGAGATTCGTTTTGTGGCTAATTTATAGCCTCTACACGTGAACAATGAATGGGCTGCATCGGCAGCAACGTATAGGCTATAATACTGAACCGATGTGTGGTTATTTCAGCTGTCATCCAGCCAGGCCCCTGCGGGCCCCCATGGGGCTTAATCCCCCCTTAGCCTCATTGTTAATCCGGGCCCTCAGTGGGCACTACATTGGAGACTGACAGCAGCAGAGATGGAAGAGAGGAAGTCATTTCCCAGATTCAAACCCTTGAAGTCATTACGTAGCCTACATAAGAAGTTATACAATAACCCCCTGGGGCAGAATGATACTATTTTTAAAACACCATACCAGCCTCATTCACAGCTTCAGCCATACCGTATGCCATACATGAATAAATCTAGACGATTTCTCTGTTAATTGCTTCATTTTTTGACATTTCCCTTTACGATACTAAACCAAACTACTCCAGCAAAGTTAAAAGACCTAAAAATTATACTTAAGTACAGTACTTGAGTAAAAGTTACTTTCCACCACTGGCAACCCTCCTGAGGCGGAATGGCTACACTAGGTACATTTTTTAGATACCATCCAGCCTCATTGTCTATTCACATCTTCGGCCCTACAGTATTAAATGTCATACATAAACCTAGATGATTTTTCCCGTTAATTGCTGAATTTTTTCACCAGTGGTGGAAGAAGTATTCACATTGGCCCGATCCCCTAGAGATCAAGCTTGCAGAGTCTGTGCCCCGGTTCAAATCCCTCCTGAAAACTCGCTTTTATACAGTCGCTTTTAGTTCCTAAATGCTTTTACCCATTGTGTCCTACTGTTACCTACTGTTAATTTCTTTTTTGCTTTTAATGTTTTCATTATTTTTGTTTTGTTGTGCTCTCTTTTACTGTATGGTGTATTTTACCTCTGTGAAGCACTTTGTAACTTTGTTTCAAAAGGTGCTATATAAATAAAGCTTATTATTATTATTTTGTACTGAAGTAAAAGTACCAATAGACCCCTTAACAGACAACGTCACACTGATAAGAACCAGTATGCGCGCAATGAAACCCATTCTGTCAGGTCTCACTAAGACGCGCCTCCCTAGCCAACACACAAGAGGGGTGTGCTGAAACTAGCGCACCCCGAAACAACAGTTTGGGAATTGACTGCGTGAAACAATCACCTGTGCGTCCAGTCTCAATGTTGGTAAACAAATAATAGGTCTATACCACAATGTAGAAATACTCTGTTACAAATAAAAGTCAGATTTTACAAATTTACTTGAGTAAAAGTACACAAGTATTCACATTAAAATATACTTAAGTACTGAACGTAAAAGTACTCGTTTTACCATTTCACAAGTTTACAAATATATAAAAATGCTTTGTAAATAGTCGATCTACAAGCTCACAACAGGTCGCTGTGCGACGTGTTGTGAGCCTGTAGATCGACTATTTTCAAATGGCCTAAGTATGTACAGAACAGTATAGGGCTGAAGTGGTTAATGCTTGTTTTGTAATAATAATCCAAATCTACAAAGTAAGAGACTAAAGTTACTAACCAAATACTTGCAGTGCAGTAAAAAGTACAATCTTTGCCTCTGAGATGTAGTGGAGTAGAAGTAAAAGTATTGAATTTTGGAAACACTCCAGTAAAGTAAAACAATCCTCAAAAGTGTAGTGGTGAAGTTGGCGCACACTCGTATAGCTGCCGATGCCACTACTATATTAAGGAGAATGTTTTTTTTTAATTCCTCAGTGTTTTGTTAGCCGGCACCTCTCAAGGACTGGTGTGTGTTGCACTCCTTCACAATACTAACCTGAATAACTGAGTCAATGTTCATTACACGCGTTATACGTGTGTTTGAATTGTGTTTGTGAATCAATCTTTTCTCCGTGGACCACTTTCGACTGGACTGTTCAAATGAAACTACTCTTTAAAATGCATTGAAACGCAACAATAACACAAGTTTGTTTGGTGTGCTGGATTACCTATCTCAATAAAAGCCGAAAAAAGCCAGCACTCACGAAATGCCCTTCAGGTACTTTTTATTCAGACAGGCAACACATACATTGCTGTCTGAATGAAAGTAGCCAAATAGCTGAAGGACACTTCCGTGAGTGTTGGCATTCTTGGGCATTTACTGAACTCTTCTGGGCCATGCACCCTGAAATTAGACTATTACCTGTGACTTGACTTCTTTCTAGTTGGTGTGCCTAGTGTATATCAAACAAAGTTTGAAGTTTCTGAATTGGTAGATGCAATGGAATGCAATGGCTCCCTCAAAATTGGTTGGCAGTAGTGTCATGTATAGTCGTTCTCAACCTGTGGGCCCACATGATTTGGGGGAGGGGGGTCCCCAGATGACATTGAAGTGACAATTTAAGGACTTTTAAGACTTTTTATTACCTCGAAAAGAAAAAGACCACTACTGCATCAAAAGTAATCAACAAACTATGCTATATAAACTGGTCAAACAATAGCCAAATTGTCAAATAAATGAAATAATGTAAGGAGGCAAACATTGTGAAAATAGCAGATTTACAAGCTCGCAACGCGAGGCGTTGTGAGCTTATAGATCTGCTAAATATTTATATAAAAATATTTATAATAAATATTTAGTCAAACAAAATTGAATGCCTCAACTCTTACATTCAAAGCGCTTGTCAGGATGGGGTGTCCCCAGTTCAAATAGGATTCTTTTGCGGCTTCCCCAGTTCAAATATGATTCTTTTGGGGGGTCACAGCCTGAAAAGGTGGAGAACCACTGATAAATGCAGTGAGTCAAATGCTAGAAAAAAGCGTTTTTCGTAACTTTCTCTTCATAAATACCTAAAATTGCTGATCTGCAAGCTTCCCAATGACAATGACAATGTGTGAGCTTGGAGATCAGATATTTTTGCTGTTTGTCATACGATGAAGTATAGGGCTTCAGTGGTTAATCCAATATGGCTGGGTGGCAATGTGCATGACACTCAAAGAAATTAAAACCACCCTACACACACACTGAATCATCTAAATGACAAGTCAAATGAAGAGTAGGGATGCACGATATTGTTTTTTTTAAACCGATATCGATAACTTCCTGCTTCTCAAGACCGATACCGATAACCGATAACCGATATTAAATACATATATACCGATAACCGATATTAAATACATATATATATATATATATATATATATATATATATATATATATATATATATATATATATATATATATATATATATATATATATATACATAATATAGAAAAATCATAAATATATTTTTTCAAATGTATATGAATCTGTAGTATTAGCACACCTTATGGTAAGAAATACTAGTTGTGGGCAAAGGTGGATTTAACATAGCTTTGACCAATATAATACATTTAATCATAGAACCCTTTAATAATCATTATTTTATTTTGTATTATTTATGAATGTAGAATTTCTTTTTACTATTTATTGTGTAGCAATAAAAGACTCAAAACACTGGCTTACAGTTGAATTATTGGCAACTAAAGAAATAGGAATTCAAGAAATAATGAAGACAATAATACGGAGCCCCTGAAGGGACATTACTAGGTAGATTGTTTTAAGGGTAGATACATTCTTTTAAAGGGTCACTTTATTTTTAAAAGCTGGCGGTTTATGTTTTGTGGTATGGGGAAAAAAATCATATGTTGGCAGAAAAAAAGGAGGAGGCTATAAAAAAAAATATTTAGGGGGTGATTTTTTTTTTAAAGGGGAAGGATTATTTTGGGGGTGGTTAACATTTTTTTTTATAGTTGCTTTATTATTAAAGGGTGTATAGAATAATCTTTTTAGAGAATGACATTTTTGTAAAGAGGGATGATTTCTTTTTTTTAGGAGAAAAAGCTTTTTTTTTCAAAGCGAGTTTTTTTTTCAAAGTGAAGAAAGTTTTTTTTTCAAAGTGAGTGTTTTTTTTTCAAAGTCGTGCGCACGACTTTGAAAAGGAGGAAAAATATATTTTTTTCAAAGAAAAATATTTTTTTTTTCAAAGATTTATTTTTTTTTTTCAAAGATTTTTTTTTTCTCAAAGATTATTATTATTTTTTTCCAAGGGTTTTTTTTTTCAAAGTGAGTGTTTTTTTTTCCAAGTATTGTTTCATCTTCAAAGTTTTTTTTTCAACGGCCGGGGGTCCACAGGGGTCCCCGTGGCGGGGGTGGCAGCCGGGGTTCCACCGAGGTCCCCGTGGACCTCCCCGACCCGTCCGAAGGGCCACCCTTCCTGGGTACCAGATGGGACGAGTGCCCTCCCTACCCTGGAGGTGCGCCTCGGAGCTCCGGGCGGCCCGTGGACCGTCTCTACCCGGCAAGCGTGGGGTCCCCTCTTCCCCCTCTGCTGAGTTGCTCCGGGGCTCGGGCAGGGACAACAGGGGACCCCCCTGGAGCTCGGAGGCACACCTCCAGAGCTGGGAGGGGGGCACTCGTCCCATCTGGTACCCAGGAAGAGTGGCCCTTCGGACGGGTCATTATTATTTCCCCCTTTTCTCTTCTGGACGATTTTCTAATGCAAGTTTAGTATGAAGTAATTGCGCCGCTTTTTAGTTTCAATAAATTGTAGAATATTAAGTAGGTCTATGCCACCAACGTAATAATACAATGTAGAATGGAGTAGCCTATATAATGCCCCCATCTTTCTAATTCATTAACATGCCTCATGCTTCTGCTATTGCAGCTATTGGAGAACTAAAACTAGATAGGCTTAGAGAGAGAGCTTCGCCTATTTATAGAATCACTTCTACAAATTAAAAAAGAATAAAAACATACATGCATGCATGTATACAGTATAACCATATAGACCTATTTAACTACTGCTGGAGCCCATATTATGTGAATGAGATTACAGGATTGAAAAACTACTTTGATCAAAAATAAGTTACTTCTATACTTACTTCCAACTTCTACAAGTGAAAGAGAGGTGATTCACTCTAACAATCATCATCGTCTTGGGTCATCTTTCTAATTAACATGCTAATCATCGTCTCATCATCTTGGGTCATGTTCTGCTATTGCAGCTATTAAGTACCTCAAATGGCATGTGAATGCAGAGGTGAGTCGTCTTGGGTCATCTTTCTAATTCATTGACATGCTAAGGTACAGCTATTGTCATTGAAGTTATTGAAATAATAAATCAAATAGATAGGTCACTTTAACTCCTCATCACAACCACGTAGCCTACAAAATCAGGGTCTTTATTTGCCACTCTTTGCAGAAATGTATACATCAGCAATAACTGTGTCATCACATCATCACTGTGTCATCATGTTGGGTGTGTTGTTCAAGCCCTCTTAGATGGCTGGCTGTAGACATGGTCAGGTCAGGTTGTAACCTTGGCAGGGCGTCCAGCAGCAATCCGATGTTTTCCACCAAAGCTGTGTGTGTGTGTGTGTGTGTGTGTGTGTGTGTGTGTGTGTGTGTGTGTGTGTGTGTGTGTGTGTGTGTGTGTGTGTGTGTGCTGAACTCTGTTGAATAGTATTACCCCACAAAACATCTAGATATTAGTTCATTACATAAGTCATTACATGCTAAATGTTGCATTTATCTCATGCTATGCTGACATACATTCCCACATTCATGTTGCTAACAGAAAGCCTTTGGCCAAAAAATATTGACCAATTAAAAAACCTTTTTCTTTTGCACTTGAAGCATACTTAGCTTACATGACAAAGACTCAAACCATTGGAGGGGGTAACTCTTGGAAGCTAGTGTACTTTACTATCATCAGGATGACTTGCAGGGCCGGCCCTAGGACTTTCGTGGCCCTAAGCAAGATTTTTTTTGGTGGCCCCCCTCCCCAAACGCCCCCATTATAAAATCATTGTCATTTTTTATTGCATACTAAAATAATAACACTAGTTGTTGGATAGGAGATACATGACATAATTACAATATGAAAGTAAAAAAAAAAAAAAAAAAAAAACTTTTTTTTTTTGTGGCCCCCTAGTGGTTGTGGCCCTAAGCGACCGCTCATGTTGCTTATGGCAGCGGCCGGCCCTATATTTGTACAGTATTTGTATTGTTAAGCACTTTGTAAACCTGTTTTTGAAAAGTGCTATATAAATAAAGTTAATTATTAACATACAATAAATTAATGCACTTAATACAACTCAAACGCACACAGACCTCCAGCTCTCATGAGACACAGTCAAAAACTGGTTTGCCTGGTTTGCCACCTGCGGCTGATTACAGCCCCGTTAAGTACCTAGGCAACTTGGCCTTGACCAAGCCCTGCAGTGACATCATCAATTAACAAGCAATCATATATATGGCTCAAATGGCTCTTACAGCAGGGTTTTTTCCTCCGTAGTCTGTTGAAAGTAACTATGCAGTGTACTTGTTTATCAAACCTAGCACTGACGCTAATGTTAAGAAAAAAAATAATGATATATTTTAAAATCTATGCAGTTTTCTGAAGAGAGCAATGTGACAAGAAATGAGGATCGTTACATAGTGCTTCTTTCATTTGTTAGACTTTTTAATTGCCATTAATAAATGTGCCAAGAGCGATAACACACGTTATAGAGGCGGTTTTGCATAGATATGATTACATGTGTGCACTGAGATTTTAACTTTCCCTTTTGAGTTTGAAAACCACTGCAATACGTTATTGAGGGTCATTCATAAACAAACTCAGACAAAGAAAGAAGCATTGGCACTGTGGATTTTATTGAGGAATCAGGCTTACACACAATGCAGCACATCAGGCTTCCAATGGGCCCACACAATGCAGACATATCACTCAATCATTTCGACCTGGCGGACCTGTGTGATGAGGTCTTCGATCTCCGGGTCCTGCTCGATGGTCTCCACGATGGTCTCCACATTGAGCACGTTTCCATCCGCGTCCACCTCCTGGATGATGGTCTCCACATTGGTGGTCTTGATTCTCTCGGTACTGCAGAGGGAGAGACCAAATGGAACAAAGGATGGGTACAAGACAGCAGGGCTTCCCAGACTTTTCCATGCCAAGAGGCTCTATTCACAGCAGCCATATTATGAAGACATTCACAGGTGTTGCCAATGATACTAATGAAGGCTCTGTTCCATTCTGGTCAAACAGAGTCAGGGTACTGATATTGTGCATGTTGACTCACTGGAAACCTTCCAAATGGCCCCTTACAGGTGTGTAACTCTGAGAGTGTGGTTCCATTTGTACACTCTCAGAGTTATGGGGGTCGTGGAAACCACTGTGCTACACTAAATGGAACAGAGCCTTCATTAGTATCATTGGTAACACCTGTGAAGGAAGTGATAATATGGCTGCTGTGAATAGAGCCTAGTCCAAGTAAAACAAAACAAATAAACGTAACAAATTAACTTGAAATTGAAACTTGATACAAACGCTTGAATCCAAGCTCTCGTATTTGTTTGTAGAGGCTAAATCTGCTGCCATTTTGTACCTGTCAAGGTCTTCGATCTCCGGCTCCTGCACAATGGTCTCCACGATGGTCTCCACATTGAGCACGTTTCCTTGCGCGTCCACCTCCTGTACGATGGTCTCCTTATTGATGATCCTGATTTTCTTTCTTAGAGAGAGAGAGACCAAATGGAACAAAGGATGGGTACAAGACACCAGGGCTTCCCAGACTTTTCCATGCCAAGTCCCCGTGATAGTCATAGTCTCTTCCTGCGCCCACCAATATATAGTTATATATATTTATATATAAAACAAATTAACTGCCAATTTAAACTTGATACAAACGTTTGAATCCAAGCTCAGTAACACCAGTATTTGTTTGTAGAGGCTAAATCTGCTGCCATTTTGTACCTGTCAAGGTCTTCGATCTCCTCCTCCTGTTCGCTGGTCTGTATGATGGTCTCCACATTGGTCTTGCTTGTCTTGGTACTGCAGAGAGATATACATATTCTGTATGTTCAGCTGTTTTAAAAAAAATCATGATCAAATTGTCAAATTGTCAGTCTCTGCCTGCGCACCCATACATACATACATACATACATACATATATTCCAAGCTCACTAACGCCAGCATTTGTTTGTAGAGGCTAAATCTGCTGGCATTTTGTACCTGTCAAATTGGTCGAGCAGTGTCCTGTACTCGGCGATCTCCATCTCCAGTCTGGTCTTTTCCTGTGCTAGCTGTTCCTGAAGGTCTTCGATCTCCGGCTCCTGTACGAGGTGATTGGTGATTGTCTTGGTACTGCAGAGAGAGAGACCAAAATTGTCAAACTAATTGACTTAAAGGCACATTTTATCGTCTACTCAGTCTTATGTGAGCCCCCCAGACAGTTTTTAAGTTGTTTGATTCAGTATTTCCATATTTTATATTTATTTGATCAGACACGCCCCCTTCCTATACAAACCCATTATAACCTAAAATATCTAAATACTGAATCAAGCAACTTAAAAACTATCCGGGGTGCTCCCAAAAGCCTGAGTAGACGATAAAATGACCCTTTTTCAATTGTTTAAGTGAATTATCCCTTTAACACATTAACTTAACAAATTAACTTGAAATTGAAACTTGACACAAACGTTTGAATCCAAGCTCACTAACGCTAGCATTTGTTTGTAGAGGCTAAATCTACTGCCATTTTGTACCTGACAATCGGAGAGCATGGAGAGCTGCAGGTCACAAAGGAAGAAGACATGGTTGACTGAAGCTCAGCTGGTTGGTGGCGGTTATGCTCTGGATGGAGAGGAGAAGGCTGAGTGAAGCACTGGTTTGACACCAGTACCTTTTATAGTGCAAAATGACGGAAGGGCAGGCAAGGTGTCGGTTTAGAATCCCAAATAACTGGTTTTTGCTAATCAGCACAGGTCCAGCAGGTAAAATGGCCTGCAATGTAACTGTGTCACAGTGGTGGAAAAAGTACTCAAAGGTTTTACTTAAGTCAAAGTATCAACACTGCAATGTAGAAGTATTCTGTTACAAGTGAAAGTCCGGAATTACATGTTTTAGTAAAAGTCCAAAAGTAAAAGTACTAAAATGTTTGAAAATAGCAGATCTACAAGCTCACAACACGTCGCGACGCGTTGTGAGCTTGTAGATCGGCTATTTTCAAATAGCCTAGGTATAAAATAGGGCTAAAGTGCTTAATATATGCTTTTTAATGTAATATATTCATATCTGCAAAGTAACTAGTAACTAACGTTTTCAAATAATTGTAGTGGAGTAAAAGTACACAATTTGAGATGTAATGTAGTAAAAAGTGAGAAGTAAAAGTATAGACAATTGGAAATACTCAAGTAAAGTAAAAGTACTTCAAAATTGTACTTAATTACAGCACTTGAGTATATGTACTTTTTATTTTTACTAGACCATACCCGGTCGACGCATCCGTGGGGGGATATGCGCACATGATCTGGCAACCCGGGAGGCAGTTCGTCCCATAGCTGGGCAGCCCCGTAACCATGGCGACAGTGTTTGACACAAAAACGCTAATAAGAAGCTGAGATTTGATGAAATTGAAAAACGGGCTTCACAGTTAAGTTCAGATGGTAATGGTCAATGGCTGTGTGCAAAATCAGAGCAATTGGTCCAGCCACTGAGGAGAACCGGGTAGCTTCACCTACTCACTCACTCACTCACCACTACAGACGGACAGAGGTTACTAGAATTATTGTAGGATAGGATGTGTCCTATGTGGAATATATGCATTGTGTGGTCATTTCCCACGGTATGGCAATGACTCTGTATATTGTGGTCGTCTCCCATTTTGGGGTTGTCATAATGCCCCTTTCCCTCAGATTGTATTGCTATGTAGTATTCTTACTGTTATTTGTCATACACTACCATAAACTTGGACATGAGTGTGGACAATGAGGGATTTGAAATGTGAATATGTGTACTTTGTAATGTGATCTTGTTGTAGTCTAATGATGACAGTTTGTGGTCGCTATAAAATGACGTGATGTATCTGTCATAACCAGTGGACCCTGATGAAGGCTAGTAGGGCCGAAACGTGTAGGTCACCTGCGTTTCTCTTTTTGTTTGTTGCTTTATATAGTAACTAAGCCATGGATAAATATAGGCTTTTTAACTTAACTGAACCTTGTTGGATCCTTTTTAAGTTCACCGACTGACTGTCTTACTCTGATCTTACACAGAAGGAAGGAACTTAAAAACCTTGTTGACCTATAAGTTAAAGTCTATTCTTCCAAATGTCACCCATCTAGATTCCAGACACCCTGTCATCAACGCTGGACTGAGCAGCATTCCAGTCTCATGCTCAGTGGTCAGGTCAGGTCAACGGTACATTCCACTTGGTTCCTAAATGCATCTCTGTACACTACTGTTTTAGTGAACATAGTACTGAACAGCAGTGGTGGAAAGTAAGTATATTTACTTTTTTTTTCCATAAATCAACGCTATTGAACACCTTTTACTTCTGTGTGTTGGTTAAAAACATATTGAACAAATGAAAAGTATTAAAAAGCACAACTTTTTAGCTGAGACTCAAAGAAAACAAACTTTAACAAGGCAGGTGTAGCACCCAAGTCCTATACTTGAGGTGCTATTAAGTGCAGTGTCAAAAGTCCTATACTTTTGGCACTATACTGGTTGCAGAGGGAGTTCTGACATGTGCTCCATACAAACTTGTCCACAAGTGTCTATTGAAGTTCATAACAAAAGATATTTATTCTTAGTAGCTTAGTCATGCCAATCACTTTATTGGCCAATTCAATCAATCGCCTTCAACTAATTCAGAACACAGCAGCTAGAGTTCTTACTAGAACCAGGAGATATGACCACATCACCCCTGTTCTTGCTTCACTGCACTGGCTACCAGTGGCGTTCAGAATAGATTTTAAAATTGTATTGTTCGTTTTTAAAGCACTGAACGGACTTGCTCCTATTTATATTTTCGACCACCTGTCTCCCCACAAACCCACCCGCAATCTTAGATCAGCACACAAACTTTGACTTGACCCCCCCCCCCCCAGACAAACCTTGTGACAGAAGGTGACAGGGCATTTGCTGCTAGGGCTCCATTTATGTGGAACCAACTCCCCCTGCAAATTAGACAGGCCACTTCGGTGTCCACTTTTAAAAACCTTTTAAAAACTCATTACTTTAGAATGGCCTTTAGCTAGAAGGAATAGTCCGCTATTTCTCTGCTTTCACTCTTATTTTTTGGTATTATTATTTTTCTATGGTTCCTTTGTTTGTAAATTTTCCATCATTGAATTGTTTTTATATTCCCTGTGCATGTATTGTATTGACTTGAACCATTGAACAGGGGTGTGGGGGGTAACCCATTTTTGAAATATTGGAAGCCTACTAGCTCCTTCCATGCACCTTAACAAAATGTCATCCTACATAACAGCAAGTTTAGATCTCATTCATTTAACTGCATTGGATTCGCTTCCTGGGATGTCAAAGATGAAAGTCTGAATGAACTCCCAAACCTGGGAACATGGTTTCAGGGAAATTGAGATCGAAGACATAAAATGCTTTAAAACACCCATCACCCAAAAGAGATGGGTGCGCCAAGGCCGCCCCATTTATTATCACATAAGCTTGGGAACACTGATGCCCCTCCCCTAGCATAAAAACATATGGATACTCTGTGGTTGCTGCGGTCAGCTACTGCACCAGGTTTGCCACAGGCTGAAGAAGAAATAGAAAAGAGAGGAAAGAGCAAGATTATTACAAGTTGATACAACAGGTTAAATTGAACTCCAAAGCTCCAGTGCTGTAGTCAAGTCACTATATCTGGAGTCTAGGTTGAGTTAATTCCCCAGTAGTGCTCAAGTCCAAATAGAGTCCAAAGTTACTGAACATGAGTGTGAATGCACATGTAGGTGGAACACACATGCCTGCCCTTACACAGCATTAAAATAATGTCACTGTAATTAGCTATCAATATCTTATGCCAACTTATATATTAGGCTATATTACAAAAAATGTGTCTGCATGATCCAACTGTTTGTTGGGCTTCTTCCTCACGGAAGACCAAGGCTGGAAACCAAGGCTGGGGCGCTAACCCATACTGCTCCCGGAATATGTGAGCTCTATGTGAATACCAGCTGAGAGCAAATCTACTGTATGTTGACGCGAAGGTCACCCGTCTTCTCCTTCCTGGCCGGCCATGTGAGTGATCTTCGCAGAGAATTCAGGGTTCATCTCCCAGTACACTCAGGATTTAACATCGAGAAATCATGAGAAATCTACAGACAGGAAAAGACAAAAAAATGTGTAAGGCACAAACAATAATCGATTTAGTCTGTACTAAACTTATTCTGTGAGATGTAACCTCACCATGCCTTGAGTGTCCACTAGATGCGGAAACTCTTCGATTATGGCTTGGATTGAATTTGTCCCATCTGCAGTCTGCAGTGGTGGCCACATGTTTTGGCAAGGCTTGTCTGCAGTTATTTGATTCTGTGAAGAGCAAAAAAAGATTAACTCAAGCTAATGGTGATAGATGAACATCCAAGTTTACAAGAACGGTTTGTTGCAAAAAGCATAGTCACATCCACTCCTAAATGTAGTAGTAGGGGCGGCCATAGCTGAGTGGTTAGTGAGCCCGCCTAGAGAGCCAGAGGCCCTGGTTGGCCCAGGTTGGATTCCAGACCAGGACAGCATATGTGTCGATGAAATTAAATGTGTCCCTGAGCAAGACTCTTAACCCCTAATTGCTCACAGGTTCTCATTGGAAACAAGACCGCAAGGACTTTCATGAACGACCTGTTAAAAGGAATTATCCTTATCCTTACGACCGACCGAGAGGCATACCGGACCGAGGTGGAAGGGCAACACTGCCCTCTAGTGGATACATCCAGTTTGTACATGCACATGTTAACCCAGAGTACAGAAGTCCTGACGTCACTCGTCCACAAAGTAGTCACTACAAAGTACTATCAACTCTAAATTGCCTGAAACGTACTCCTAACAGGTTTTTGGGGGGACAAATTTGGCCTCCACACTTAGTGATTTTTTCGGATTTAACTTTCGTTTCGGTAGTGACCAACTTTCGTTTAGTGACACAATGGTAGCCGATATGTCCTAAGTAGGCCGAACGTTGTAGAGTTGGAACGGAGTTTGTAGCTAAAAGTATGAAGGACTAGTTAGGGGTCAAAAAACGGGCCAAATACATAGTGACAATAACGTCAAGTGTGCTCGCTAAATATATACTGTTAGGCACATACTTGAAATGTGTCCTCTGCACTTTAACAACTAACAGCCTCAAATCACTCTAAGATTGCCACATTGTTGACCTGACCTGGAATCGTACCCAGGACATCCAGGACCTTTGGTTCACCAGGCAGGCCCACTAACCACTCAGCTATGGCACTCTGGTTAACATCATGTCAGAAAATGAAAGGAAGCAAAAGTCTGACTATACTGAGTCAGAGTCAAGCTTTACAAAATGTAAGTTGTGTAAAAAAAAGTCTGACTATACTAAGTTGTTATTTGTTTGTTTAAGTCAGGCTATACTCTACTCAGAGTCATAAGTTTACAAAATGTGCTAAAGTACAGTGAACGTCTGTGCGGTTTGTCTCCATCACTGAAAATCACGTACATGTAAACAGATATAAAACTGCTGTCCTGTGCAGTTGGGGTGAAAAAACACAACCATTCCACTCCTAATAATACCCATTTGATTTGACATCCTGACTTGCTGCTGTGGCTGAGCCTTGAACCTGTTACCTGCGGCTCACTAGTCAGCGACTCTATCCATTCACCTACAGCTGTTTCCTTGAAATCTGTGGTTCTAAAACTTTTTGTTGTCAACCCCCCAAATTGTAAGTGTAAGTGGGCAGTGGACCCCAATGTGAAAAGTAACACATTTATTTAAGTTATTTGTCTTGTTTGTTGTTTAAGTCAAAGCACCAGGAAGGCTGTATTTCTTGGCCAACAGTTAGCTCAATGGGTTGAGATACAGTATTCATGATCCAGAGGCCATGAGTTCAAATCCCACTGGTGTCTTTACTGTGATACTTTCCTTTGCAGACTGGCTTCCAGAAGATCAAGTGAAAACCACCAGGAAGGCTGTATTTGTCATCCAACTGCTTAGCTCAATGGGTTGAGATGCAGTAGAGTGTCTGTCCAATAACATGACTTGACTTGACTTGACTGGGTTCGATTCCCACTCGAGTCAAGTGTCCCCGGTAACTTGGGGCAACGGATAAATTGACTGATATCCTTAGTGATGCTTCCCTTTGCAGACTAACTTCTAGAAAAACAAGTTAATTCTAGAAAAACAAGTTAAAACCACCAGGAAACCTGTAACTCTCAGCCAACAGCATAGCTCAACTGGTAGAGCGTCTGTCCAATAACATGACTTGACTGGGTTCGATTCCCACTCGAGTCAAGTGTCCCCGGTAACTCGGGGCAACGGATAAATTGACTGATATCCTTAGTGATGCTTCCCTTTGCAGACTAACTTCTAGAAACACAAGTTAATTCTAGAAAAACAAGTTAAAACCACCAGGAAACCTGTAACTCTCAGCCAACAGCATAGCTCAACTGGTAGAGCGTCTGTCCAATAACATGACTTGACTTGACTTGACTGGGTTCGATTCCCACTCGAGTCAAGTGTCCCCGGTAACTTGGGGCAACGGATAAATTGACTGATATCCTTAGTGATGCTTCCCTTTGCAGACTAACTTCTAGAAAAACAAGTTAATTCTAGAAAAAAAAAAAAGTTAAAACCACCAGGAAACCTGTAACTCTCAGCCAACAGCATAGCTCAACTGGTAGAGCGTCTGTCCAATAACATGACTTGACTTGACTTGACTGGGTTCGATTCCCACTCGAGTCAAGTGTCCCCGATAACTTGGGGCAACAGATAAATTGACTGATATCCGTAGAATAACTTGGAGTGTGCTGGTTCAAATCCAGTTTAACCCAGGACCGAGCGGTCCTGGGTTCGATTCCCACTAACGTCAAGTTCCCGGTAAATTGGGGCAGCGGATAAATTGACTGAAATCCGTAGAATAACTTGTAGGAGTGTCCTGGTTCAAATCCAGTCACCACCTTAGTAACTGAAACCGAATCTGGCCAATTCGGTCTCAGTTACTGAGATAGATAGATAGAGGGTGTGTAGAGTAGGCGGAGTAGATTAGTCAGTAGAGTAGGGGTAGAGTAAAGAGGGAATATAGTCGGGGAGTAGGGGGAGGAGTAGGAATAGGGGGAGGAGTAGGGCCCAGAGTAGGGGCTGAGTGGTTTTAACTTGTTTTTCTAGAATTAACTTGTGTTTCTAGAAGTTAGTCTGCAAAGGGAAGCATCACTAAGGATATCAGTCAATTTATCCGTTGCCCCAAGTTACCGGGGACACTTGACTCGAGTGGGAATCGAACCCAGTCAAGTCAAGTCATGTTATTGGACAGTGGGACGAGTGGGAATCGAACCCAGTCAAGTCAAGTCAAGTCATGTTATTTGACAGACGCTCTACCAGTTGAGCTATGCTGTTGGCTGAGAGTTACAGGTTTCCTGGTGGTTTTAACTTGTTTTTCTAGAATTAACTTGTGTTTCTAGAAGTTAGTCTGCAAAGGGAAGCATCACTAAGGATATCAGTCAATTTATCCGTTGCCCCAAGTTACCGGGGACACTTGACTCGAGTGGGAATCGAACCCAGTCAAGTCAAGTCAAGTCATGTTATTGGACAGACGCTCTACCAGTTGAGCTATGCTGTTGGCTGAGAGTTACAGGTTTCCTGGTGGTTTTAACTTGTTTTTCTAGAATTAACTTGTGTTTCTAGAAGTTAGTCTGCAAAGGGAAGCATCACTAAGGATATCAGTCAATTTATCCGTTGCCCCAAGTTACCGGGGACACTTGACTCGAGTGGGAATCGAACCCAGTCAAGTCAAGTCAAGTCATGTTATTGGACAGACGCTCTACCAGTTGAGCTATGCTGTTGGCTGAGAGTTACAGGTTTCCTGGTGGTTTTAGCTTGTTTTTCTAGAAGTTAGTCTGCAAAGGGAAGCATCACTAAGGATATCAGTCAATTTATCCATCACTAAGGATATCAGTCAATTTATCCGTTGCCCCAAGTTACCGGGGACACTTGACTCGAGTGGGAATCGAACCCACTCAAGTCAAGCCAAATCATGTTATTGGACAGACGCTCTACCAGTTGAGCTATGCTGTTGGCTGAGAGTTACAGGTTTCCTGGTGGTTTTAACTTGTTTTTCTAGAAGTTAGTCTGCAAAGGGAAGCATCACTAAGGATATCAGTCAATTTATCCATCACTAAGGATATCAGTCAATTTATCCGTTGCCCCAAGTTACCGGGGACACTTGACTCGAGCGGGAATCGAACCCACTCAAGTCAAGCCAAGTCATGTTATTGGACAGACGCTCTACCAGTTGAGCTATGCTGTTGGCTGAGAGTTACATGTTTCCGGGTGGTTTTAACTTGTTCTTCTAGAAGTTAGTCTGCAAAGGGAAGCATCACTAAGGATATCAGTCAATTTATACATCACTAAGGATATCAGTCAATTTATCCGTTGCCCCAAGTTACCGGGGACACTTGACTCAAGTGGGAATCGAACCGACTCAAGTCAAGTCAAGTCATGTTATTGGACAGACGCCCTACCAGTTGAGCTATGCTGTTGGCTGAGAGTTACAGGTTTCAACTTGTTTTTCTAGAAGTTAGTCTGCAAAGGGAAGCATCACAGTGAAGACACCAGTGGGATTTGAACTCATGGCCTCTGGATCATGAATACTGCGTCTCAACCCATTGAGCTAACTGTTGGCCAAGAAATACAGCCTTACTGGTGCTTTGACTTGAACAACAAACAAGACAAATACATTTATTTTTTCACCATTGTGTCACTACCGAAACGAAAGTTAAATCCGAAAAAAATCACTAAGTGTGGAGGCCAAAATCGTCCCCCCAAAAACCTGTTAGGAGTACGTTTCAGGCAATTTAGAGTTGATTGGTAATTTTCGTTTCGGTAAAATTTATTTTACCGAAACGAAAGTTAAATCCGAAAAAATCACTAAGTGTGGAGGCCAAAATCGTCCCCCCAAAAACCTGTTAGGAGTACGTTTCAGGCAATTTAGAGTTGATTGGTAGTACTTTGCAGCGACTTTTTTTGGTCCCTAACATTGAATAACTTAAAACAAATGTGTTACTTTTCACATTGGGGTCCACTGCCCAGATACATGTCAATTTGGGGGGTTGACAACAAAACGTTTTAGAACCACAGACTCCAAGGAAACAGCTGTAGGTAAATGGATAGAGTCACTGACTATTGAGCCGCGGGTAACAGGTTCAAGCCTCAGCCAAAGCAACAAGTCAGGATGTCAAATCAAATAGGTACTATTAGGAGTGAAATGGTTGTGTTTCTTCACCCCAACTGCACATGACAGCAGTTTTATATCTGTTTACATGTACGTTATTTTCAGTGATGAAGACAAACCGCACAGACGTTCACTGTACTTTAGTACATTTTGTGAACTTATGACTCTGAGTAGAGTATAGCCTGACTTAAACAAACAAATAACAACTTAGTATAGTCAGACTTTTTTTTACACAACTTACATTTTGTAAAGCTTGACTCTGACTCAATATAGTCAGACTTTTGTTTCCTTTCATTTTCTGACATGATGTTAATCAGAGTGCCATAGCTGAGTGGTTAGTGGGCCTGCCTGGTGAACCAAAGGTCCTGGATGTCCTGGGTACGTTTCCAGGTCAGGTCAACAATGTGGCAATCTTAGAGTGAGTTGAGGCTGTTAGTTGTTAAAGTGCAGAGGACACATTTCACATATGTGCCTAACAGTATATACTTAGCGAGCACACTGACGTTATTGTCACTACGTATTCGGCCCGTTTTTTGACCCCTAACTAGTCCTTCATAATTTTAGCTACAAACTCCGTTCCAACTCTACAACGTTCGGCCTACTTAGGACATATCGGCTACCATTTGAATTTTAGAGAATACCTTAGAGCTTTAGAAGATTTAAAACCTCTAGAACCGTAAACCTTTAAAACCTTTTCCCCCCTGTTCTGAATTCCCATCGACGTGTTTAATATCGCGTCAAATAAGAACTGTGTTCCAAACATAAACAAATGACCCCGGCGGTTTTACTCTTATGGATATGAAGCATCAACTGACGGTGAGAAAACGCTAATGTTACTTCTGCCGAATTAGTTAAATTTGCCAGAAACGGACTGTTTCAAATATGAGTGACTGACTATCATAAACGATGCAGAGGCTCCTCCCTGACAATATCGCCGAGGCAGTTTGTTTATTTTTGGACCACAATTCTTATGAGACGATTCTATGATGACCCAATGTTATTCTCCATAGGGAAATTACTTTACGACCCAGGGGATGGACGAGTGACGTCAGGACTTCTGTACTCTGGGTTAACATGTGCATGTACAAACTGGATGTATCCACTAGAGGGCAGTGTTGCCCTTCCACCTCGGTCCGGTATGCCTCTCGGTCGGTCGGAAGGAACGATCGATTATAACAATTGGGGGTCAGGGAAACAAGCTCGACCTTTTCATCTTCAGGGGACAACAGGAATGGAACAGATGTTTTCACATATACAGTATATTATTTTATTCCCACTGTGCAATGAGAGGTCATTTTTGAACGTCCCATTTTGGTCCCTGGAGGGTGCAGAATGAAAGTTTTAATTGCGTCTTTGTCTGACGTCTTCTGAACGTCCAAACCTCTACATAAGGGCTTATTCTAGTCCAAATGTGGTCATCTTTTCTACGTCAAATTTAGACTAATTATAGACATCTTTTGTACACTTCTTCTAGGCTCGGTGCATAACTGTAATCCCCATTTCCTGTTCATTTTCCTGTAGCTTTAACATAGTTAGTAGTTAACATGCTGCTAAGCTAATCAAACAAAGCTACAGGAAAATGAACAGGATCAAATGGTTATGCCACCTTCTGAAAACTGGGAATACAGTACACAGAGGTTTACAAATAAATCACAATTCAATACACACTTATTTCCTTATTATCTCTTTATTCTTCTTGTGAATACACAGCTGCGCAAACAAATGTTCCACAATTACAGTATTCCACAAATATTCCATATGACTGCGGAATATTTGTGGACTGGTACTAGACCCCCTGAAATGGAATCTAGTTCATAGGACCACAATGGAAACAAGTCCCCAGGACTTGTGTTATCCTTTTAGCCTTAACGTACCTCATGACGTTTACCTTTCTGACTAATTAAGTATTAAAACAAACAGCAGATCAAGCCAGCTTTGAATTATTTTTGACAGAACAGAAGCGGGACAGCCACTTAACTCCCACAATGTTGTTCCATGCAGTCTAGCTCAAGACTGAATACAGAAGGTCATACAGAAGGACACACACACACACACACACACACACACACACACACACACACACACACACACACACACACACACACACACACACACACACACACACACACACACACACAGCAGTCACTAGGGCTGATTAAGCTTGATCCAGAACAGAACAGTTAACTTCTCTTTTTTTTTTTACACGTCAGAATCAGAATCAGGTTTATTGTCACATCACAGGTTTACAAGGTACATTTTTGTACATCGTTCCCATCGCAACGTTAATTTCCATAGAAAGAAGAGGGGTGGGGGGGCCTGAGCATAGCAGCAATATATGTATACTGTGCATGATATACTTATGGACGTTAGGGTGCTTAGAGAAAAAGAGCACAATAAAAAAAAAGACAAAAAAGTCAGTGCGTTATACATGGGATTAAGGTGCAAAAGGTCAGTGCGTGTCCACCTAGGGTGGACTGACCCTGGTATAATCCGCAAGTAGCTCCATGAGGGAGAGCAACAAAAAAGTCATTTGTACCTGGTGTAGTCCACAGGTATGTCCGAGGGGGGCTAAGTCCAAGTCAAGTCCACGTCACTAGTCGAATGAAAATAAAATAATAATAAAACATAATAGCACAGCCTACTTTGCAGGGACACCCTTTTTGCTTTGGCCGGTTCCACAACAACTGAAAAATATTAAACAAGTGCTGTACTGAATAGCCAGTGAGCTACCAGGGTAAGGTCCAACCAGAGCTACTTCGTTGAACAGAACACAAGTTCAAATTACACAATACTGTACAATACTGTGACACTAAGATCCCCCACAATGGACAGTGAAAGTTCAAGTTGCCTGCTGTGTGTCCTCCGCCTCCCCTTCTCGCTGGAGCATGCTTGAGGTGGTCTGCGGCATGCTGCCTCATGAGGTCCTCTGTGGCTTCTGGGTCGAATTTCATGACTGCATCTGCATAGTAGAAAAAGACAATAAAAAATGTGCAACGGCAACATGCTGTCCTAGTCCCTATCTGACATAATACACAGCTCGATTGAACTCCTGCCATCTGGTAGGAGGTTCAAGAGCTCAGGGGGAAGCACCAGCAGGTCATCCAACAGCTGCCCCAAACCATCAGAACCCTGAACCCATGCTCGCCATATATTGCCCCCAAAACCAACATCTTGAAAGATGGATTGCACTTTGAATGCATCAGCACTTTTTACCAATGTTGTCTGCTCTTTACTTTTTAATGTTTGCCTCTTTTTAATGTGCACCATGAGTTGTGGAGAATGGTATTTTGCTCCCCTGTTTGCCTAGTGTGTATTGTGGAAGTGACAATAAAACTGATTGTGAGTCTCCATATTGACATGCAAAAATGCTTGTACATCCACAACTAGTTTAATACAAAGCCATCTCCCTTCTACACCTAACCACCAGTTATTTAAAATGTTATGATAGTGTAGTAGATTGAAATTATTTGATTTATTGATTTAAGCAAAAAACGATCTTATAAGCTCATCTGGGTCAAAAGTATTTTATTTAAATGTCTTTATTTTGGTCCAGCTAATTCAAGTGATTTCCTCTTATTTGAAGCAACATTGTAGTAACGTTTTGCACAGTTTAATATGATTATAGTACTGTACAACATAATCTTGATCTATCATTCTGTGATCGGCTAGTGAGTGTTTTGGGGAATCGGTGATCGATTATGTTGGTCTGTCACATTCCTGTGTAGAGGGGACGGCGCTGTTTTCCTCCTCAGATACACTCTGGTGTTCGAGAGGAATGCACCGTCGTGTGAATTCATTATAATTCATTCATTCATCTTTGCCCCTGTTTACAGGTAAAACTGTCGTCAGACGGCTGAAAAGTGTGAACAAATATAAATGTGAAAGATGCTTCATAATGGGAACATGTGAAACCGTTTTATATTTACTTTAAGAGTTTATTTGAGAGTAAATGGTAACTAGTGGATTGTTTGAGCCACATGGTGAAGACGCCATTCTGCAGCCACTAGCCCACTTGGGTAACAGTCTTCCATGCCGACATCTCGCCACTCCGACTAGTGGCTTCCGCGTGCGGTTAGGGTTAGGGTGAGGGTTAGGTATAGGGTTCGTTAACGTCGGAAAGGCGACATGTCGGAAAGCCGCCATGTAACCGCCCACTTGCTGCGCGTCGTGTAACTTTGTGTTTGATCTTTGGAGCCATGATTAGTTTGTCTAACAGCACATTTATTTGGTAAAGGTTTAAAGACATGATGTATTGATGATGCATTTAATCCAGTTAAAACCATGGCCAAGTCATGGAGGTATAATGGGTGCATTAGGCCTACTGCACGTCGTGTATTATTGTGTTTGATGATCTTTTCAGTCATGATTGGTTTGTTTAACTGTAAATGTATTGATGAAGAGTTAAAAACGTGATTAATGATTAATTTGTCATGCAGTTAAAAACGGGCAATTAATGAGTGTTATTTGAATACATGAAGAGAATAACTTAAGGTTAAAAGGGATTAAAAGAGTGATGTCAAGAAATGCATTTATAATTTAGTTAAAAACTGAACAAAATGTGAATGTACATGTTTGCGGGAGGCATGCGTTAATCCGACAGACCTTTTCTCCGACTATGTGGCATCCGTGTGCGGTTAGGGTTAGGGTGCGGGTTTGGTTCGGGTTTAGTATTGGAAACGTCGGAGCGCTGCGCTGTCGGAGGAATGCGCTGTCGGACTAACGTACTGCACCCCATGTTTGCAGGTGCAGTAAGTAATCATTGCAGTTAAGCACTTTTGATGCACTTGTACTGGTCCAGTAAGGGTAACATTTATATGCTGAAGCATACCAAGTGCCTTTTGTATTTTGTGATATTGTGCATTTATTTTGATGTCATTGTGAGATTGTATGATGCTACAGTTAATTAGACTGGATGGCACTGTATTGAATTCATGATCAAAGGGTCACATGCTTTATTGCAGTAGTGTTAGTGGTTGATGACATGATACTGTAATGCTGCTACATATATTGTATAATCATTCTGAAAGAATGCAATTGTATGGACATTGTTTATTTTAAGTGAATGTGATTGTTTATGCACTGTTGAACTTTGATATAAAGTCAGATACACTCTGGTGTTCGAGAGGAATGCACCGTCGTGTGAATTCATTATAATTCATTCATTCATCTTTGCCCCTGTTTACAGGGGCTCTACAATAGCAACGGTAACGGTAGACAGTTGGCATTGTATTTTTTTATGTCAACAGGGAAGGACATGTTTTACCCAATTACATTTAGATTTGTCCTTGGTCAACATGAAATATGCGCTTACCTTGTATTGCGCTGAAAGTCGCAGTCTTCTCTTTTTCCCCCTTCATGTTCAACTGTGCCATCAGACTGTTACTGAAGAGCCTTAAGAAAAACAAATTACATTTAATAATGTAGTAGGATTAAGATTTATTGTAAAACATGGTATAAACCCTTTATACTACTAATTTTCACTTAATGTTCAACCATTATGTCATTGACATGACATAACAGAGGATTCAGGTGTTAAGCTAAAAAAAAAAAGGCAAATTAATGGAAACATGCAGTCAGGCGCTCATCTAGAAGAATTAACCAAATAAGTGTTCACACATTGAAAACCACAGCACACCCAAACATCACACAGGGGTTAATTCATAGTGTATGTTGAAACATACCTGTCAAGAACTTTGTGGACACAGTCCTTAACGTCCTTCCCTCTATAACGGGAAAGTTGCAGCACCTGTTGGAATAAGTCCATGAAAACTTTCACTGACATATCCCAGAGGAACGTAAAAAGTGTGCGAGTGCATCTTATGCTGTTCATTACTTCCAGACTCTTGAAAAGCCTACCAGGGTATTAAAAGCTTGGACATCACTGAGGAGTTGCTCCTCTCTCTGGAAGTCCTCCATTCTCTCAACATGACTGGCCGCTGAAGAGGCAGGTTCTTTAATGAATATTGATATGGTCAGGACTTTCTTCTGGTATACTGAAAAATAAGTAAGTGTACATTAACACAGAGAAATGTTATAGACACCACCCTACAATGACACAAAACACTGATATAATTGAAGAGCAGTTTTTGTGTCCCGATAGGAGAGGAGACAGAGAGAACAGTAAAGGAAGAAAGGAGAGAATGGGCAGAAGAGAGAAGGGTTGCAAATTAAGTGTCCCCCAGTTTTTGGGGGTCTTCATTGAAATAGCTCAGAACTTACCTTGTGTTGGCAATGGGAATGCCCATGTTGGCCTCTCAGTCACTGCATAGCACCTGTAATAAGAACAAAAGTACATTTTAGAAATTAAAAAGTGATATTTTTGCATTAAAACTTTCCAAGACAGATGACTATACATTAGATGAGAAATAATAAATATGTCATATTGTAACAATTAAGGGTGCAAGATACTACTTGCTGAATTGTAAAGGTTTTGATTACTTGGGGCCTTTGGACAACTCACCATGCCTGACCGTGTCCCTGGATCTGTCATGTCTGGGCCTGACCGTGTTCCTCGACCCATCACTGCGCTGGGACCTGTCATCATGTCTGGACCTGACAGAGTGCCTCCGAGCTGTTGCTGTACCTGGAGTCGTGGCTGGTCCTGGACCTGATGCTGTGCCGGTATCTGACACTGTGCCTGGAGCCATCACTGTGCCTGATGGCTGGAGCCATCACTAAAGACTTAATACTTGGACATAATACTACTACAATACCATGTCACACTGAAAAAGACTACCCCTACTGGTTGGTCTTAGATGTTGACAATCACACATCTCCTCTGATACACATAGTTCAACACATTGAGCCTGTAACTACTTACTCATTGCTTGTGAATTAGGTATGGTAATGATTTCTTTAGTATGCACAACATGTAACACCTTGTACTGACTGTACTTAAAATGTGTTGGTGCAATGGAGAAAGTGAATACTCACGGGGTGTGGACATTTCTCTGCTCCGAGGTGCTACACTTGCATGTCGGGAGCCTGGAAAAGACAAAGAATGTTCTTAGATACCAAATATTGATTTGTAAACAAAAGGTGTGACTGCTTAAATGTGATTCATACTCACTGTGTGTAGACATTTCCCTGTGCCAAGACCCCTCAGCATGCTCCAACTCGACAGACATGGTGTCCACCACGACATCCACCAGGCCATCCAGGGCTTGATTTTCAGAGTCTGAAACATAACAATCAGCTTGTAGCTGATTTCATGTTGTGTGTACCCACATATTTCATAAATTGACATCAATACTCAACAAGCATTGAGTAACACATTGTTGTCCTGGCTGGACTGCAACTTCCTTGGTGCGATAGGAAAGGAGGGCACCTATACGTCGGCAATATAAAGTAAAAATAAACATATCCATATCTAAAATAGACAGCCTTATTAAAGCATTTGATTGTCATTTTTGACATTGGACTTATAAATTGATTATAGAAGAAAGTTACCCATAATGCTCCAAAACGTCATATAAAACATGAATGGTCTACAATGTGAGGCCCAGTTTCTGTTAACACATTTCATATTTAGAAGTTACTTGAGAAACATATGAACTCTACATCAGTCATCATCTTGTCTTTTAACAGGTTTCCTCTTCCCTTTTATCACCACATCCACATCCTCCTCTTCCTCCTCTGCTTGGCTGGTCAGGTTGTAGTTGTCACATTCACAAGCTTTAACTAGAAGTTATACAATTCAACTGTAAACATTGATTCAACTATTTGTACTTGAATTATTGAGTAAATGATCCAAAACCTGCCTGAAGTCATCTTTATCTTGACTAACTGGGACGTCAGCCAGTCCTCCTGGGGGTCCTTTCTCATCTTGTAAGTTGTGTTTGTTTGGCATTTGGCCATCTAATTGTGACGGTGGCCAGGTTGTCACATGTGACTTGCCACTTCTTTCTAGAATGCTGGCACTCTTTACTCTTTCTCAATAAATAAATAAATAACAATACACATTAAACTCACAATAATAAAATATCAGTTGCACAATAAAGTGCGGGGTGCATAATTACTGTGAGAATAATAATGATTGTCAAATACTGCAAGACTACGCCACCCTTTTGTTTAAGAGGTAGGGTCCTCTGTAACACTTTCTTAGGCTATTCACAGGTTCGAGTTTACCCAGGTAAGTATAACACTTTTGAATGAGAACAACACTTTATAAAATATCCCTCGGAGAAAACAGGTTTGTATAAAAAGGTAATTAATTTTATTGTCCTAGTACAACGGCATCTATAAGCCATAAAACAATGAAAAGCATAAACAAAAATATAACACTAAACACTAAAACCCTCAACCTCCTATGGCGCCCGCTAACTAACTAAAATACACAATCACAGGAACTCAACAACAAGGCTTAAAACACAGGGCTTGTGCAAATTTAGCAAATAAATATAAATCTAGCATAAAGTGCCTACTTCTACTGAACCAGTAAAGTGACAGGTGCTGATTTAAAGTGCTAAATACTCATCACGGTTTGAATGCAAAAGGTGGGGAATGTCCTTATATGGGTGTAATGGATCGGGGGTTTAGGCCAGGAATCTCTGCCTCTTCAGTTCTTCGTATGCGCTGCCTGCAATTATAGAAACTAGAACCAGTTCATCTGTTCAATGTAACTTCACATGGGAGGTTTAGGACCGTGGTTTTATAAAGGTAACGTTGCATAGGAAGGTACTTACACGCACGCCAGACTTAACGTCTGGCTATGAGTGTGTAGAGCGCGCAACGTTATCACCACTGGCCGTCTCCTCTGCTCCTTGGTTCGGTTCGTCTCCTTTTCCTCCCCGTCGCTCTCGTCTACCGCTGCGGCTTCTTGTCACTGGAAGCGGGCACGTCTCAGCTCACCGTCCGCTGCTTGTGGCTTGGTGCGTCTCGCTGTATCCTTGTTCTCCACCTTTGCTCCGTGGCTCTCCTATACCTGTGCACAACCTGCTCCCTCGGCTGTCACCTTCACACTGCCCTGTGTGCCTGTCTCTCTGCTGTCCAAATGCCCGCGCCCACTTTTGAACAGTGTGGACCACACCCTATCCTACTCCCATTCGCTCTGCCAACAGCGTGACCTGGGGACATTGGCTGGCTGGAGTCACACGGTCAAAGTCATGCAGCCTATCATGGGGTTCATTGTCAAGTGTCTCAGGGACCGTGGGGAAATATATTGCCAGGTTAAAACGTTCAGTGAGAGATTACATAGGATACATTTAAGATGATGGTTATTTTCAGTGCATTATACAGGTTTTTACGCATCAATAAAATAGTACAAAATGTATTTTCATCACTGGTTTTTGACCCTGTCACATCCCCCCCCACTTTTCCGTTGCCAGTCCCTGCAACTCACCCTATTCATGTCCATACCTCTGAGGTGGCTGTCCTAAATTGGCCCTCCCCGAGCGCCGTGGTTCGTCCGGGGCCCTAAGGACGGGGAAATACCCATAGCAATGCGGCTGCGTTGCTTCCACCCGCTCGGGCTGTGCTGCAGGTGTCGGGTTCTCGTGGGGCGACCTGGGGGCTACACACACCTTTAAAGCGTTCCTATGTATGGTCTTTTCTCGCCCCCCCTTCTCGGGTCGAACCCGGTACACCAACCCCGCATCTCCCACCTGCTCCATCACTGCATAAGGCTCAGGGTCCCACCACGTACTTAACTTCCCCTGCCCGTCTCTCTTCCGATTTCGAATCCACACTCTCTCGCCTGGTAATAGAGGTGTAATACCGGCCCTACGGTCATAAACCTGTTTTCTCCTTTTTGCCGTTTCTTCCATCCTCCCCCCTGCGGTCCTATAAGCCGTCGCCATTCTCTGCTGGTGGTCCCGTACCCAACCCCATGCGATTTTGCGCTGACTGCACTCCTAATTGAACATCCACAGGGCGCCTCAAATGTCGGCCAAACATCAAATAGGCGGGGGCATAACCCGTAGCACTATGAATCGTGTTATTATACGCATGAACTAACTCGGGTAAGTGCTCATTCCATCTCCCCTGTTTATCAGTGTCTAGCGATCGTAACATGTTCAGTAGCGTCTGATTAAATCGTTCTACTCCACCGTTCCCAGCCGGATGGTACGGAGTGGTGCGACTCTTTGCAATACCATAGGTCTGACATAAATGCATTAACTCGGACTCAAAGTTAGGGCCTCGGTCCGAATGGAACCGGGCCGGACAGCCAAACGGCTGGATAATGTGTGTCCATAACGCGCGGACAGTGGTTTGCGCAGTCTGGTCACGGGTGGCAATAGCCCAACTATAACGGGTGAATAAGTCAGTAGCTACCAGAATGTTTTGCCACGCATCAGCAGGCCTACCTAATGTGAGGAAATCAATAGCTATCACTTCTAGTGGATACGAGACTTCAAAGGGTTGTAAGGGGGCCCGAGGCTCTGACCTGTTCCTCTGCAGGCTGCAGGCGACACAACCCTGTTGTAGCTGACGCACCGCTCCCTCAATGCCTGGCCAATAGAACCGACGTCGCAGCTGGGCCAAGGTCCTCTCCAACCCAGCATGCGCCGCGGCCGTGTGGATTCCTCTCCACACCTCCTCTCTGCGTGAACCTGGACAAATGATCTGTGAGTATTGTTCTTTGGTATAGGGATCGGTCACTTTCCTATATAACACATGATTGCGTACGGTTAGTTTGTTCCATTGGCGTAACAGTTGCCGCGCTCCTCGAGTCCAATTCCTACTTTCCATCATATTAGGAGCTCTCCCCCGTCCCACACACCTCTTCACCACCTGCACATCTGGATCCCGATCCTGCGTCTCTCTCCGTGCTGCAGGCGTCAATTGTACAGCCGCCACGTCTACAGGCTGTACTGGGAACCGCGATAGGGCATCAGCGTTGGCGTTGTTTTTGCCCGGTCGATATTTTATGTCAAACGTGAACGACGCAAGTTGAGCAGCCCACCGTTGCTCCACAGCTCCCAATCTAGCCGTTTGGAGATGCGCAACAGGGTTATTATCCGTGAATATAGTGAACCGAGCACCAGTGAGGTAATCTTTAAACTTCTCGGTCACAGCCCATTTAAGGGCCAAAAGCTCCAATTTGAATGAGCTATAATTCGCGTCATTTTGCTCAGTCGGGTGGAGACTACGGCTCGCATAAGCGATTACACGTTCGTGACCGTCTTGGACCTGGGCTAGAACCGCTCCCAACCCACGGCCACTCGCATCAGTGTAAACCACAAATGGCTGCGTATAATCGGCATAAGCTAACACCGGGGCTTGCGTAAGGGCACTCTTTAACGCATCAAACGCCCGCTGGCACTCCGAAGTCCACTCAACCTTACACTGGTGGGATTTTACGTCATTTGGGATTCCTATCAATAAGTTGTTTAGTGGCCGTGCTATAGCAGCAAAAGAAGACACGAAACGCCTATAGTAGCCCGCTAGACCTAGAAACGCACGGACCTCTCGGACCGTTGAGGGTGGTGTCCAGTCCCGCACCGCCACCACTTTCTCCGGATCGGGCCGCACTCCCTCCTTGTCCACTACATGGCCCAGGAATTGCACTTCTCTCCGCAGAAGTTTACACTTATCTAACCGCAGCTTCAGTAAATGTCTCCACAGGCGTTGGACTCAGACACTGCTGCATCAGCCTCTGGAAAGTCGCGGGCGCATTACAAAGCCCGGACGGCATGCGCTGAAACTCGAACAGCCCCAGGGGGGTCGTAAAGGCGGTCTTCTCCCGGTCCCGGGGGTCTATTCCCACTTGCCAATATCCACTGGCCAGGTCCAACGTGGAGAACCATTGCGCCTTCGTCAGGCTGGTGAGCGTCTCTTCTATTCTGGGTAGGGGGAAGGCGTCCTTGTGCGTCACAGCGTTAAGCTTCCTGTAGTCGACGCAGAACCTCCAGCTGCCATCTTTCTTCTTAACCAGTACGATAGGTGCCGCCCACGGACTGCAACTCTCCTTGATGACTCCCTTCTCTAACATCTCATTCAGCAGGGTATTCATCTCCCGGTACATGGAGGGCGGCAGCGGCCGGTGTCGCTCTCGTATGGGTGCCGCGTCTCCGGTCGGTATCTGGTGTTGCACGACGTCCGTCCGCCCGAAATCCTCGTCATGGATGGCGAACACCTTCTTCCACTTACACAACATCTCGTGTAACTCTCTCTTCTGCGCCTCCGGCAGGTCATCACGCTCCGTCAACACTTCCATCTCTTCGGGCAGGGTCTTCAGTGGTCCATCATCTTCCACACTGATTACGGCCACTTCCACCTCTCCGTCAGTCCCCAGGGACAGGCTCAGGTCCCTGCCGCCTCGGACGTCCGCTTCTTCCACCGGGTACAGCCTCCCCAGCTTCTGGTGGCGGTCCAGGACCAGACTATATGCGTGTGGGTTACACACTCGTATGGGAACACGTCCGTGGCGCACCGTGACGAGGGCACGGGCCACTCCCAAATCCTTTCCATCTGGCAAGGCTTCCATCAAGGCCTCGTAGTCCGCTCCATTTGGTCCTCTCCAAGCGCGGCCCCAGATCATCACTTCACTCTGCGCGGGGATTCGAATCTTCCGCCGGCCGACCGGCCACACATAACCTATAGACCCATCTTCGTTCGTCACTGCCTCCACCCTCCTACAGGTGGCGAATGCGTCCTTCCACAGCGTCCTTCCCTGCTGACATGGAAACACAGGCCTCCCAGGCCATTTAAAGAGGGCATGCCATACAGCGTTTACGACATTCATCCCAATGATCAGCGGTTGAGTACAATGTTCATCTTTCACGATTACAACTCCCCTCCCTTCATTCCCTCCAGTTCTAGGTCCAATATGGCATAGCCAGTGTACGGTAAGTCAAGACCATTAGCGGCGCGTAATTTAAAAACAAGGGGCCCATTTCCCAACGTCAGGTGTGAGATTTTTTCCTCGAATAAGCTCTGCTGCATTAATGTGACCTGTGACCCAGTATCCAGTAACCCCCTTAAGTGGACCCCGCCCATAGTGATCCCAATAGTCGGACAGTCCCCAATAAACACTTCATTAGCCCTTGATCTGGCGAGTGCGCGCTGCACCCCTGTCTCCCGGACCTCGGCGACAGGGCGCACTAGTTTAAATGATTGGTGTCGGATTTACAAAATCTAGCAATGTGCCCGGACTGCCTACAAATCCTACAGATCGGCCTACCTCCCTCATCCCACTCGTTGCGTTGGTAAGGCTCCCGGCGTCGTTCAGGTGGGGGCGAAACGCGAGGTCGTGTATCGGTGGTGTTGGGTCGAAGGAGCGGTCGGATCTCCTTCATGAGCTCCTGCGTAAACCCCTGCATTTGCGATTTAACATCTTCCATGATCTCCTGTTTCAGTTTCTCTCTCCATTCAGGTTCCTGTGAGGTGGTTGGGATAGAGACAGGTTTAACAGCATGGCACAAGATTTCAGCAGCCCCTTCTCTTCTATGTTCAGTGTCTAGTAGGAAGGCCTCGTCTTTTAGGGCGGCGAAGTCTTCTGTGGGGTTTCGACGGGCATATATTCTCAAGGCTTGACCCAGAGGGCCTTCAGACAGCCCTACAAGTAACTGCTCTCGCAGAATGGCATCGGAGGGAGCGGTGTCTGGGTCAAGCCGCCGCAGCCCGCAGAACAACTCTCTACGCCTCAAAATATAAGCCTGCACACTTTCGCCTGCGCGTTGCGCACAGCCATAGAACAAGGCACGAGCCTGGGAAGCAGAAACGGATGATTTATATAAAGTGTCTAAACATTTAAAGACTTTGGCCACTGTATTTCGATCTTCCTTATCAATTACGCTAATTTGTCGCTTAGCTTCCTCAGTAAGGGTTTGTACTACAAAAGCAACTTTTTTCTCCTCTGTTAAATCCTGAGTGCCCAATAATCCTTTAATCTGTTCTCTCCATTCTCTGTATTTCTCCTCACCCTCTATGCCCGAAAACTTAGGTAACCACGGTGCCCCTGGGTACACTGGCATCATCATCATTTCTTTCTTTGTTCAACCAACAAAACACAAAGCAGCAAAACAGCAAAATTTCAATACAGTTTCTCTCAGGGATTTTTTTGTGTTGTTCTCTACCCAGTCCTGCCGCGCTACGCCAAATATGTGACGGTGGCCAGGTTGTCACATGTGACTTGCCACTTCTTTCTAGAATGCTGGCACTCTTTACTCTTTCTCAATAAATAAATAAATAACAATACACATTAAACTCACAATAATAAAATATCAGTTGCACAATAAAGTGCGGGGTGCGTAATTACTGTGAGAATAATAATGATTGTCAAATACTGCAAGACTACGCCACCCTTTTGTTTAAGAGGTAGGGTCCTCTGTCAAACTTTCTTAGGCTATTCACAGGTTCGAGTTTACCCAGGTAAGTATAACACTTTTGAATGAGAACAACACTTTATAAAATATCCCTCGGAGAAAACTGGACGGAAACAGGTTTGTATAAAAAGGTAATTAATTTTATTGTCCTAGTACAACGGCATCTATAAGCCATAAAACAATGAAAAGCATAAACAAAAATATAACACTAAACACTAAAACCCTCAACCTCCTATGGCGCCCGCTAACTAACTAAAATACACAATCACAGGAACTCAACAACAAGGCTTAAAACACAGGGCTTGTGCAAATTTAGCAAATAAATATAAATCTAGCATAAAGTGCCTACTTCTACTGAACCAGTAAAGTGACAGGTGCTGATTTAAAGTGCTAAATACTCATCACGGTTTGAATGCAAAAGGTGGGGAATGTCCTTATATGGGTGTAATGGATCAGGGGTTTAGGCCAGGAATCTCTGCCTCTTCAGTTCTTCGTATGCGCTGCCTGCAATTATAGAAACTAGAACCAGTTCATCTGTCCAATGTAACTTCACATGGGAGGTTTAGGACCGTGGTTTTATAAAGGTAACGTTGCATAGGAAGGTACTTACACGCACGCCAGACTTAACGTCTGGCTATGAGTGTGTAGAGCGCGCAACGTTATCACCACTGGCCGTCTCCTCTGCTCCTTGGTTCGGTTCGTCTCCTTTTCCTCCCCGTCGCTCTCGTCTACCGCTGCGGCTTCTTGTCACTGGAAGCGGGCACGTCTCAGCTCACCGTCCGCTGCTTGTGGCTTGGTGCGTCTCGCTGTATCCTTGTTCTCCACCTTTGCTCCGTGGCTCTCCTATACCTGTGCACAACCTGCTCCCTCGGCTGTCACCTTCACACTGCCCTGTGTGCCTGTCTCTCTGCTGTCCAAATGCCCGCGCCCACTTTTGAACAGTGTGGACCACACACCCTATCCTACTCCCATTCGCTCTGCCAACAGCGTGACCTGGGGACATTGGCTGGCTGGAGTCACACGGTCAAAGTCATGCAGCCTATCATGGGGTTCATTGTCAAGTGTCTCAGGGACCGTGGGGAAATATATTGCCAGGTTAAAACGTTCAGTGAGAGATTACATAGGATACATTTAAGATGATGGTTATTTTCAGTGCATTATACAGGTTTTTACGCATCAATAAAATAGTACAAAATGTATTTTCATCACTGGTTTTTGACCCTGTCACATAATGGTTCCCTTACCCCTGTCGATCCAATTATTAGGAATTGTACCCTCTGTCTCCTTTCCATCCTCCAACCACACATCCCTGGCATACATGACCTGAAAAAGACAGCACAAACATGTTAGTGCAATATCAGAAAATAAATGATGTGAACCATAGTCAATAAATCACCGGGCATGTTTGTAGAGGACAAAGAACTAGAGGCGGCCGGATTGAAAATGCTACGATTCTCATTAGAAGCAACATGGAGGGATGAGAACAGAAATGACTACATTTGAGTATAAGCCCAGGTTAGAAGGTTAGACGATAAAGCAAGAGAGGTGGATAAAGCGAGAGGTGAGGTAGAGATGGTGTATCTTCGGCGGAGGGAGAAGGATGCTGAAACGCAAGAAAAATAGCAAATTTAGGGTGTGCTGAGAGAGACAAGCAGGTGATGATCGAGGAAGGTGCAGCCGTGATGGGAACTAGCTGAAAGAAAAAGAAAATGTAACCTTTAATATTGCTGTTCCAGACCATGGCGAAAGGGTATGAGGACATAACCACCAACGTTTCTTGTGGGAGGCAAGCCAACTTGCGGAACAGATCCGTTTCACGCAGTAGTCCATCTTTCATCCTACCCTGACTTGGCTTCCATTTCCTTGCTTGTTCTTTCACTGAAGTCCTGATTGTTTTTCTGGATATATGATATGATTGACAGCCGCAGCAGTGCAGCCAGTCTCATCCCTGACATTGTTGTCTCCTATCAAGGGACCATAGATGACCCACCCCAATAGGGTCCTCACAGCATATGGTCCATCTGCCTGGCTGTTAAGCACCTCCAAAGGTTCCAATAACTTTGAAGCATTTCTGCCAATAAGTAGGTCAACACCAGAGTCTATTTCTTGCAGTTTGATGTGTTTCAAATAAGGCCATGGTGACAAGCCCTGTTGTTTTTGGAATATTGTGTTGTGAGACAGGCATGGTTTTATGAGTGAACACATTAGGGAGTTGTATGAAATAATTTTTGTCCAACTTGGCTATTTCCAAACCTGAGATATGGTGACTGGTCTCAGGCTTCACTTGGTTCATTGTGCGGAGAAGAATATTTGTTTTTTGTCCGGTAATGTTTAGCCTTCTCATTAAGTTTTCAGTGCAGAATGTGGATGTGCTTCCATGGTCCAAAAATGCATATGTTTGCAACACTGTCTCCCTGTGGCTCTTCACTTGAACGGGTACTATGGAGAAGATGGAGGTTTCATCACCGGCCCCAATATGACCACATGTGTGAGGTGAGACGACAGCATTGTTTCCTATTGATTTCTTTTCTGTTTCTTCAATGTGGAGTATATCAGGATGGTTTTGTTCACACGTATCACAGGTTAAACGACTTGTGCAGTCTCTGCTTAAGTGTCCTCTTTTCAAACAGCCAAAACAGACTCCCTTTTCCTTTAAGTAGTCCATCTTCTCTCTGTGTCTTCTCTCTTTCATCTGTGGACACCGCTCCAATGTGTGACCACTTTTATTGCAGAAAAGACAATAATTATGATAGCTGATGAATACACTTCTTTCCACTCCATTTGACTGCACTGCTGTTTCTATGGGTGTTACTGTTGTGGCAAAACTGCTTCTTGGAATGTCTCTTGTGTCTCTTGGTTTGATGATGGTTGAGGTTTTGACAGTTGCAGTTTGCTTAGCATCTTTCCATGTTTCCAAACAGTGGGTCAGACAGTATTTTTACCTTTCTCTCTATGAATTGTACAAGGTCAGAAAGCTTAGCACGATGTCCATGCCTCTCCTGTAGCTTGCATGCCTTGTTCCTCCAGGTTTATCTGAGCTTGTATGGATGGCCTTTTGTATATTGTTCAAAGTAATGTAAGCAGTCACTGTAATCGTCAGTCTTTTCATATTGCAATGGGTCACCATCATAAACTGGAATGTCTCTTGGTGGTAAAGTGGAATACAGATTTTGCTTAACCAGTAAAGCATTTTTTTCATTCTGTCTTCGTAGCACATTACAAATATCACCTGCAGGGGGTGTAGTGTGAGTGACATGACCTTGAACATTCTTTTTCCCATGAAGCTGTACATTTTCAGTTTGCACATTTTGATTTATTATATTTTCGGTTTGAACATTTTGCCTGGGGAGAGAGTATTGCATTAGAGTTGTCATGTAATGAGCTTTGGCAGATTTTTCATGAAGTGGTTGTTTTGGTCTCACAACCTGTGGCTGGGAGGGAGGCTTTGTGGTTTCCATTGTTTCCTTTTTGTGGAGTTTGATCAGGGAGGTATGTATTTGCATTTGGGTTGAAAGGGGTTGTTTCCTTTGGAGCAGCAGCTCCTTTCTTTGAGTTGATCTCCTTCCCACTTGCCCCCCACCCCTCTTCTTCTCCCCCCCCCTCTTCTTTCTATGGAAATTAACGCTGCGATGGGAACGATGTACAAAAACGAATTTCACCCACTTTTGTACCTTGTAAACCTGTGATGTGACAATAAACCTGATTCTGACGTGTAAAAAAAAAAGAGAAGTTAACTGTTCTGTTCTGGATCAAGCTTAATCAGCCCTAGTGACTGCTGTGTGTGTGTGTGTGTGTGTGTGTGTGTGTGTGTGTGTGTGTGTGTGTGTGTGTGTGTGTGTGTGTGTGTGTGTGTGTGTGTGTGTGTGTGTGTGTGTGTGTGTGTGTGTGTGTGTGTGTGTGTCCTTCTGTATGACCTTCTGTATTCAGTCTTGAGCTAGACTGCATGGAACAACATTGTGGGAGTTAAGTGGCTGTCCCGCTTCTGTTCTGTCAAAAATAATTCAAAGCTGGCTTGATCTGCTGTTTGTTTTAATACTTAATTAGTCAGAAAGGTAAACGTCATGAGGTACGTTAAGGCTAAAAGGATAACAAGTCCTGGGGACTTGTTTCCATTGTGGTCCTATGAACTAGATTCCATTTCAGGGGGTCTAGTTCCAGTCCACAAATATTCCACAATCATATGGAATATTTGTGGAATACTGTAATTGTGGAACATTTGTTTGCGCAGCTGTGTATTCACAAGAAGAATAAAGAGATAATAAGGAAATAAGTGTGTATTGAATTGTGATTTATTTGTAAATCTCTGTGTACTGTATTCCCAGTTTTCAGAAGGTGGCATAACCATTTGATCCTGTTCTTAGCAGCATGTTAACTACTAACTATGTTAAAGCTATAGGAAAATGAACAGGAAATGGGGATTACAGTTATGCACCGAGCCTAGAAGAAGTGTACAAAAGATGTCTATAATTAGTCTAAATTTGACGTAGAAAAGATGACCACATTTGGACTAGAATAAGCCCTTATGTAGAGGTTTGGACGTTCAGAAGACGTCAGACAAAGACGCAATTAAAACTTTCATTCTGCACCCTCCAGGGACCAAAATGGGACGTTCAAAAATGACCTCCCATTGCGCAGTGGGAATGAAATAATATACTGTATATGTGAAAACATCTGTTCCATTCCTGTTGTCCCCAGAAGATGAAAAGGTCGAGCTTGTTTCCCTGACCCCCAATTGTTATAATCGATCGTTCCTTGGCTTACCGATAACAAACTGTCACTACACCTTGGGAAAACTGAATCCATTCTCTTTGGGACCAAACATTCCCTCAGACAGATGGAGGTAAATGATTTCAAGGTCAAAGTCGATGACAGAATTATCTCTAGCAAAGAAGAGATTACCTATTTGGGTTGTATTCTCGACAAATACCTGTCAGGTGAAAGCATGAGGACAAAGGTGGTCAAAATAGTAAACCAGAGAACCAAATTTATGGGCAGAGTTTCCTCTTTTGTCAACCCTCAGGCCCTCAGGACCCTCTCAGGGGCCCTGATTCAACCACATTTTGACTATGCTAGCACCTCCTGGTACTCCAACACCTCAGTGTCACTGAAGACTAAGCTTCAAACCTCCCAAAACAAACTGATTCGGCTACTCCTCGGATTGGGGCCCATGACCCACCTTTCTCCCACCCATTTTGCCAGCCTAGGCTGGCTCAGGGTGGAAGACAGGGTTAAACAACTAAAATTGGGACTGGCCTTCAAATTGCTATTCCCGCATATCTGAGTAAATACCTCCAAAAGGTTAGTGACACCCACAGTCACAATACCAGAGGGAGCGTTAACAACAATTTGGTACCACCCACCCATAAAACAAACATGGGCAAATTCTCCTTCTACAGCACTGCCACCCAGGATTGGAATGGTCTAACCCCATCCCTCAAAAAATGCAGTTCGCTGGGCTCATTTAAAAGAGCCTTAAAAAAATCACCTTTCAGGAGGCCAAAAGAGGAGGTACTGTAGTACCATTTTCCCGTTAGACAGCCGACCCCCCCCCCCCCCCTGTTCTTGTACATATCTTTCCCCCCTTTTTTTATTTATTTTGTTGTACATAGTGCCATGTATATATATATATATATATATATATATATATATATATATATATATATATATATATATATATATATATATATATATATATATATATATATATATATTATTATTTTTTTGCCGTTTTATTTTTTTTTCTTTGTGTAATGATATTCGAACTGTGGTGCCACTATATATGTCTATGAATTGAATACCAAGGCCCTCATTGGAAACAAGTCCGCAAGGACCTTTATGAACGGACCTGTTAGACAAAGTATTTTAAATGTAATGTGTTGTTTTACATTTTTGCCTAATAAAATATTCAATCAATCAATCAGTTGGATTGAGATAGAAGGGCAACTTGTACCTTATTTCAATCCAAGACACCTTGCTTTACCTTTTTCATGTGACTCCTCCCTGGCCTGGGTTGAAACATGCATCATAAAGTAGAGAAAGTTATCAGAAAAGAACACACACAAACACACATGCACACATTAGGAAATAACCAGCAGCAACACTGAAATTAAGAGTTGCCAATAATGGTTCACATTACAGTAGGATTCACAATGGAATGTTTTGTAACAATGTATTAACTTTACTTACTGTCCCCCTCAGGCATGTATCTTTTTGGATAGTAGGGCCAAACATATTTTATTGCTTTACCTTAGCTTGACATTCCTCTCCTTTAGCTGTGCTAAATTATTCTAAATAGCCTGTATTGTACATACAACTGATATTTGTTTAAGTAGGCCATCTTTTACATGGCTAAAATTCTACATTTTGATGCTGGCCCCTCTCACATCAGTAAATTGCTTTGCTTAGTGTCTGTGCTACTCTCCGTTTCTCTAAAATGCAAGTGTGCTGACCGCCATCATCTGTAGCTAATACACTGACTATATATAAGTACCTCACCCCGAGATTACCTGGATGAGATTGTTCAGAATGCTGTTGTGGTTCGCATTAGTGAAAATGTACCACTAACCACACACTAGTCAACAAATGGGCTTAATCTGTGTGTGAGAATACTCACTTCTCTACGAAGCTCTCCATCAGATGAGACGAGTATACGGACCATTGATCTTCTTTCAGTCATAAAGATGTAATGGCTTTCCTGGAAACTGGCATCCAAGCATTTCCCATCACCGGTTTTGTTGAGGATTTCACATATTCTATTTAAAAAAAAGAGGAATGACTAAAGGAATTGAAAAGAAAAAAACATGAATCTCCAAATAGACTAATCAGACAAAGTTGTTTGTAACCCTACCCTACCTATAGTCAAGGTGAAGCTAGTCTTCTAAAGCTGCTTTAACAGAAAAATTGAACTTACAGTGCAAATGTTGCTGCTTCCTCCCCTGAAACGCTTTGCTGTTCTGTAGGCAATTCTGTGTGCTTCTGGTGCCTTCTGGGGCTTGAATCCTGAAAAGTATGAAAAGGGAATTATTGCTTTATCAGAACTATACAATGGATACATTTGTTAAAATCAAATACAAAACAATTACACTCTATTTATTAATTTATTTTAATCAATGTGTTTACAACACATCCCTAATACTACAGTATGTGAGAATTTGGCCTTCAACCTGGCTAAGTTGAGTGCAACTTTTTAATCCTGTCGTCCTCTAACTTTTCCCATTCCTCCACTTAAGTCGCACAGCATTCCACCTCACCACACACAAAAAATGGCTATTTTGTCAAACATGTAAAAAAAGAAAAACATGATGTGAACATACACGGTACATCATTATAATAATAATGTAAAGTATACATGATGTGAACATGCACGGTATATCATAAGGGTAATAATAATGTAAAGTATACATGATGTGAACAAGCACGGTATATCATAATAATAATAATAATAATAATAATAATAATGTTTTGTTTTTCAAAGTTTTTTTTTTTTTTAAGTCATGCATGAAAGAAATGTCATACTCTAAAAATATTATTTTATACACCCTTAAATAATAAAGCAACTATTAAAAAAAAAGTCACCCCCCCAAAAAAAAAATCTTTCCCCTTTTTAAAAAAATGTCATCCCCTAAAAAAATATATTTTATAGCCTTGTTCTTTTTCTGCCAACATATTATTTTTTTCCCCATACCACAAAACATAAACCGCCAGCTTTTAAAAATAAAGTGACCCTTCCAAAAAATGTACCTACCCTTAATACAATCTACCTAGTGATGTCCCTTCAGGGGCTCCGTTCAATAACAATGCCTATGAACATTGGCTTGCAGTTATTGCACATAGCCAAAATGCAATAATAATATTAGGCTTGTCATTGAGAAAGGAAAATAAAGTTGTCTTTCTGAGGAGAAGTGGAACCTTAGATTCCTGGATGCATATCAATGATCCATTGTGTGGCCTGCTAGTCTACTGTTACTAGGTAGGTAGGTGTAATAGGCTACTGTCAGCAGTGTTGGAAAAAGTACTTAAGTAAAAGTATCAGTACTGCAATGCAGAAATACTCACAAGCTCACAACGGGTCGCAAAGCGACGCCTTGTGAGCTTGTAGATCGGCTATTTTCAAATAGCCGAAGTATATGGGATAAAGTGGTTAATGCGTGTTTTGTAATAATACAAATCTACAAAGTAACTCAATTGTAGTGGAGTAAAAGAACAATATTTGCCTCTGAGATGTAGTGGAGTAGAAGTAAAAGTACTGAACATTTAAGATAATCCAGTAAAGTGAAAATTCCTCAAATTTGTACTTAGTTACATTCCACCACTGACTGTCAGATGTTCTGTCTGAAGCAGTCTGTTACACTACTAACTCACCATCAAGCAGGCTACACTGAATGTCACATGATGCAACAGCTGGATAAAAGGAATAGATTATCTATCTATCAGCAATATAAAAACTAATATTATATCTATATCTATCTATCTATCTATCTATCTATCTATCTATCTATCTATCTATCAGCATAAACACTAATATTATATCTACATATATCTATCTATCTATCAGCAGCATACAAACTAATATTATATCTACATATATCTATCTATCTATCTATCTATCAGCATACAAACTAATATTATATCTACATCTATCTATTTATCTATCTATCAGCATAAAAACGAATAATATATCTACATATATGTATATCTATCTATCTATCTATCAGCATAAAAACGAATATTATATCTATATCTATCTATCTATCTGATCAGCATAAAAAACTAATATTATATCTATCTATCTACTGTATCTATCTGATCAGCATAAAAAACTAATATTATATCTATCTATCTATCTATCTGATCAGCATAAAAACTAATATTATATCTCTATCTATCTATATATCTATCTATCTATCTATCTATCTGATCAGCATAAAAAACTAATATTATATCTATCTATCTATCTATCTATCTGATCAGCATAAAAAACTAATATTATATCTATCTATCTATCTATCTATCTATCTGATCAGCATAAAAAACTAATATTATATCTATCTATCTATCTATCAGCATAACTAATATTATATCTACATATATCTATCTATCTATCTATCTGATCAGCATAAAAAACTAATATTCTATCTATCTATCTATCTATCTATCAGCATAACAACTAATATTATATCTACGTATATCTATCTATCTATCTATCTATCTATCTATCTGTCAGCATACAAACTAATATTATATCTATCTATCTATCTGATCAGCATAAAAACTAATATTATATCTATCTATCTATCTATCTATCTATCTATCTATCTGATCAGCATAAAAAACGAATAATCTATCTATCTATCTATCTATCTGTCAGCATACAAACTAATATTATATCTATCTATCTATCTATGTGATCAGCATAAAAAACTAATATTATATCTATCTATCTATCTATCTATCTGATCAGCATAAAAAAATAATTGTATATCTATCTATCTATCTATCTATCAGCATAACAACTAATATTATATCTACATATATCTATCTATCTATCTATCTATCTATCTATCTATCTATCAGCATACAAACTAATATTATATCTATCTATCTATCTATCTATCTATCTATCAGCATAAAAACTAATATTATATCTACATCTATCTATCTATCTATCTATCTATCTATCTATCTATCTATCTATCTATCTATCTATCTATCTATCAGCATACAAACTAATATTATATCTATCTATCTATCTATCTATCAGCATAAAAACTAATATTATATCTACATATATCTATCTATCAGCATAAAAACGAATATTATATCCATCTATCTATCTATCTGTGTGTAGCCTGTAGTCTGTCTGTGAACACATTAATTAATAAGATATGATGATTCATTATATTATATAATATAATGATTATACGTGCCCCATGATCATATCTTATAAAAATGTTATAATCATATAAGATAATTAATCATCATATATGCTATTAATAATCATAAAATAATAATACTCCTAAAAACGAACATAAAAAAAAATATGGTGATATATATCGTCTATCGTGATATTTCTTGAAAAATATCGTGATAGTTTTTTTTTCAATATCGAACACCCCTACCTTAGAAGTCACTTTAAGTTTAGCATGAGGGAGAGCTCGGGTCTACCCTCTTCAGGGAATACTTGATATCTCTAGGCTACAGAAAACATTCAGTTGGCTATTAAACATACACAAGACACAGACGATAGACAACCAGTTACTTACAGCTGCCATTAATTAGTGCTTTTGATTGCCTGTGTGGTCAAACCAGGGTCAAATGCAGAGGTCGCAACCTCTGCATTATGCCTGCTAATGTTACACAGCTTGATTCGCAATATGAGTTAAACGCAACCAGAGATCACTCTGATCTCCAAGCAAGTTGGAGAACACTCTAAAATCGTGGATTTTACTTTGGCTGGTCAATTTAAGATGACAACAGCAACACACACACACACACACACACACACACACACACACACACACACACACACGCACGCACGCACACACACGCACACACACGCACGCACACGCACACACAGAGAGAGAGCAGACTGTAAGCCTCATTGCTTATTAAGCCATTAGTCTAGTCATGCCCAGAATGCGTCAGGTTTGCTTCCACTGGTTGCCCGTCAGTTCTTTCATTAAATGCTTTTCTGTTACATCTGTTGTGCTAAAGGCTTCCTCACAGCAACACTGCAAAGCTAGTGGTAACTAATGACACATTTATACTTCATCATACCACAGTGTTGCTTGCCAAAATTAACTGATTTTCAACTCAAACACATTGTGTGTCACATTTTTTCCCCCTTGAAATGCAAAGCCAATATTATACAGTAATAACATCGAGCTCTACTCCTGAGCAGTATTGCCATGTCCGCTTATTAAAAGTGACTTTGGGCTTGTTTTCTGTAAAGTCACTTGTAAATATTGGTGGTTGCGAGTTGCTTATTTGTTTCCTAAATGTTGTTTAACCAGCGGTTCTCAAATATTTTCATGTCAAGGATCCCTAGATTAATATGTATTTGTCCACGGACGCCCCATCTGAGAAGAAATTGTGCCAGGGACACCCATGCAAGTTTTAAGTATTTCAAATGTTTCAAAAATATTACCAATTTGTCAATGTTGTTCCAGGTTTTTTTTTTTTTTATACGTGATCTGACGCGTTGTGAGCTTGTAGATCGGAAAAAAAAATACGTATTTGTGTGCTCATATGGCCCTTAGTCGCTTCTTTTGGGCTTGTTTTCATAGACCTCTGGCAACAGTGCTCCTGAATGATACCCTGATGGGGTTCCTTCCTATGTGGCTACATTATAAATTCACGGCTAAAGTTAACCACACAGGTCTGCCATGGAGTCTCTTTGAACAGAGGAATCTTGTCTGACAAAGAACAGCTTTGCATATTTTTGCATTACAGTGTGTTCAGAAATACACAGGATGTACATACATCACCGAGAGAGAGAATTTGTAGTTTTTAGTCTATGAGGAGCTCACAGGGTTTTGGGATTGACTGGATTGATTAGTTAACACATTTAACAGTGGTCTGCTTTTCCAGGGTTGATTGCGTGAAAGGGATAGCAGGCATCCTATATTAAAATTGGCTTAAGGGAGGACAGGCCGGCGGGCTCATGTCACCACCTTGTCATCAGCTTCACGGTACTGAGAAATAATTGATTCACTACTTCCTGTTCCTCGATCACAGAGCACAGAAGCAACAGATAAAGATGGTGGACCTAAATCATGGACAACCCAATGTTCTACCTAAATCATGGACAACCCAATGTTCTACCAAAGCTCAACAAGCTGACCAGCATTTAAAGCAAAACACATTTCAAAATTAGCCTCCCTAAAGTTACTTCTGCTGATCCTGTTTATTATGAAACCAGTAGTTACTTAAGGCCCTGTTCAGACTGAATCGAATCATCAGATTCATGGCCTATCCAGATTGGAATCAAACTGATTGTCACCAATTCAATTTTCAATTCAATCTTTATTAGGTCCATAGAAATACAAAAAACAAGACAGGAAATAAAATAACTAAAAAGGTATATACATAACGCTTAATCCACAGGGAGTACACACAGGCACTTCAGCCAGTGCACCCCGTCTGGATGTATAGCATGAACAGCTCAATATGGGGCATTATTGGGCTTAATATGGGGCTTGTAGACCACAGTGATGCTGTTTGCAGATACATCTGGCACGATCTTGAACATTAGATTTCTTAGAAGTGCTTTAAAAGTCCTCAACTCCTGCAGTGACAAACCTCTGACTAGCGCTGCCCCCTTCTGGGTCTTTTAAGTATTCTTATTGCATCATTATATGCAACTTGCAACCTTTGCTTACAGATTTCTCATAACATGACCACAGGTGAGCAGTATTAGAGTTGTGTGAAATATGCCTTAAACAATGACCCTTTCACTTTAGTGTGAAGTCGCTGGACAGCATGAGATTTGAATCACTTTCCTGAGCCTTGTTCAGAATGCATAAAACCAATCAGATTTGGGCTGGATTTGGTGCTGCCAGTCTGAACGGGGCCTTATAGTGTTTCATCCGGTCCGACAATCCCACGCTGCATACAACCAGATGCTAGACTCACTAAAAAAAGGCCTTTGGAACTAATTAGAAGTTACTTTGGTTTGCAGATCGAGGGCACAGCAGCTGTAGGCCTAGGTGGTTTGGGGAAAACAGGAAACTTGGGAGTCGCAGCGATCCATCCATCTCCGCGCTTGTCAATTATGTCTGCGGTGGGTCCACTCCGCACATCTTCATTTACATGGTGGGCACCGTCTCTCCGAGTCTCACCGTGAAACCAATTACACGCTGGCATCCGCTGCAATGCGGGTTCATTAGGAAAAAGGCGTAGGCGTCAACGTGAGGTCTTCATTGAAGCACTCGATGCATATTCATCATGGCACTTAATTCAATTGTTTATGTGAACTTGAATCACGCTAAATGTCCCCGACGGAGTCATAACACAACCTGGTACCAGTGTTAATGGCACTTGCTTCTGAGGGAGGAGTACATTAAAACATCGTACACCTCACAGTTTTTCAGGGGCAGATGATATTTTACAACTGTGCTAAAAGCAAAGGGACATTTTTAGTAGGTGACAGAAAGCCATGCCTCAGGCGTCTCCACACTCTACTCACCCACCAAGCACCAAGCATAAATAGCTAATTGCATTGTTAACACCCCCCCCCCCCCCCATCACCACCACCACCAATTAGCTGCCTCCCTCAACGGAGAATAACAAACAGCCAATAAGTCACTGTGGGCTTTGCATCCATTACAGGCCCTGCTACATCTCCAAGGAGACCCCACACACACACACACACACACACACACACACACACACACACACACACACACACACACACACACACACACACACACACACACACACACACACACACACACACACACACACACACACACACACACACACACACACACACACACACACACACACACACACAGAGAAACCTTCCAAAATGTTTGTCAAAGCCACAGAGCAGAGCTGCATTCTTCTTACCACATGTTGTAACCGATGTGATACCAGAGGGATGCATGCGGTGCTGTAGACCAGTGGTTCACAAAGTCTTTCGCACGAGACCCAAAAGACAAATTTGATGTCTCCCTGGAACCCGAACTAGTTCATTATTCTTTTCATGGAATTCCTTTGAAAAAACGATTGCATTTGTTTTTAACTTATGAAAAATGTTGATGCAGGAAACAAAAACACAGGGGTATTCACTCACGACCAATAAAAATGTGTCCGCAACCCACATATGGGTCCTGACCCGCTGTTTAGGAAACAGTGCTGTAGACCATGTATTAATAGGAGACTTTCTCACAGGGTCCAGCTGAGGCACGTTCATGGATCCAGGATATAGATCTCTACTACTACTACTAATAATAGCTTGAACTTATATAGCGCCTTTCATGAACCCAAAGACGTTTTACATCAAACACAATGAACAACCAACCAACAAACAAACAACCAAAAACATTTAAAAAATAACTCTTTGCCATAAGCCTGAGAGAATAGGTGTCTTTTCAAGGCAGCCGTAAAAGAGTCCAGTGTCGGAGCATGGCGAATCTCCATTGGATGAGAGTTCCACATGGTGGATGGCTGCCACACAGAAGGCTCTGTCCCCCTGAAGGCTCTGTCCCCCAAGGTTCGCTTGCTTGTTTGGGGGGAAGAGAGGAGGTCCAAGTTTGGGGACCGCAGGCTCTGTGAGAGTACTATACTGTACTGTATGTCCCACTACTTAATGTCAATTCAAATGTATACACATCCAGTTTTACAATTTTGTAGGTGGATATCCATCCATCCATCCATCCATCCATCCATCCAGTACATACAGTACATAGGCCTATACATTCCGTAAATAGTTATGTATATACACACGCACATACATGCATACATACATAGCCCTACATACACGTACCAAAATACCATTCCTTCCTTATGATATTTACTGTGCATTGTTTGCTGTATAAGGGTCCTTCATAATTTGCTGCATGGAAAGTAATCAGTTCTGGATTAGTTAGAAACACAGAATGTTGACAGAGCCTTAAAACCATTAACAAAACAGATGTAAAATTAGCTGCAGTAATTCTGTTCTAAATTATTTGGCTTTTCATTTTCAAATAGACGGTCGGATTTGCTAAATGTTAGAATGTGCTGCAGAACCACTTAGTCGAGTTATTTGCATTTTGAAACAGATTTTAAATGTCAAACAAAACAAGCCTCGCCTCGGACGGTTTTAAATTGTTCATTATGCAAGACGTGTGTGTTCCGCTCTCAGATCCATCTTATGGAGGCCATCACCCCCCCCCCCCCCCCACACACACACACACACACACACACACACACACACACACACACTGCTGACTCACTAATCAATGCACATTCATTACTCATTGGGTACAATTGTGTATCTGACATGTTCTTTCTTTTCTTCAAATTACTTTTCTTCAAATCACAGAATAATCGGATCTACTTAGCCAGGAGATGGCTCATGTATGTTAGCCCATTAACCCTTAAGGCCGGGAAGGGAACGCATGTGTGTCATTTTAAGATGTCTTTGGCTATTCAAAAATAGCAGATCTACAAGCTCAAAGCGCGGCACCGAGTGCCGCGCTTTGAGCTTGTAGATCTGCTATTTTTTAGAAAGATCTTGAAAATGTGTGCAAATCATTTTTAACTCAAATCTTTGCTTCTGGGGGTCCCTGGAACAAAATATTTTTAGATGGGAGGGGTTCCGCGGACAAACACATATTATTTTGGGGGTCCTTGACATGAAAAAAGTTTGAAAACCATTGAAAATATAGCAACATAAGTAAAGAAAAAAACTTTAGGAAAAAAAAAACTGTTAGGATGTAGAAAACATTTGTAAAATCCCCAGAAGCAAAGATTTGAGTTAAAAACTTTCGACCACAGTGTGTTCCAGGTCATGTGATCAGTCTGGCCAGTGCCAGGCTATAGTTCTAGGACCTAGAACTATGCTACGTTCCTTTGCAGGTGGCTGGACGGTACGATAACCTAGAATCTAGGTTATCGTACCGTCCAGCCACCTGCAAAGGAACATAGCATAGCAGACCATAGCAACCCCAGATGACAGCACGGGTCATCGCAGATGGCCATAAATAGTTTGTTCTGATTCTGAAGTGTTGGAGACATGGGGCCCTATCTTGCGCGTCGTCTTACCTTTAAACTTTTTTGGCACTTTTTACTATAACATTTTTAAATAGTGAAAATGCAGATCTACATTGACACGTTGTGAGCTTGTACATCGGCTATTTGAACTAATTTAAAATGTTTTTCAATATAGTAAAAAAATGCCTAAAAGGTTTAGGCGCAGACATAACATCCCCAAATTGGCCTGAGGAAGGTCTCGACCGAAACATTGCTTACATTAAAACTTCTGGCAAGTGGCAGTGTGCGGGTAAATTGTCAAATATTCCGTAAGGAAGAGGCCAACAATGTGAAAATAGCCGATCTACAAGCTCACATACCGTAGTTTGGCTATTTTCAAATTTTCACAAGAGTCAAACTAAATGTAATGCCTACAATTCCATGCGTTTGTCAGGGTGGGGGGGGGTCCCCAGTTTAAATATGTTTTTTTTTGGGAGGTCGCGGCCTGAAAAGTTTGGGAACCCTTAGTATAGAATTCTTTCTGATGATGGGCCAGTGATGGGTCAGGGCCAGGAGTCATACATTTTACAGTAGTTAGTAGTTTTACTTAGTTGTTCTCCAGTCCAACAATGTGAAATGCCAAATCTTGGAGGAGCAGGAGCTCTATCTAGTGGCTGAAGGTGACCATTACAAATAAAAACTATTATCATGCCACTACATTCACTACTGTATCTGATTCATGCTGATGCTTCCAGTCAACACTGTGACCTCTGACCCTCCCTCATGTGCAAGTGGCCTGTCAAGTCCCTTGGTTTGAGAGCTGCAGTGCAGGTGTCTCATAAATGCACGCATGCACGCCAGTGGTGGATAGTAACTAAGTACATTTACTTGAGTACTGTACTTAAGTACAATTTGGAGGTATGCTTTACCTTACTGGAGTATTTTACATTTTCTGTACTTTTACTTCTACTCTACTAAATCTTAAGAGAAAAACACTGCACTTTTACTCTAATACAATTATTTGAAAACTTTAGTTATGGTACTAGTTACTAATGTAATGCCTCAACTCCTACAATTCCAAGTGTTTGTCAGAGTGGGAGGTCCACAGTTCAAATATGATTATTTTGAGGGGTCCCCAGTTCAAATGGGGGTACACCAGTTCAAATATGATTATGTTGGGTGGTCCCCAGTTCAAATATGATTATTTTGTCGGGTCCCCAGTTCAAATGTGATTATTTTGAGTGGTCCCCAGTTCAAATATGATTATGTTGGGGGGGCACTGCCAAAAATGTTGAGAACCACTTAGCTAGTGTATGTCTACCTTATGTTGTAGTAGGTTACGAAACAGACAACACATACATGTGTGTTTATTCCTGCTGCCTGTCACTGCCGGCCAGTCAACTCCAGTAATTATATCTTCCGCAACCATACAAGAATCACAGTACGCAAGGCATGCAGTGCTAGAATCACCAATGGAATTGCAAAAACAAGTCCATCCAGATATAAGTGACCTAAGCTAATGCTACAAGAAAACTACTCTTCTATGGCAATGCATGCAGTAATCTTACAATGTTACAAACCAGCAATCTAGTGTCTGTTAGTGTTAACTCGCAATAGTCGCTATCATTGATAGGTGGCCGGTGTAGCCTAAAACATTTCTATACTTTGACAAGATTCACAGCCAGAGAGAAGAGTAGTCTACAATACAAGTGGGAAGGAGAACATTATTGCAACTGGAGAGAGAGAAAATGAGACCTACAACACATTAACATTACTGCAAACTATAACGAGAGGGAGGGGGAGAGAGAGAAAGAGAGAGAGAGAACGAGAGACCAAAAATACATCAACATTGCTCTAATCATAAAGTGGGAGGAAAGGGGGGCGTGGGGCAGATACCTATAAGTTAAGCCGAGAGAGAGAGAGGGGGGTGGGGGCAGGGAGGGACTGAGGGAGGGGGGGGGGGGTGAAATTAATAATAAATGAGTTTCATCTGTAATTATAGGGCTACAAGGCATTTTATGACATTTGTTAAACCCATTAAGACATAAGACATTCTACAAATGTCTTCTAAATCCTGACAGTTTTCCGTAAACTATATCAGTGGTGCTCAAACCCTTTTCATGTCAAGGACCCCCCAAATTATATGTATTTGGCCACCGACCCCCATCTCAAAATATGTTGTTCCAGGGACCCCCAGAAGCAAAGATTTTGGTAAAAAAATATCGCAAAAATGGCAGATCTAAAAGCTCTTAGCTATAGCTATATGAGCTTGTATACCTGCTATTTTTGAGTAGCCAAAGTATAAAATAATGGTTAAAGTGGTTAAAATGATTGTGATGCTATATTAACTAAAATGACACAGATGCTTTCCTGGTTTTAATGGGTTAATTAATATGCTATTTTACAGATGAGTAAATGCAGCAGTGTTGGTTTTGACAGTACATTTTGATTTAGTTTTAGTCATAGTCTTTTGAATACAACTCAATTTAGTTTTAGGAGGGGCGGTGCCTTGATGGCGTCATAATGGCTGATTTTACACTTGGTTGCATGCTGAAAATAGCCAATCTACAAGCTGCTGCGACGCGTCGTGGGCTTGTAGATCTGCTATTTTCAGAGGCAACACCTGAGCGCAACCAAACATAAAATGCTAAATTATTTAGTTCTGCTGGATCTCTTCTCCACCAGTCTCTCACTAACATTTTAGTCTAGTTTTTATTTGTTAACGAAATTATCAATACATTTAGTCTCCGTTTTAGTCGTCATAGCTTAGTTTTTATTTTTTCGTAAGTGAAAAAAGGTAGTCGACGAACATTTTTTGTCATAGTTTTAGTCGACGAAATCAACACTGAAATGCAGGCCCAGCACAAGCAACACATCATCACAACAGCCTCCAATCTCCCAGTTCATGGACACCGGTGTACATCAGTACAGCTCGACTCATCCACAGCAGAAAGCTATCACCAATGCAATACTGTCCGATTTTGTTATTGACTGCAACTTGCCCTTGTCTATTGTGGAACATAACAGTAAAATTGTTTGGTTAAAGCTGCACCATGTAACTTTCCTCTTCTACCCCGGATTTGAACGCGTTGTCCTGTGCAAGTGCTGACATTTTTACCATTGTGATAATAGAGACTGCCTGCTTGCTCAGGGGATAAAATTAATTTGTGTCAGATCCTGTGTCTAGGTTGAGACATGACCTTTCACATGATCTAAATGGTTCAATAGAAGAGCAGGGAGACAAAATACAACCACTCCGATTGTATAAGTTATATTGTATTAACATACTCTACCATACAGATTGGGAAAAAATTGCCAAATTGTCAAATAATATAAGAAAGAGGCAACATTTTTGAAAAAAAATCTACAAGCTCACAAATGCTTGTGTTGTAATCTTGTTGGCTATTTTCACAATATTTATCTGTGGAACCGAGTCAAACAAAATGTAATTCCTCAGCTCCTACAATTCCAAGTGTTAGTCAGGGTGGGTGGTCCACAGTTCAAATATGATTATTTCGGGGGGGTCCCCAGATCAAATGGAGGTACCCCAGTTCAAATATGATTATTTTGGGTAAAGGGGGGGGGGGGGGGGCACTACCTGAAAAGGTTGAAAACCACTGAGCTAGTGTATGTCTGACTGCTGCACTCTAATCTCTCCCTCTGCTTCCCCTCACACGTGTTGTTTTGCTGTTTGTTTATGTTAGTTAGTTATTTCAAACTCCACCATAATTAAAGGGCAAGACCACTTTGGTAGAGGTTTGGGTTGTGTAGTTACCTTGCCATGATGTAAATCCAAAGGTGGACAAGAAATCGAAAATAATTGCTCCATTGATTAGAAATTGATAATTCAAAATATGCTCTTCATTGACTTACATTGTAAGGTAAAACAGCTCTCAAAGTCACTCTTTTACCCCATAAACGAATGCAAACAAAGTTGATTCAGACAATATAGAACATCACCAAACCCAGTACTGTTTATTTTTTTAATAAAAATGTCAACTTCCTGTTGATTTTACCATTTTTATTAAGAAGAAAACCCGGACTGGATCCGGATTCGGATCTTCAAATAGTAAAATCAACAGGAAGTTCACATTTTTATTAAAAAAACAAACAGTACTGGGTTTGATGATGTTCTATATTGTCTGAATCAGCTTTGTTTGTGTTCGTTTACGTGCTAAAAGAGTGACTTTGAGAGCTGTTTTACCATACAATGTAAGTCAACAAGGAGCATATTTTGAATGATCAATTTCTAATCAATGGAGCAATTATTTTTGATTTCTTGTCCACCTTTGGAGTTACATCATGGCAAGGTAACTACACAACCCAAACCTCTACCAAAGTGGTCTTACCCTTTAAGTTTATATTTGGGTTTATCTGCTAATTTGGTTCAATCTGATTTAATATTAGTTCATAAAAGCAGTTGGACAAAGCCACCTTGGTGTGTCTCCCATTTGCTGTGTCCAAAGAGCGAGGTCAAAAAACCATTCAATTCAGGCCTTAGTTTGATTGACTTTTGCGAGTGAAAACACCAGAAAGGGCAGCTGTGAAACAATAGCCTGGGATCAATACCATTTTTGGGTTTCTGATCCGGTCAGGCGGCCAGAACCCGCACAAGCCGGAGTCACAGGTGCCTGTGCATCACCCCACAATTATTCCCTGCGATCAAGGGCATTTTCATTTTAGGGCCTACCCAATAAAACCCATGATGCAGCGTAGTTTAGCTTGTAGAAATAGTTTGTTTGGTATATCCATCCTTTATTCCAACTCGTAGCGACTGGCGAGACTAAACTAGTAGTTATACTCAATTTGGCATTTAAATGCTAACAGGGGGAACCAAAACAAAGCAGCGCAGAAAAAACGGAACCCACCACACCCGGAACCATTTTTTCCCCCTTTTTTTCCCCAGTAGGCGTAGCCTAGACCGGATCACACGGGCCATTTACTAACGAATAACAGGCTTTTCTACAAGGTGGAAAGTCTGGTGACGCGAGGTTAAAACAACAGCAAATGTGTCAGGTATCGTTTCTGGCAGTGTTGCCAGATTTTGTGAGAAAATTAATCAGCCAGGTCTAGGAAAACAAGCCCAAAAGAAGCAACTAGGCCACTATGAGCACTTTTAACCCTTTAATACTGTATACATTGAAAATTGATGATCTAAAAGCTCTCAACGAGTCGAGATGCGCGTTGTGAGCTTGTAGATCGCTATTTTCAATAGCCGAATTGAAATAAAATGTGGAATATTTGGAAGATTCTTTAAACATTCTAATAACACAAATCTGGTATGGGGCTCCCTGGCACAAAACATTTTCAGATGGGGGTTAGGGACAAATACATATTAATTTGGGGGTCCATGAGATGGAAATATTTGAGAACCACTGGTAAAAATAATTAAAAAAATGTGAACCCCAACAAATGAGTGGGGCAGTGTGAATTAACACATGATTTACCCGGGCAGCATATCAATGGTGCATGTGTGTTAACTGTTCATTAAGCTACTACTATTTTTCAACCACATCTAATGAGACAAGACATCAGTGCGAGTTTGGGAACAGATGTCATGAGTCAAAAGACATGAATTGCAACAACTATGCCGTGATGGTGAAGAAAGAACTTGGAAAGGCACTTTCTGACAAACCACAAATCCTTTGACTAGACCTTTCCAGCAGACAGAGAACTGAGAAAGGTTCATAAGGAACTGAGAAAAATAAAGAAACTAAGGAACTGACATTTCAACCATTTTTTACCATATAAACATTGTCAAGTGCAATCATCAGTATGTTAATCATAAATCATGCTTTTATTATTGTTTGATGTACAAACTTCCCTTCCTTTCCTCCAATGTACGTATTGTTGTTCAGCACCTGAAAGGTTTTTGATGGGATATGTGTGCTTCCCTCTGGACTGTGGCTAAATAGATCTCATGCCCACAGGAGTCTGTTGGGGCCCAGAGGGGGCCATTCTGTTCTAACCTTGAGTTTCTGGTAAAATTATTGACCATTTATTTTGTATGTCCATGACCCCTGGTAGTAGACTACTCCTGTTTTGCTTTTTTAGATCAACGATGCTGCAGTGGTTCCTTTGAACATTGTCTCTCAACAAAATAAATGTGTCCATGACCGCATTGTTCAATAAAAGCATAGCCTACCAACCCTATAATGTATTCTTGTGCTGCTTGAGCAGTGCTGTGTCCAGTGTGGTCCAGTCTAGTTTGCTCTGTGCTCATGTTAAGAGCTACAGCAACAATCAGCGCACCTCTCAACACCTGCACATTGATTTATTACTGTACACTGGAGCCTGGCAGTCACAATGTGGGACAGTGTCTCAATTTGTGGGACGCCTGAAAAGTCATGGAAATGTGGGACTGTCCCACGCAAAGGGGGACATCTGGTCACCCTAGAAGTTATCAACTATCTATACTATAAAAACTGGTCAAACACTGGCCAAATTGTCAAAAAATATAAGAAAGAGGCAACATTTTTTGAAAAAAGCCAATCTACTGTACAAGCTCACAAATGCTTGTGTTGTGAGCATGTAGATCGAGCTTGTAGATCGGTTATTTTCACAATAATTATCTAACCGAGTCAAACAAAATGTAATGCCTCATCTCTTACAATTCCAAGTGTATGTCAGGGTGGGGGGTCCACAGTTCAAATATGATTATTTTGGGGGGTCCCCAGATCAAATTGGGTTACCCCAGTTCAAATATGATTATTTTGGGTGGTACCCAGTTCAAATAAGATTATTTTGGGTGGTACCCAGTTCAATTGTGATTATTTTGGGGGGTCCCCAGTTCAAATATGATTATGTTGGGGGGCACTGCCTGAAAAAGTTGAGAACCACTGAGCTACTGTATAGTGTACTGTATGCAGTGGTGGACAGAATGGAGTAAATGTACTTGAGTACTGTAATTAAGTACAGATTCTAAGGATCTGTACTTTACTTGAGTATTAGATTTTTTGTCTCCGCCAGGAGACTATGTTTTCGTTCTCGTCCTTCCGTGTGTCCACCAAGCTAACATTGGTCAAGCTTCACGTGACAATATGTTGAAAGGGTGTGCTTTGATTGGCTAGCGAGACGCATGATGAAATAGAGTCCTATAAATAGGTGTGTCACTTCAAAAGATATAAATGATCTTTGTGTGAGGTAAGACAGGATTAATCAGGAACAGTACTGGTGGAGACCTGTGCTCCGAGGAGCACATTTTCTAGTTTGATACTTATTACTCTTACTTGAGTACATTTCCGAGACAAATATTTTACTTTTACTCAAGTACATTTCTAAGTACTTTTAGGTTGGCTGTTTCTTTTTTCCACACTTCTGCTCTCACACTAGCATGTTTCTGGCTTCCCTCTCTGCTCGCCTCTTTGTTCCATCTTGTTTTGACAAGGTGAAGTTAACGGTTGTGCGTGTGGGTATATATGAAACATCCTCTGCTCTCGTGCGAGTGGGTAGGTATGAAACATCCTCTTATGTGGTCACAAAGAACAACATTTCTTGCAAACAACACCTGCCTCTCTGCAACCACCTTCTCTGCAGGCATGGATGCCGATTTATGTTGGGTGGGTAGGGTACTCAAGTCACACACACATCAACCAAGTTTTAACCGCTTAATCAGAAATACCTGATGAATGTCACTTGGAAACATTGTTCTCGCAATAAAATACTTTTTTGCTGTAAGCGAAGACAGTGTGCACATCATTCTTTCCTGTCTGATGCACTGGCTGCCTGCTCCTATGCACCTGTCCCAGTAGGTGTGCAAAAGGACCTTTTTTTTAACTACATTTCAAGTCATACAATTTGATTATTGGCTGATGATGAAACCATAACTGGTATAAGGACTTTGCAGATTACAGGGAAAGAGTTTGAATGACAGAAATCCACAATAACATACGATATCAGAGCGGGTACATCATGCATCCTGTGCACGTTACAAAGCATCACACGACCAACACATTTCCTGTGGGTGCTCGGCTTTCTCATTGGGTGCTCGGGCTCCCCGGCACCCACAGGATTGGCGCTAATGTCTGCAGGTCTCTGCACAAACATACACTGAACAGAGAGAATGTTCTGAATGTTCACCTGTATGCATGCAGAATGAGCATGTAAAGTTATCACCAGATATTACTTATAATCTTATGAAAAAATATGTGTAATCACGGTATCACGGTTTTTATAGGACAGATGGCCGCAGTTTAAAGTTAGTTCCATGTCCTAATCGTTGAAGCTGAATATTATTGTATCTTGACAAAAAGGTCACATTTGATGGCCCTGGATCTGAGAATTTGTACTAAATAGATATTGTCTTTACCACCAAAGTACATTAAGAACTGGAATATAATTAATGTGATCTGAGTGCAGCTTTGTCAGCGATGTGTCACTCATGTGTGACTCCTGTTATTTCCTCATGAGAAAATAATTCTCTTTTGAGGCACTGGGGTCTGCTGTGTCTGAGTCTCAGACACAGCAGAGAATGCCACTGCCGACGGGACAGTGCTCGAGGTAGTCGAGGACTTCAAAGGACTTTTTAAAAGCATATACTTTTGAATACTTAAGTATATCTAAAAATTTCTTTTTATATTTGGGTTTATCTGTTCATTTGGTTCAATCTGATTTAATTTGAGTTCATATCAAACGGCAGCTGTGAAACAACAGCAAATGCGGCATGCACATGCACTGCCACAGCTATTAACCACTTCAGCCCTATATAATGTAGGCTATATTTTGTTGTATGACAAATAGTGAAAATAACTGATCTACAAGCTCACAACGTAACACTACGCGTTGTGAGCTTGTAGATAGGCCATTTGTGAATTTTGTATTTTGAAAAATGTTTGACATTTCTGAATTTTGGGGAAAATAATTGCCCAAAATAAGGATGCAGGGTTGACTCATTCAAACCGGTAAAGCATCTGTGTCATTTTAGATTTTAGCCTTTGCTATTCAAAAACAGCTGATCTACAAGCTCACTGTGCGTCACTTCATGTTAAGCTAAGAGGTAGTAAATCTGCTATTTTTGAACATTTTTGAAAAATCTTGAACGTTTTTGAAAATGTTTAATAATTGAAATATATCTGGGTGTCCCTTGCACAAAACATTTTCACATGGGGGGGTCAAATATACACACGGGGTCCCCACGGGGACCTCACAACCACTGGGACACACGACCCACCCCCCCACCCCCTCTCTGGTCCCTATTTTGCATAGCTTAAGTCTTATGACGTGACCTAAGACCTGGAGGTGTGGCCAATGCTGTTTATCCAGTTTATCCACTAAAAATAACCATTGGCTAGTTCTGGTCTGTATCCTTGCATTATAATACAGCCATACCCATAGCCTGGAGAGACGATTGCTGCAGACTCCCACTGTGACTTTAGGCTCTGTGAATTATCAGTGAGACAGAGATGTTACTGAGGAACGTTTTCAAGTTTCTGCTGGCTATCACTACGTGCAGCCTCATGCTGCTGCTCTATGGGATTCAACAGAGATGGAAAGGGTGAGTGACCAACACCGCTCGCTAATGCAACGCTGTAAAATCTTGGTAGGTCATTTAACTCTCACATTTAACCAGTGGTGTAAAGTAACTAAGTACATTTACTCAAGTACTGTACTTAACCCATTAAGACAGTTTTTTGAAAAAAAAACTTTTTTTTCCTCCAAGATTTTTCAAAAATAGCAGATCTACAAGCTCGTAGCGAGGCACTCGGTGCCGCGCTATGAGCTTGTAGATCTGCTATTTTTGAATAGCCAAAGACATCTAAAGTGACAAAGATGCGTTCCAGGTCTCAATGGGTTAAGTACACTTTTGGGGAATTTTTACTTTACTGGAGTATTTCCAATTTTCAGTACTTTTACTTCCACTCCACTACATCTCAGAGGCAAATATTCTTCTTTGTATATTTATATTATTATCACAAAACATACATTAACCACTTCAGCCCTATATATATTTCGGCCTTTTGAAAATAGCCGATCTACAAGCTCAAAATGCGTTGCGATGCGACATATTGTGAGCTTGTAGATCTGCTATTTTCAAAAGATTTGTATACATTTTGACCTTGTGAAATGGGACATTCTGCACAATGATTACTTTAAGGATATTTTGATGCCAATACTTTTGTACTTTTGCTCAACTAAATTTTGATTACCGGACTTTTACTTGTACCAGAGTATTTCTACACTGCAGTATTGATACTTTTACTTAAGTAAAAGATGTGAGTACTTTTTCCAACACTGCATTTAACCACTTTCAACCTGGCTTCCTTAATTTGGTAATATATCATTAGCTATAAGTGGCTTTTTGCCGGCCATTTTGGATTGATGCCAATTAAACATAGTTTTCGCAACTGTGATTTCTTAGGACTTTTAGTATGTTGTTCTGGTGACTTAATAGAAATGGTCTGTGAAGAAAAGGGCCTTTTACAATTACAATTTTTACAATTACTTTGATTTTGAGGTCCAAAATGAGCTAGTTTGCCTATACCCCCCAATAAAAAATGTGCTCAATGCTGACAGTCGGTCAGCAGGTGGTTTTATGAACTCCTCTGTTTACAGTATGTATGTTTGTACCTGTTGCTGATTGAGTTTGTACCTGTTGCTCTTACAGAGTAACAAAAGACATACATGAGTTCAAGAGGTACGTACTCCCACACACACACACACACACACACACACACACACACACACACACACACACACACACACACACACACACACACACACACACACACACACACACACACACACACACACACACACACACACACACACACACACACACACACACACACAGTGGGCACCTGACCGACTTTCAATGAAAGAATAAAGTACGTCTGGCTAGAAAAGATGTGAATGTTATAATGTCTTTTTGCAGGGTTATGGTTCAACGCCGACGTGCAGAAAAGCTGCCCCTAGTGGCGGTCAATAGGACGCATACGCTGATGTTGTCGGCATACATGGAGCATCGAACACCGACACAAAAGGTCAGCAGACTAGATAAATGTTTTCTTTTTTTGAGTGGTGCCAAAGGCAACCACTCCTATACATGACTTTGTCCATGTGTCCGTATGTATGTATGTATGTATGTATGTATGTATGTATGTATGTATGTATGTCCACAAACATTGATGACATCAATACGGGGGTCAATACGGGTCTCATCAAAGGCACCACTCACTTCACACAGGGTGTGATTTTTTATTAAAAGACAATATTCTCTGACGCAAATGCAGTCCTCCTCCTACGATCAATCATGTTCTAAACCAGTGGTTTTCAACCTTTTTCATGCCAAGGCCCCCTGAATTGATATACATTTGGCCGCGGACCCCCATTTGAAAATCGTTTGTGCCAGGGACCTCCAGAAGCAAAGATATGAGTTAATTTTCGCTTTAAAAACAATATCAATATTCAAAGATATGCACACTTTTTCAAAGGTTTTTCAAAAATAGCAGATCTACAAGCTCATAGCATATCTGCTATTTTTTGAATAGCCAAAGCTAAGTGGTTAAAATGATTCTGACGCTATGTTAACTAATTTTGCTGGGGACCCCCTGGTATACCCCCCAAGGACCACTGGTGGTCCCCGGACCGCTGGTTGAAAACCACTGTTCTAAACGCCAAAAGTGTGCAGGTTTTCGTTCAGCTGATTTGGCTAAAAAAGCACCTCTAGCCAGTCTAACTACTGCAGTCAGCTGGTTTAATGTTTGGCTGGGATGAAAGCTTGCAAGCACATGATTGGACACACCACTGAGCAAAATGTCTTCATTTCTGTCTCCCTCATCCCCTCAGGTCCGTGTCATTGCTGTGGCTCAGCGGAAAGAATCGGTGGCGTACCGTTGCATCCTCGCATGCCAAGAAACCAGTGGTGGAAAAAGTACTATTTATTTTTTACTTACGTAAAAGTATCAATACTGCAATGTAATAAGAAAATAATAATTGCAGCTGTTGCATGGGAGGGTCCTGAAAGTGAGTGACAGGTGGGTCTGTCAGGGGGGTGGTCTCTGCATCGTTTATGATATTCATCCATATTTGATGGAGCCTGTTTCTGGAGAAAATGGAATTAATTATGCCTTAAAAGTCTTAAGAACTACACTTCCGGGTTCTGAAATCACTGTCCCTACAGCAGCCGTGCTCATGGAAAATGTAGTCTTTGGGTCGTTTGACTCGTTTCTAGCGTTCATTGTGTTACTCTTTGGGTAAATGTGTATATTTCACCTTCAGTAGATGCTTCATATCCATATGAGTAAAAATCGCCTGGGTGGTGTGTTTATTTTTCGAACACAGTTCTTATATGACGTGATCTAAGATTCCCCTATGGGGATATAAAAGAATTAAGATAAAGCCACGACCCAGGGGGACAGCACCCTCTAGTGGCAGTGACGTCAGGACTTCGGTGCTCTATACCAGGGGTCTTCAACAGGGGGTCCGTGACCCCTAGGGGGTCCTCAGAGTTACTACAGGGGGGCCACCAAATCTCTGTGTGAAAATATTTCTATGTTTTACATTAACCACTTGAACCCTAGCATCCCTATTCTGAGGAGAACTTTAGCCAAAAATAGCAGATCTACGAGGCGTTGTGAGCTTCTCGATCGGCTATTTTCAGCAAAGAGGTATGGTGTAGAGGGGGAAAAAAAGAGTTGATCTGAAACACAATTTTATGCAATATAGAGGGGGTCCCTGCTTCATCTCTCTCTCAGCTAGGACCCCTGCTCTATTCCTTTACAGGGTCCAGGGAGAGTGAAGTGCTAGGAGGTAAGGTGGGGGAGTTCATTCCAAACCCTAACTCGAACCCTTTTAAGAAAGACTCGCACAGCATTCTTGTGTTAGCTGAACTAAGTGAGCGGGAAGCATTGTTGTGTTGGATCAGGCCTTGAAGGTATGGGGGTGCCTTTATAGGCAACTTACGTACTGATGTATGCAATGAGTGCAGTGTTGTAGGCTGTTGTTTTTAATCACCAAATAAATGTATTCATTTATTCATTCATTCATTCATTCATTCAAGGTCAGAATTACATTTCTGTGGGTGAAAGCACAATTCACTCGAACCATTTTGGCTATGAGTACGGAACAGTGGATATCCTGTGTCCCCTCCCTGTGGGCTGTGTTGCCCCCTCTCACGTCGCTGTGACTTCTGCTGGCAAACACGGTACAAAAGTCATATATCTTCATTAATTGTCATTGTGGTGCATGTTAACGCTTGAGTCAGTTGAAAACACAACAGTATTAAACATGAACTATTATGAATTGGTTGTTAAAGATTAAGTTGTCAGTAGAAGTGGCCAATTGACAAAAGTGGATTTTTTATTATATTTTGTCTGAAGGTGTTGGAGGTGTTCTGGAGGTGTTGAACCAGGAGAAGAAAACTGCCTCTTTTCCTCACAATTTCACCGTCTGCATCCCTACCATGTTTAATTTTGTCAATGTGCTGCAGGTACTGGTCTTCTACACCCAACATACTGTATTCAGTAATCACATTGTCAATGTTCATGTGACCCTTGTGAGTTATTTACAGTGTGTGGTGTTGAACCTTTCAGCTGGTCCAGAGCATTGAGATGTTGAAACTACTGGGGGTGACCAGAGTGGTCATCTATAAGACCAGCTGTAGCCCAGATGCACAGAGGATTCTCGACTACTACACGCACACAGGTAAACAGGCGTTTTCAATCTGATCCAGTGAAGACAGGGGGGGATCCCGTCCTATTTTAAGTTACTAAATGTATTTCTTTCTCTCCGTCTCCTTCCAAGGTCTGGTGGAGGTGATTCCTTGGTCTATATCCAGTCATCTGAAAGTGTCAGAGGGCTGGGATACTACAGTCAGTTCTGGACAGTTGCATTACTATGGCCAGATCCCTGCCCTGAATGATTGTGTCTACAGATACATGTACCAGACGCAGTACATCTCCCTGCAAGACATAGATGAGCTCATACTGCCTCAACAAGTGGACAGGTATATTGTGTTTATATCCTGAAAAACATGTTATACTCGTTAATTTTCCATTATTCGAATAGTGTATGAAATGATAAACCAACTGGCCAACAGACGGAAACAAATTATTTAGTTTTTGACCGATAAATAAAGTTAAATAAAAGTGATGTTGAACTTTAGTAGAGTCGGTCGGAGAGGCTTATTGTCAGTATCAGCCGAGAATGCAGGAGTCTATCCCCGTCACAATGCGCTAGACCCATAGAATTATAATATATCTAGAGGGCGGACTGCCCCGCTTCCACCAATTCATTTCAATGAAAGTTGCTCACAAGAGCATGACGCACCCGGAAGTACCTCTACTTCCTGGATTGGCTCCAATATTGGAGCCAATAGAGGAGACGCACTAGCGTTTCAGACGGTTGAAGCACGCGCAGTAGCGTTTTAAATGCGGAAGTATCGCAATCTCAGATTTGACCACCAGGCGACAGCAGCTTCACTGTTCTACTGCGGTTCTGGGGGCTTGGCTAGCCCCCTGGGAGCCACACCTACCATCAGCTCCCAGAACTTACCAGACGACTTGACACACCCATGTTACTCATACGCTGAGTTGGCGGTGCCCAGGATCACCTTTGGACCTTGTGGTCCAAAGGCGAAAGCTCTACCGACTGAGCTACCCAGACACAAACTTTGGGCTGTACACTGTTATTACCTTCCTGAAAATGATATACCTAATATATCCTTAATATAAAAGAATCATATACATACACCCAAGTCTGCTGTTTGAATCAGCCACTCTTTTCTACACACCAATCACAGCCCATTCTCACAACAAGACAGTGATGGCTTCCTCCAATAGGGCATACTATGGTAGGGCATACCATTTTGTGGTTCCACAGATAGAAAGTTAATACAAATATTTTCTGAAATCTCTATAGGAAAAATTAATGGACTTTCTATCTGTGGAACCACAAAATGGCCACCACTGCTACGCTCTATTCACCTGTTTCCTAGGCTGTGCGTTTTCCACTTCCTGTCGATTTCATTGGATATCATTGGTCATCTGACTAGTTTCATTGGATTTCATTGGATCAAATCGACAGGAAGTGGAAAACACACAGCCTAGGAAACAGGTGAATACTGGATCTGCTACTTCATTACTACCACACAAAGCTTTGCCTCCACCACCCCAGCCTCCACTTTTCTAGTTCAGATTCTTGCATGGCTCTAAAGTTAAACTGAAATTCATTATCTTGCTTTGGTCCTGCTCTAGTATACGCATGGGGGGTTTATGCATTTCATTTAAGCTTAACATGTTGCGTGGCTAATTCAGGGAGCATCTTATGAACAGAGCCATCAACGGCAAGTATAACTGTATTATCTATTCATTAAAACAAGTCCCAGTTTGTAGCTTTAGCAAAACAAATTCTCTCACCAACTGGAAAAGTGCCAGGAGGTGACTCACTTCAGACAACATGTTTGCAAACAGATACTTGTACACAGACCAACCATTAGAGAGTAACATCCATTCCCTGAACATAAGAATTTGTGTCACCAGCTGGCCAGAGCTCCTGCCACTGCTGGAGCAGAAATACGGTGCAGACGTCGGTTACAAGTTCGAGAACACCGTGTTTCCTTCCACTGTCTTCACCTCACCTCCTCCTCCCACCTCCCTACCTCATGAGCGTCACGCCGGATGCTGCCCAGAGTGGGAGGGAGTATCTGGGCTCAACATCCTGGCACACGTATTCCACGAACCACCTGCTTCCCGCATCCCTCCCAGTTTCAACAACTTTAAGGTCATCGTCAACCCCCGGGCTGTGTTCAGACCCACCGTCCACGGCCTGCTGGACTCTGAGAAGGGTTGTGAATGGGTCGACATCAATGTGGCAAAGATATATCATACTAGGTAAGGAAGAAGGATTGATGGGTTTGTATGTGTGTTCTGTATATTAATGTACTTCACACGTTGTGAATTATTGTGTGGACCAAAAGTGCATACAGAAGTGGTTGATGGTGTCTCACAAGGGAGAGCGTGTAAGTGGTAGCAGTAGAGAAGTTAAAGAGGTTATTATGATTTGTAGCAACAGTATGTTCTATCTCTTCCCTAGATCTCCATATTTGCCGAATATAAAAGCAGACCAGATGGTGTATGATGGCCGACTGCTAAGCTACAGTACACGTCTCATCCCTGCTGTCAACACTGTCCTCAGACAGACTGGACTCATACCACTGGACCATACCGGGTAGCAAGGAGGGAGTAGCTGTGTCCCAATAGACAGGTTTCCTGTTAGTAAACATTGAGAGGAATATGACCGCGCAGCTGCGGGGGGAAGCCTATGGGTGCGTTTGGAAATTACGCACCGGAGCACACTCGCCTATTAGTTTGTATTGGCCAGTGCGCTCACTGCCGCTCAGGGCTGTATTTTCGAACGCGCCTTCCACCCCCAGGCATGCGCAGATTGCGCATTCTGCTCTGTGATGACGTCGCTCGGAAACCCGTCTATTCCGGGGCTGCATCCTTCAAAAAGATGGTACATGGCCTACAAAGGCTGCATCCTTCAAAAGGATGCGAAAGCCCGAACCAAGCCTTGTTAAACTGGACAATTAAGTGATTGTGAAATGTAGTTCGCTGCTCTAATGAGTGTGTTTCATTCCATTTATCAGTATATAAAGTGTAAATAAATAAATAACATAGGCCTACAATAAAACATTATTCATTAAATAAATTCAAGATTCAATGGAGGAGAGAGGTAGGCGTCTCCAGACATCCCAAAACAAACCGGTCAGGCTACTGCTTGGTCTTACACCTACAACTCATTTAACCCCTGCTCACTTTGCAAGGGTGGGATGGCTCAGGGTAGAGGACAGAGTACAGCAACTTGCAATGGGCCTGCGGTCTACAAGATACGTCAATGACGTCCACAATCACAACACCAGAGGGAGCTCCACAAATCACATTCAACTCAGATTTGGCTCTAACAGGGGATTACAATTGTTGTACAGCTATGCCACAAAAATGTGCAATGCCTTACCAACAGTCTTAAAAACATGTGAATCCTTACTCCCCTTCAAAAACCGCTCTAAAAGAGCACTTACAGGTGGCTGCAATTCGGAACTGGCCCCTGTAAAAAGTCAAAGCCTACCCCGATTCTACACGTTTTTAGGATGTTGTTGTATATTATTGTATATTTGTCTGTCAATAAACGTTTTGATGAATTGAGTACAAAGGACCCCAATGGAAACGAGCCATAGTGCTTTCTTGGGTTTAAAATCCTCTTAACAGACCTTGTATTGAACTGTATTGCCCTGTGCTTGTCTTTGCAAACTGTTAATTAAGTATTCAATCAATCAATCCTATTATGATAAAAGTGAACTGCAAATACACGAATGAAAGGGATTTGTTTTGGTACAACATCAGGTTTTTGTATTTATTCTATTGTGATTATTGTATTTATATATTTATTTATGATATAGTGACTGGTGTAACTTGTTGAGAGTCTGTACAGATCCAGGTAATTTACCATTTACCATTTATCGTGAGCAGTGACACCTTAAGCTTGTAGATCTGCTCTTTTCAAATTGCCAAAGTAGGTCTGAAGTGGTTTTATAATAATAATAAAAATCTACAAAGTAACTAAAGTTGTCAAGTGCAATAGAATATTTTGAGGTATTTTACTTTACTGGAGTATTTTCAATACTTTTACTTCTACTCCACTACATCTCAGAGACAAATATTGTACTTTTACTCCACTACAATTATTTAAGTACAGTACTTGAGTAAATGTACTTAGTTCACACCACTGCAATTCACCTTTGCCATGATTTCAAAGTAACCTGTTCTTACAGTAGCCTAAAATAGCTCAATGATGTCAACCTTGGAAAATGTTTTAAGACAGTAAAGTGAAAAATTGAAAAAGTGAATTTTGAATACTGTCAGGAAAGATCCTCTTAATCTATTTTTATATTAAAACTATGTTGCCGTTTTCTATATTTTATTCATTCAAGAATTCATATTTTGTTTAATACTGTAATCGCAAACCAGACATTGTATTTTCTGTCATTGTTGACTTTTTTGTATATTGTTATGTATATGTTGTCAAATCAATGATCAATTATAGGCTGCAGCCCCATACTTGTGAACTGCATTCTGTTTTCTTTTGAACTATTCTAGTGACCCAGGGATAACAAATTACATAAAGTGAACCCATCAACTCCCAATACATGTAGTTAACGCAAACAAACACCGATCAATTAATTATAAACACAGATCGCTGTGTTTATACAATGTATTAATTACGTTAACTATAGTTAACAAGAACAAAATATCATAATTTCATATTGTATGACTTTCTTTTAACAGCAGTTAGGCCTACTGTATGACTTTAAACTACAATATTGTATGACTTTTTTTCATATCAAATTATGAGTTCTTTATATACCATTTGGCATTCCCATGTGAATGTATTAACTGAACAGAAAAAAACAACAATCTGAACTGGCCAGTTCAGATTGTTGTTTTTTTCCGTTCAGTAAAATGTCAGCTTCAGTAAAATCCATGGATTTTACTGAAGCTGACAATTACAGACAATACCATAGTTCAGTCAGTAGGCTACCATAACCAGTTAGCAGTGGTGTAAAGTAACATTTACTCAAGTACTGTACTTAAGTACAATTTGAGGTATTTTTTACTTTAGTGGAGTATTTCCAATTTTCAATACTTTTACTTATAGTCCACTACATCTCCAAGGAAACTATTGTACTTTCACTCCACTGCAATTATTTGAAAACTTTAGTTACTAGTTACTTTGTAGATTTGTATTATTATTACAAAACATGCATTAACCACTTTATCCATATAGGCTACTTTGGCTATTTGAAAATAGCAGATATACAAGCTCACAACAAATGCATCGCTTTGCGACACTTTGTGAGCTTGTAGTTCGGCTATTTTCAAAAGATTTGTATACATTTTGAACACTTGTGAAATGGGATATTCTGCATAATGAGTACTTTTACTTTTGGTACTTTAAGTACATTTTGATACCAATACTTTTGTACTTTTACTCAAGTACATTTTTAATTCCTGACTTTTACTTGTAAGGGCGCGCTCTCACCAAAAGTTGGCTGGCCGCTGTTAAACGCAGGTTGTGCGCGGCCACAGTTTTTTGCAGCCAGCGGATTCTAAAAAAACGCTGTGACGCACCTGTCACTCACATTCAAGACCGTCCCCGTAGCCCGCACCGCCACTAGACAAAAAATGTCTTTGCACTTTCACACTTGGGATTCGTACATCTACATACACATTCAGATTTAAAATATAAAGTACTTACCCCATGGCCACGGATGTTACAATTATGTACGAGCCCTCATAAGTATCCGTATCTTTCGTATTGTTCAATAAAAAGCATTTTAATCCAATCAGTGGTCATTTTCTCCTTATGCTTTCAACTGCGCGACCCTAGCGGTTGAAATGTGTATTGCACTGTTGGTACATTATAACTCTATGGGAAAATGACCACCAATCGGATTAAAATGCTTTTTATTGAACAATACGGAAGATACGGGTACTTCTGAGGGCCCGTACAGTATTGTAAAATCCGTGGCCATGGGGTAAGCACTTTATATTTTAAATCTGAATGTGTACGTAGATGTACGAACCCCAAGTGCACAAATCATAAAGTACTGGGTGAGATGCAACAGCTACAACCAGTTGGTCCACTGAGAGCACCATGTTGCTTCCTGAGTCTTGGGACGGTCCGCCTTCGACTCACCCGATTGGACAGAGGGGGGAAATCAGCTCCTGCCTCCAGCAGTTTTATGCTTCTTCGTGTAGAGCGGATAAAAGCAAGGTCTGTGCGACAAGCGGAAAAATCTGCTCTTGCGTGAATCCACGCATTTACATTGACAAAGCATTGGCAGATTCTGCCCCAGAGGTAAAATAAAAGTGCGGTGGGAGCGCGCCCTCAGTATTTATTTCTACATTGCAGTGAATTACCAAAAGTAGAAAGTACTCATTATGCATTATAATATATTATTATAAATAATACATCTTATTTTAAAAATCTATTTCGACTGAGTTAAATTTATCACAAGTCACAAGAGAGAAATGACTTTGCTTTAAGCTTTATTGCATCTAATAACCATTAATTTAAGATGTATAATGTAAAAGTCACACTTCCAGACGCCTACCTTGTCAAGTCCAGCACTCTGACCCCATCTAGTGGCCGAACACTGTCCCCACCTGTCAAACAAAATGAACATTTTCATTCATTCATTCATTCAAAGATCCATTATTTCACAGTGGTGGAAAAAGTACTGTTTTTGTTTTTACTCAAGTCAAAGTATCAATACTGCAATGTAGAAATACTCTGTTACAACTTGTAACATACAAGTAAAAGTTCAGAATTCAAAATGTAAAAGTACAAAAGTATTGATTGATTCATGTACTTTATTTAGTAAGACATGAGAATGTATGTTGTTTTATGTTGTGATGTTTTATGTGGACCCCAGGAAGACTAGCGACCGCGGCAGCGGAAGCTAATGGGGATCCAAATAAAGAATAAAGAAAGAATAAAGAATAAAGAACAAGGGATAGGTTAAGAGTTCAAAGCCATCTGCAACAGTGCAGCTGCAACTAAAGTCCCTTTCCCCACACCTTCTCAGAGGATATGACACCCAAAGCCATGGTTCACATGACGCTTGTGACAGTCATGTTTCAGGGCTACCCCTCTGCATGCTCTGGTCTTTCGCAGGGTTCCTCGTCCACACGGCGTCTCACACTGTCTCGGTGGTGTAAGTACTCGCCCTTGGTCCCTCTTATCGCCCCAATGCATTGGTCTTTTTCTCGGTTCACACTCGGCTTCCTCACCGGCTCCCTCACACAACCTTCCTCCGTGCTCTCCCTTTTTTGAATGAGCGCGGCTCTAGTTCATGCTCGGCTCACCGCGCCCTCCTCACTCTCGATTGGCCGCCGATGACGTCGCCTACTAGGGGATTGGGCGGTGGGGACCACGCCCGAGTGTCTGTCAGCGTCTCAGCTGTTAGCTGTCATTGCCACTCATTGCTGCTTATTGCTGCTAAGTGGCTTGGGGACCGGGGGAAAAACATTGTCCAACATAAGAAAATACATTTAAGACATCACAATACAGGCTTTAAAAGGGGTTAAGAGATGAAAAACATGCATAAATAATTAACAGAAAAATAATCCTAATACCCCGTTTTCCCCCCTGTCACACTCGTATGACCACCAATGTTGCCATGTCTGCTTATTATAAGCGACTTTGGGGCTTGTTTTGATGTAAAGTTGCTTGTAAATTGCTTGTAAAAAAGCTCTACAAGAGTTTGTAGATTGGCTATTTTTAAAAAGCCAATGTATATAGTAGGTTTAAAGGGCTCGTGTAGGCTATTTGCTTCTTTTGGGCTTGGTTGCTTGTTTCTCTCGCAAAAGCTGGCAACACTGATGACCGTTAACTATAAATGTGTTGTAGACTTTATACAGACTGTGCGTTCAGAACACGTTGTGAGTAACTGTCGATGTTGTTGATGATACCATAGATATAGAAACCTAGATACCTCATTGGCCTCTGCAGTTCATTGGAGCAACCTGTATCGCAATACCCTTGTATTGCTTCCGCCCCTAGTCCAAGGAAGTTTTTCCCTAGTCGCGTGTGTCACAGAAGGGGGCGTTCAGTAGGCCTCTGATTGGCCTACCGAATGTCCCCTTGTGTGACGCACGCGACTGAGGGCGGAAGCTGGTGCGCGCCCGAGATACAGGCCCAATTCCAAACCACCCCCTCACTGACTCATTGACTTGGGTGCGCGTTCATGTGAGCTCCGTAAGGGCTTGAGGGTTGTTCCAAATGAAATCGGAAAGTCAGCCTGAAGTCAGCGAGGGCTCGGGAACGCCCCTTTCTGCACCCTTTCCGTAAGTCAGTACCTTTGGAGACTTTGGCAAAGAAATTGCCCACAATACATTGCGTAGTGGGAGTTACCAGAGGACGCCGACCGCCAGTCTTTTTTTTTTTTTTTTTTTTTACAAATCTTTATTTATATTCTCATGAATTACAAGACAATACAAAACGAACAAACACAAACATACACAAACAAAGAAGTTATCAATACATCTATATAATATCATCAGAGCCAGTGGGATTTACTAACAGAAAACATTAAAGAGTGAACACAAAAAGACAGGTCCAAAATGAAAATAAATTACGATGCGTAAATGAAATACTCAAACTGTCAAAATACCAGTTCTTTAAGCCCTGAGTCATAAATTGTTTTAATGTACTGCCTGGCTTCAATCTCAAATACAAAGAATGAGGGTTTGGAATGGGTACATTTGGATTTATGTATATGAAATTTAGCTAGAATAATGATCAACTTAATTATGAATTCCTCATTTTTCTTCTTATTACTATTATTACTGAAGCACGGCCAGTCAGTCTGTCGTCAAGGTAACGTGGGACGTCACAAAGGGCTGTTCCATTGCTTTTGTACCCTTTTGGAGCCCTTAAACCCTCCCACACTCACACACTTACCAGCTGACTTACCTTAAGCTAATGATGGTGCAGGGCTTGAGGGCTTAGGGCAGAGTTTGGAATTGGGCCACAGACGCCTCAGAGCCAGAGGAGGCGTCTACCTTTATATGTCTATGGATGATACGACCCTAAGCTAAGTAATATGGCCGCCGCAACTACGTCACTGGTAGCTGACTCCTCCTCGACTCCTCCCTACGCCCGTTCCCCATAGGCTCACAAGCTGCACTACAGTAGCCTAGTAACTAGTTACTGATTCACCACACCACTGTGCGGCTGTGCCAGAGTGTTTATTCCAGAGTGTTCAATTTATTTATGTAGATGTGACACATCGGGATTTACATTTTTTGAGTTTTGATTGTTTTTAGTTGTGTGACAGGCTCAAAGTCGTGGTGTTGTCCGTCTTTACACGTTTTAGTGTATTTCACAATGTTTGTCTTACTATTTTCCATCATCCTCTCATCTGTACCTATTCTTCATTCATCAAAGGCGAAGAGAAACGACCAGCCGATCATTGGTAAGGTTACAGTAATAATAATACTAACTAACTAACGTAGTTTGTTGAGCTGGACGCTGTAAGCCTAACTTTTTTGTGTGTGAATTAATTATTAATTAATAATTAAGAGAGGTAATATCTGATGAGTTACACCGTTGGTCATACTATTTAATCCCCTTCTCAGTCAGGCTCTCGGTGGTTAAGACCCATATTCTCGCCAAAATCAATTTTCTTGCAAGCATGATTTATCTACCACCACCTCCAGGATTTTGGGAGAAGTTAGGGTTGGTGTTCAAATTTATATGGCGTGAACAGCATCCACGATTCCACACTCCAAAATAGTAGGAAGGCAGGAGGAGGGTTGTTATCGGTTCATAATTTTGATTCCGATGTGCCATGGGGTAAAGAGAAGCACATCGTATCTCCATATACCTTCAAAGATGTCCTCTTTTCTGGTCTATCCCAAAGCTTTTGCCATACTAAATTTGGCCCAATTATAGCACATTCAATTTATGTTTGGAAATATATTGCCGAAATGGGACAGTGGGGACGTAAAATGGCACCTAAATAGATACCCCTATTTTTGATAACTTCTACTGTTGGTGTGAAACCAGTTGCATTTCCCAAAACCAGTTACATTCCCCAATTGCCAAAGGCAAGGTATTCACAAACTATCAGACATATACAGTGAATACAGTCTCAGATCCTTTCAAGAGCTAAAACAAATCTTTAATGCCCCTACATCCTTTAAAAAAAAATGACAGTTGCGCACTGCAATGCACACTTACGGTGTCCCATGGAATCAACCTTTACTAGTTCATCCTCTAATGCTTTTATTGAGTGGCATAAATAGCTTTGTTTCTGGGTTATATCATGAATTACAAAGAAAAGTTCAATGGAACTACAGGTAATATCACTGTCTGGAACATAGTAGATCTATAAAGGACTATAAAGTCTGCATAAATTGGCAGAATGTATGGAATAATATTCCGTTAACCTCTTGTAATTACATCAATCAATTAACTAATTATAAACTGATACAAATATTTAATTTATCACTCAGGATAAAAATTACTAAGTCCTCTATATTCCTTATGTCCGCAAAAAGCTATGGGAACATATGTACATATGATGTGGGAATGTGCAGGAGTAGGCCTACTAGCTTTTTGAGCCAAGGTTGCATTATTTCTGTCTGACATAAATAAAAGATAAATATACCTTGTTTACCACACATTTTATTATTAAATGATGATTCATCTCTAAGGTTAACACTTCATAAAAAGAGTGTTTTTGGCCGGTTTAATGGCAGCAAAGAAAATGCTCGTAATGAGATGGAAACCACTTCATAACCTATAGTATTCATTGTTGGAAGCTGTCTTTCTACGAAGTATTGAGATTGGAGGCGTCCAGTGCTAGAGCACAGGGTGCAAGGACAGAATCGATCCAAGGTTAAATCAGTTCACTAGATTGAACATCTGTACTTCGGCATCAGAGATTGAGAAATAAGCATGTTTTTTTGTTTGTTTTCTTCTTTCCTCCTCCAGTTTTTTTTTCCATTAGCAGGATTAGAGGGTATCCAACAACATAATTATGGTTTTGGTTTGGTTTTCATTTAATTGTAATGCATTATTTAAAATGTATTGTGTTATATACATATATACATCATGGTTTTTCCTTTCTTATAATGTCTATTATAGGAAAGGGAACCCAGGGGTATGGTGAAGGGGTTAAGAAGCGGCCTGGGTTGTTTTGCAACCACAGGACCGCCAGATCAGAGGTGGGATTTTGTGTTTGGGGAACTGTTTGCCCATACAGTATGTCAGGGGTCTTCAACAGGGGGTCCGGGACCCCTAGGGGGTCCTCATAGCTACTATAGGGGGTCCGCCAAATCTTTGTGTGATGTGATTTAGTTTTTTTTACATTAACCACTTGAACCCTAGAATTCCTTTTCTGAGGGGAACATTAGCTGAAAATAGCAGATCTACAACGCACCGATCTACAAGCAGCTCACAACGCCTCGCAGCGCGAGGCGTTGTGAGCTTGTAGATCGGCTATTTTTGGCAAAGAGGCTATAGGTGTAGAGGGAAAAAAGAGCAGACTAAGTAAAAAAAAAAAACTTTAATCTGAAACACAGTTTTATACAATATAGAGGAGGGGGTCCCTGCTTCATCTCTCTCTCACCTAGGGGGTCCTTGGCCTGAAAACGTTGAAGACCCCTGCAGTATGTGATGAAATGTCTCTCCCCTCTGAAAAGCTTCTTTTTTTTTTAATAACTAAAAAGTTGGTCACAAAAGAAATGCATTGAGAGGAAATGTCTCCAGGCAAAAAAACAAGGAAGTGACAGGATCTGGCACACCTGATATCATGGTGATTTTAATTAATTTGATTTAGATTAAGTTACATTAAGTTACAGAAAACATGTCTCTGAACACACGCTATGAGTTTGAAATGATAATAAATAGTTCCTGTGACTATTGTTTATTGTTTCCGCCAGGCCGAAAGCCATGGCCGAGACTATGTTTTGCACCCTGTCTGAAAATACACAAATACACACACACACACACACACACACACACACACACACACACACACACACACACACACACACACACACACACACACACACACACACACACACACACACACACACACACACACACACACACACACACACACACACACACACACACACACACACACACACACACAAAAGTCGAAAAATATCAGATCTACAAGCTCACAATATGTCGCAGTCCGACACATTGATATTTTTCGGTGCACTACACCAGCGTGCAACTAAGTATGAATCAGCATAGATCTAACCCCAAACCCTAAAACTAATTGCAAAATCTATCTCTAAAAACATTTTTTTATCCATATAACCACTATTTTTCTTGTGAGGACCAGGAAAATGGTCATCACGTCGTCTCTGTCAAATTCTACTATGCTTTTGGGGACATTTGTTCCGCACGCGTGCATGCACACATGCATATTTATATTAATATAAATATATTAATATATGTCTGGCTTTCAATACTTTTACTTCTACTCCATACATCTCAGAGGCAAATATTGTACTTTTTACTCTACTACAATTATTTGAAAACTTTAGTTACTTTGTAGTATTTTGATTATACATACATTAGCCACTTCAGCCCTATGTGTACTTAGGCTATTTGAAAATAGCCGATCTACAAGCTCACAACGCGTCGCTTTGGGACGCATCGTGAGCTTGTAAATCTGCTATTTTCAAAGCATTTTTATACATTTGGAAACTTGTGAAATGGGACATTCTGCATAATGAGTACTTTTACTTTTTGTTTGTATGTATATTTTAACGCGAACCTTTGTACTTTTGCTCAAGTAAATCTTGAATACTGGTACTTTTACTTGTAACAGAGCATTTCTACATTGTGGTATTGCTACTTTTTTAAGTACAACATGTGAGTACTTCTTCCACCACTGACTACTGTTTACTTTGTGTGGTTTCTGGAGGCATACTGGCTCAGGAGCTCTACACTCATAGAGTGCGGAGCAGCACCCCACAGCACCCCTCCGCACCCCTCAACAGTACAGCGTATATTCCGGCCTCCTATGTAAAGTTCCTGGAGTCAGCTGGAGCAAGAGTTGTCCCCATAATGTAAGCTTTTAGTCTCCTTGTGTTTTTGTTGGGATTTGTGCTTAATGTTAGACATGAAAATCAACAACAACAACACTTGAGTAGGCCTAAATATTCCCATACTGTGCGTGCATGATTTTGATAAACACACACACACACACACACACACACACACACACACACACACACACACACACACACACACACACACACACACACACACACACACACACACACAGACCTGTTATCTAGGGGCAAGAGAGCAGGCTGTTCAGTTGTAGATATGGCCTCCTCCCTCTAGTCTATTCACTTAACAACAACGTTGTTAAAGGGATATTTCACTGTCAAATAAAATAAACATTAAAAAAAAATATGAAAAACGTAATGGAGAAATCACGGCCCCCTCACGCATTAGAAGGTCTTTCTAATGCGTGAGGGGGCCGTGATTTTCTCATTTCCTTTTTTCATTTATTTTTCTAAATTCTTTTCAATGTTTATTTTACTTGAACGTGAAATATCCCTGAGATGAAAAACAATAACAATTGTCCTTATGCCAAAATGTTACACAACCATGTTATCTTCCTTAACCTTTGATAAGACTCCTGTTTCATTCACAGGGTGAACCAGACACTGGAGGAGTACACGACTCTCTTCAACTCCCTCAATGGGTAATCTCTCCCTCTCTCACTCACACACACACACACACACACACACACACACACACACACACACACACACACACACACACACACACACACACACACACACACACACACACACACACACACACACACACACACACACACACACACACACACACACACACACACACACACACACACACACACACAAAAGTCAAAATGGTCATCACGTCGTCTCTGTCAAATTCTACTATGCTTTTGGGGACATTTGTTCCGCACGCGTGCATGCACACATGCATATTTATATTAATATAAATATATTAATCTATATATATATTTATAAATATATATTATTCATATATATGATATATATTATTTTTTATTATTATATATATTTATAAAACAAAGAACAATAGAGGCAGAGACCAGATATAAGACATACAAAAATAAATTGACAAATATTATAAGATCAAGTAAAAAGGACTATTATCACAAAAAACTTCAACAGCAAAGAGGAAATGTTCAAGCCACATGGAAAACAATGAATAGTATAATTAGAAAAGGTACTGGCAAAGGTGAGTATCCAAACCACTTCAATAAAGATAACACAATTATAAATAAAACAAAAGAAATTGCTAACGAATTCAATCATTTTTTTGTTAATGTCGGACCAAGCCTAGCCAAGGCAATAATTGATCCAAGTGTCAAGCAAGGCCTGGACCACTTAATTATTAACCAGAATACTCATTCTATATTTATAAAAAGTGTATATGAACATGAGATACTGGGCATAGTAAAAACATTTGAAAATAAAAAGTCCACTGACAGTACCAACATTGATATGACAATAATTAAAGACATAATAGATACTATAGTCACACCACTCACACACATTTGCAATCAATCATTCACAACAGGTATTTTTCCCAAAGCCATGAAAACAGCTAAAGTCATACCCATCCACAAAAGTGGAGACAAACACCAATTCACCAATTACAGACCTATTTCGCTGCTATCACAATTCTCAAAAATATTGGAAAAATTAATTGTCACAAGGTTAGACAGCTTCATAGAAAAACACCAGCTGCTGAGTGACCACCAATATGGTTTCAGATCAAACAGGTCCACCTCGATGGCAGTAACAGAGCTAGTGGAAGCAATTTCAACCAACACAAACAACAGGGAGTACACTGTCGGGGTCTTCATAGACTTAAAAAAAAGCATTTGACACAATAGATTATAACATACTACTAAAGAAAATGGAGAGGTATGGCATCAGAGGAGTCGCCCACGCATGGCTAAAAAGCTACCTAAATGACAGACAACAATATGTTCACATGAACAATGTTGACTCAGAATTGCTTAAATCTACACATGGAGTGCCACAGGGTTCAGTATTGGGCCCCAAACTATTCATCATGTACATCAATGATATATGCAAAGCATTGCCACTGCTTAAGTGCGTCCTTTTTGCTGATGACACCAGCCTACATAGCTCCGGGAAAGATCTTGGGCAGCTCTTGCAGGCAGTAGGAAGGGAATTAGAGATTCTTAAGAACTGGTTTGATGTCAACAAATTATCTTTGAACTTAACCAAAACCAAGTGTATCATCTTCACTGTACATACTGTATTGCTCCCTCATACTTCCATACTTAACCTACTGTGTGGAGGTATGGGGGAACACATACAAAACAATCATCAAACCAATATACATGCTACAAAAGAAAGCAATAAGAATTGTAACTCAAAGTGACTACATTGCACCCACAAACCCACTCTTCATCAATACAAAAACTCTAAAACTAGAAGATCTAGTGGATCTAAATACAGCTGGGATCATGCACAAGGCACATAATAAAATACTTCCACCCTGCATGCAGGAGCTGTTCGAGGCCAGGGAGTCCCAGTATTCACTCAGGGGGACGTGTATATTTAAAACAAGAAGTGTAAGGACCAACATAAAAGGCAGGTGTATATCAGTAAAGGGGGTTAATTTATGGAATAACTTAGATAAAGAACTAAAAATGTGCAAAACAGTCACCACATTCAAAAAGATGTTCAAAAATAAGGTATTAAATAAGTATAAAACATTACTATGATAAAGCATACCAACTAACATTTAATAATAATTAAAAATATCAATGTATAGCAAACAAAGTTGACTTGAATAATAATGCCTCTCTCTGGACATAGTGACGTGCCCGTGCCAGTGTACTGTAGGTACTGTACTATATGTATGCGTATAAATGTGTAAGTATGAAATGGGCGTATGTGCTGAGGTGAGTATGTATGTGTATGTAAATCTGTGTGTGGAGACAGAGCCTTACTCTGTGACCTAATAGCCACAGAGTATGGTACTGTATGGTGTAGCGTTGTGTGTAAAAATTAAACCATATTCTGTGGTCAAAAAACCACACAGTATGGTCAACCATAGAACCAAACTGTACTAGGTGAATGCAGACTCTTTTTCTCTTTTCTTTTTTTCCCCCTCTCTTTTCTTTTATTCCTGTCTTGGTGCCGGGATAGTCCATCTGAACTATGCTTCGTTTTGCTCTAACCATGTTTGATACTGATATTTATTTTGTTGTGAAACATGAACCGGTACATTTTGAACTTTTGTTACTCTTTACACAGTGTACTGCAGGTAAAAGCTAAGTCTTTACTCTGATTAGTACTAGTTTTGTTAAAATCAATGTTTGATTAGTTTCTTCTTTTCTATTCTATCGAATTATCTGATGAGATTAGTTTAGTTAAACAAATGTGTTACTACATTTTCTTATATTTTATAACCAAAGATGTTTCAAAAAGGGTAGGCAAAATAAGCCTCGGCTTCAGCCTACACCTTTTCGGTGCTACTTGTATAAGTAGACTCGTATGTATGTATGTTTGTATTCTTTTTGTTTTTTTTAAATGGACCGAAATAAAGATTTACTACTCTACTACTACACACCACTTTTCTATCTGATAATAACTGTCTTATTTTAAGTCATGCATTCTTTAATCTAACCAAACTCACACTTTTTGTGTGAGTTTGTATTTCTACATGCATTTCTTGAGTTTTTATCATGTGACATGATACAAAGTACTATACAGCATATGGGAACTTTATAGCTTTCACAATTTAAGGGCAACCTGAAATATTCCCCACTTAAAAAAGTGACAACTTTTGTCCAGACAATGTATATCGGCCTTCATCAGTGTCATTGGACAAGAAATCCACATATAACTCTTAAGCCTGATCTATACCTCGTTGCACAGCGGTGTCGCACGACAAGAATATCACATTTTCAAGCTACTTGCGTCATGTTGTTATCTTGAAAATATATATCCCATATTGATGCATTTTGTTTGTCTTCCCACAGAATCCTCTTCCCAGGCGGAGCTGCCAATCTTACCTCCTCTGGTTATCAGAGGGCTGCAAAAGTATTTTATGATCTAGCCTTAGAGGTACGAGTACAAAGCACAATTCTAATCATAATTTTCTTTGTTATTTCAAAAGCTGTAGCTCAATGTATTTGATGTCACGTGATGTTGATGTGACTTGGTGTTTTTTGGCCGCGGACCTCCATCTGAATATATTTTGTGCCAGCGACGCCCAGAAGAGAAGATTTGTGTTAAAAAAAAGTATTCAAAATGTTCCAATACTTTCAAGATAAAAAAAAGCTAAAACATAGCTGATGTACAAGCTCAAGTGACGCGCTGTGAGCTTGTACATCTGCTATTTTTGAATATCCAACATATCAAATTAATTTAAGTGGTTAAAGCAATTGTGATGTTTATTTATTTTTCTGGGGACCCCCTGGTACCCCCCCCCAAAATCCAATGATATGTTTCAGGCCAACTCCAGAGGTGACTACTTCCCTGTGTGGGGCACGTGTCTCGGATTCGAGGAACTGACCTACTTTACCAGTGAGAAACTACTTCTCTCACGCACCAACACAAGTGGGGTCGCCTTACCACTCGCTTTCGCTGCAGGTATTTAATGCACTGAGTTGGATTGCTACCTCAATTCCGTTGTCTAGAACAAAGGCAAGAAAGAGATTCTGATTATGTAGAAAAGAAGAGATGATATTGTTGTAATGACCTTATATCGTCTCATTCCCAGACTCCACGCAAGGCAAGATGTTTAAAGGCTTCCCAGCAGACATTTTGCAGGCTTTAGCTTCTGAGCCGTTAACAGAGAACTCACACAAGTGGAGCATTTCAGTGGAGGTACAACACTCACTAGTTATCCTGTAGTTTGTCAAGCCAAGGGGGAAATAAATACAAAATGCTTTAGTTGCCACCTTCCGTATGATGGCAGAGTTCAGGGATTAATTTACGCACAGCTTTAATAACTGAGCTGGTCATAGTGGCACCATTGCTCTAAACAACACTTCTACTCCTTATTGGTGGTCTGTTAATGTTGTTGAAATAGGAATCAAAGACTATTCCATAGTGGCACTTGAAGGTGAGTCTGGATAAGAATGTCAGCTAAGCATCTTAAGATGTAAAAAGTGGCAATGATACTTGTGATCAATGTTTAGGTGGCAATTTAACGCATGTGTCATTGTCATTCCAGACTTTCAATAGCAACAAAAAACTGAAGGAGTTTTACAGAATTCTGACCACAAATATGGACGGGGAACTCGAGTTTGTGTCAACAATGGAAGGTAAAACAGTTTTTTCTTACTTCAGAAATATGCAGCATACTGTAGATAGAGAGACATCGACCTACATAGTCCATGGGCCAGACCAGAAGTCAGGGACACGAAAGCTGGCAAAATCTCTTTGGCACCATTTTGTTTGTAGGGTCCATATAAGTACTTTGAAACATGATAGCCTTTTCAAATGAGTAGCTTTAATACTTTTTTAGACTGAACCCGATCACTCCCTGATGAAGACCATGACACTTGTGTGACGGCATAAAGTCCGCCTACCACACAGATGGACTTTTGGTCAAATTGACCTTTTTTTCTTGTGTTATCATTGGCCTCTGTCTCCCCTAGGGGCTCCACACGTCCTAACACCTTTTTCCACGCAGCGGGGATACCATAGTCTTTTAAATATTATTTAAATCCCACTCACATCTCACAGGTATACTACGCTTCATTTGGCTTAGAGACAACAAACTAAATCTGATATATAACTTAAGTTACACGTATTAACTTAAAAAAAATAATACAAACATATAGCACACACTGTAACAGCACTACAACACTCACTTCTACTGTACAGTATGTCACAGGAGCAATCCATATGAATTCAACAGTTAAAGCATTATTCCTTTTCACATTGGCAAAGTAATCACTGAAAATCATTATTCAATATACCAACAGTCACACAAAAGTTCTACATCCAGTCCAGTGCTTTTCTATTCTGTACATACAACATACCATCATGTCAACAAAATGTTTCCCTCAATACAACAGTCACAACAGTAACACTAAAATAATGCTATACTATGGTATTATGAAAACATGGCATCTGTCTACCTAACATGCTATCTAAATTACATTTTAGCCTTTGCATAATCCTGCAAGGTCGTCAAGTTCGTCAGGCTTAGTATACGTACAACCCATACAGTAAACAGATCCCGTCATGCTCCAGAGAAGTGTATAACTGTACAATGTGTACATAGTTAAATATCACAAGGTAAAACACACACCTGAGGTCATACGTGTCAATGCTGTGGGTGCTCCTTATAAATCATAAACACACACCTGAGGTGGTGATCAGGGGTGCACTGGGCGCTTCGCGTGACACCACGGCGTTCCGCCAGTTTTCTGAACAAATATATGTTGCTACCAGTGGTGTAAAGCATTGGTTCTCAAAGTGGGGTCCGGGGACCCCCATGGGTACTTGAGGGGGTTCCAGGGGGTCCCCAGCTAAATGATGGATAGGAAACAAATGGACCCTTATGGGTCTGTAACTCTGAGAACTGTAACTCTGTACAAATGGAACCAAATGGACCCGTTAAATTAACATTGATTTTACAATATAGATTGGGGTCCCAGAGATAGAAATGCCATTAAATGGGGGTCTGTAGCCCTAATGCATATCAAACTGGTGATCCTTGAAATCAAAATGGTTGAGAATCACTGCTAGAGACGTAAAAAATCTTCTCTTATGGGGGTCCCTGGCATATCTTCTGTAATGGGGGTCCGTGGGCTAATAGGTGTCAATTTGGGGGTCCTTGACATGAAAAAGTTTGAGAACCACTGGTGTAAAGTAACTAAGTACATTTACTCAAGTACTGTACTTAAATACACTTTTGAGGATGTTTTACTTATACTGGAGTATTTCCAATTTGCAGTACTTTTACTTATCTCAGGGGCAAATGTTGTACTTTTACTCTACTACAAGTTTTTGAAAACTTGAGTTACTAGTTACTTTGTAGATTTTTATCATTATTACAAACTGATTACGATGATGATAATGATGACGATGATGAATACCGAATAATTGATATTGGTATGACAGTTATGATGATGCTCATTGATTAAAGTGAATGAAAGAGAGAAAATTCTTTTTTTTTTCCCTCTGTATGACATGTCCTCTATTAAAGAAAAGTGGCGCGCTTTCTTGATTATTTGAATATATGGTTGCTGTCTTTGAAGCCTGATAACTGTGACTAAGCTACCACTTGGGGAAGGCTATCATGATTAAATATAACTAGACCATACCCGGTCGATGCATAAACGCTAATAAGAAGCTGAGATTTGATGAAATTGAAAAACGGGCTTCACAGTTGCGTTCAGATGGTAATGGTCAATGGCTGTGTGCAAAATCAGAGCAATTGGTCCAGCCAGTGAGGAGAACCGGGTGGTGACACCACTACAGAGGGACACCACTACAGACGGACAAACAGAGGTTACTAGAATTATAGTAGGATCTAGGGATATAGACCTATTCAAAAATACAAAACTAGAATTAGCAAATGTTGCACTTGAGTGACCCCGATTAGTGAAAATGCTGTTCACATCGTATCACAACGTGAGGTGTTGTGAGATTGTAGACATGCCATTTGCTGAATGTTTGCCCCAGAATAGGCATGCTAGGGTTCATGTGGTCAAATAAGTGAATGAAAGAGATTGAATAATGTTATTTTCTCCTCTGTATGACATGTTCTATTCAAAAATAGTTAGAGAATCGTTTCATTCTTTGGAACTATGGTTGGTGTCATTGAAGGCTGATAACTGGGACTAAGCTACTACTTGGGAAGGGCTATCATGTTGAAATAGTATCTAGATACAGTATATACCTTTTCAAAATACCAAACTAGAGTTTGCCACCTTGAGGGGTGGGGGGGGGGGCTCCCGAGTTCAAATATGATTATTTTGGAGGGTTGCGGCCTGAAAAGTTTGGGAACCCTTGCCCTAGAAATGTCAGTTTATCCGAGTGTAAAGCACTGTAGCTAAAGAGACTCGACACAGATCATGGATGTTGTACTCTGTTGTATCTCTCTCCTTACCTCTCGGGCAGCATACGACTTACCAATCTACGGCACCCAGTGGCACCCAGAAAAGAATGCATTTGAATGGACCAAGCCTCACATCCCTCACTCTCCATCCGCAATCAAAACAACGTTCTACATGGCCGACTTCTTTGTCAACGAAGGTTTGAACATACAGTCTGGTCATACATACTCATGAATCAGTGAATAAAGCCATGCAATAATTCCGTCCTCTAAACTTGGCATCGTTTCCTCGCTCCACAGCCCGGAAGAGTTTTCACCAATTTGCCAGTCAGGAGGAGGAGAAGAGAGTACTGATTTACAACTTCATTCCCGTCTACACTGGAATCAAAAAGTCAAATGAGCAAATCTATTACTTCTGATGTTGTTTTGGACTTTTCCATCTCACTTCAATGCCTCTTTTTAATGAGATTATTATGCTGCCTTATTTTATTGCAAATGATTGCACAAACGTTTTGAGAAAAAGCTATTGCCTAAAAGAGCTGAGAACGAAATGAAGATAATCCCACCTGCAAATAATGCTGTTTTTGCAGATGAAGGTCCACCCCCAAACTGTGCGCATATAGTGTTTACACAACACCGTCAAGTTTGTGCTATTAAAGTTGTTCTTCTCCTTGTGGACTGAAAGACTCCAGTGACTGTGAGGAGCTTTGTTCGATACAAAAGAGAGAACATAACAATGACAAAAATATGACGTCATATTCAGTAATGACGAAGATATAATGATAAGAGGAAAAAGATACAAAGAAGTCAACAATAACAGAAAATACAATGTCTGGATTGTGATTACAGTATTAAACAAATTTTCAAATATGAATAAAAACGGCAAATCAAAACAGATTAAGGGGATCTTTCCTGACCTGAGAGTATTAGAAAACACAAGACAACTGTTAAATGCAGCCTCTGTGAGTTCACTTCAGTGTTGTGACAAATGAATGACATCATTGAGCTATTAGGCTACTGTAAGAACAGGTTACTTGAAATCATGGCATAGGTTAAATGTCTGTGAATACAAGAAGACTCACCTCAAGACAAACTCACCTCAACTGAAAAAGGAATACTCACCTCGGGGGTAGGAACAGTCACCCCGGGGGGTGGGTAAACTCACCTCAGGACCTGAGAACACTCACCTCGGAACACTCACCTCAGGGGTAGGAATACTCCCCCCGGGGGTAGGAAAACTCACCCAGAAAAACTCAATGGTGTAATGCCACGGTTCTCAAAGTGGGGTCCGCGGACACACACACACACAAAGAGTAAGGCATCAAAATGTACCAAAAGTAATATTTCTAAAAACTAAAGTTCTCAAACAATGCATGTGTGCAATGCAATGTTCTATACTGTTATCATTTATACCAGCAAAGTAGTAGGTAACTAAATATCCTAGGTAAAAATAGGGAAAAGTGTTTAATGCATGTTTTACAATAGTGAAATGTATATCTAATAGTAACTAAAGTTCAATAATGCTTACTATAGTGAAATGTATATCTAATAGTAACTAAAGTTCAATAATGCTTACAATAGTGAAATGTATATCTAATAGTAACTAAAGTAACTAAAGTTCAATAATGCTTAGCTAAATGTAATTTAACAACATAAATTGACATTGGAATGTTCATTTCTCTGGGTTCCTACCTTTGTTTGTTTGTTTGTTTGATGGGGGCACAGGAGTGAAGGGGAGGAGGGGGGTTGACCACTTAACACTAATATCCCACTTAATGATTCATTGTTTGATATCTAATAGGTGGATGGGGCAAGGTGTGGAGCTGGATACACATAGCAAATGACCATGCTATTTGCTATTTGCATTCCTTGTTCACTTTTCTGATGAAATCTACCTTCTTTTCTGATGAAATCTACCTTGTATTTAAAGCACTTTAATTAGCTAAATGTAATTAAACATCATTATGAAAGCATTCTGTGAAAATGGAAAGCTCACATTATGAAAGCATTCTGTGAAAATGGAAAGCTCACAAGCCGGTAGATCTACCTTTTTACCTTTTCTGATGAAATCTACCTTGTATTTAAAGCACTATTTAAAGAACTTTATTAATTCTATACCTTCAAAGAAAGAATTTAATCCAGATATGGAGTAATCCAGATATGGATTAAACATCATAGCTCACAAGCCGGTAGATCTACCTTTTTACCTTTTTTTAAACATTGGGGTGAGTATTCCTACCTCTGAGGTGAGTCTTCCGAGGTGAGTGTTCTCAGGTCATGGGGTGAGTGTTCCTACCCCCCGAAAATCTTGGGGGTGAGTATTCCTACCTCTGAGGTGAGTCTTCCGAGGTGAGTATTCCTACCTCTGAGGTGAGTTGGTTTTGAGGTGAGTCTTCTTGATACCAATGTCTGTGACCCCTCACCCTGATAAGCACTTGGAATTATAGGATCCACAGATAGATATTGTGAAATGAGCAGATCGACAAGCTGTGAGCTTGTAGATCGGCTATTTTCACAAGTTTTGCCTCTTTCGTATATTATTTGACAATTTGGCCAATGTTGGACCAGTTTTTATAGGCTATATCAGGGGTCTTCAACGTTTTCAGGCCAAGGACCCCCTAGCTGAGAGAGAGATGAAGCAGGGACCCCCTTTATATTGTATAAAATTGTGTTTCAGATTAAACTTTTGCCGGTGACTAATGAAATTGTGGAAGGAACCATAATATGAAGGGGGGGGGGGGCGTTCTTAAACAAACTCATATAAACTTATAAACTTAACATATGAATGTGTTGACGTAACATGACTTATCTAATCAGATCTCACATCATTATAATAGGGAAGTCAACAATGAAATGTATTTTATAGGTTTAGTTTTTAGATGTGAGAGAAAAGGGAAGGAACCCCCCCTTTTGAATGGGAACGGCCATGTTGTGTTTACGTTATTACATATACAACCCCTAGCGTGTGACCACCAGGGTTGCCATGTCTGCTTATTATAAGCGACTTTGGGCTTATAGTTGCTTATTTGGGCTTGCTGTGCAATGTTGTTTAAAGCAGTGGTTCTCAAACATCTCGGCCCTCTACCTGGCAGTAGAACCGGGTTGACGGGGAAACCGGTTTTTAATGGCAGCAATGGCTACAACAACAGAATAGGATGAGGGGGGCTGCTAATGTTGTTATGTTGATTTTTTGTTCCCCCCCCCCCCCCCCCCCTGGCGGAGCAGGGTTTTACAGACCGGGCCATGGCCTCGTTGGCCCCAATGACCGTACGGACCCACACACAAGATTTGTGTCGTTGAAAATAGCTCAAAAAGATTCCACATTTTTCACATTTTCTTCAAGATTAAACAAAAAACGTAATAACAACTACAAGATCGACGTGCTGTGAGCTTGTAGATCGGCTATTTTCAAAAAGCCAATGTATGTTGGGCTCATGTAGGTACATACGGTAGTCGCTTCTTTTGGGCTTGGTTGCGTGTTTCTCTCACAAAACCTGGCAACACTAATGGCCACCAGGCATAGATTCTGCAGCAACACTATTCTACTGTGCTTAGTATTTATAAGTTATTAAGTTATTTATGTAGACGTGACACATCGGGATAAATAGTTTTTAGTTGTGTGATGGGCTCACAGCCGCGGTGTTGTCCCTCTATGCACGTTTTAGTGTATTTCACCATGTTTGTCTTACTATTTTCCATCATCCTCTCATCTGTACCTATTCATTCGTCAAAGGCGAAGAGAAACGACGCGCCGATCGTTGGTAAGTAAGGTTACAGTAATAATAATAATTAACTAACATGGTAGTTTTTGAGCTGGTCGCAATAAGCCTAACTTTCGTTTTTATTTTATTGTTTATTTTATTTTTTATCAATAATGTCTCCAGGCAAAAAACAAGGAATTAAGTGACAGGATCTGCCACACTTGATTTCATAGTGATTTTAATCATTTGATTTAGATTAAGTTACAGAAAAGTCTCTGAACACAAGAGTTTGAAATGATAATAAATAGTTTACGTGACTTTTTATCGTCTCCGCCAGGCCGAAAGGCATGGACGAGACTGCATGGGCGCGTTCGGATATGCACCCCGGTCTTCAACAGAGGGTCCGGGACCCCTAGGGGTCCTCAGAGTTACTACAGTGGGTCCGCCAAATCTTTGTGTGATAAGAGGGAAAACCGCGCTCAGGGCATATATCCGAAAGCGCCCTATCGGTACACAGACATTAACTCTATAATCATTAAACAAAACTGGTCTTTCAGCTTTTTCATATTCCATCCTGATTGGCTAATGGCTTCCAAAGTTTGTGTGCTCCGTCTTTTTTTTAAACTATAATTTTTATCCCGCGATTTTGTAACCCTTATTTTTTCACCCGGTGACAATTTCTAAGTGATCCTGGGCGCTACACTCCCCTCACCAGCCTAGGGAGGTCAGGGCCGAGCTCATGCCTCCTTCAATGCATGAGAGCCAACTGACCTTCTTGTCACCTGACCGGGGGGAGTTTCCCTGGTTGGACGTAGCGCGTGGAAGGAACACGTTATTCCAACCAGTTCCCTTCTCCTTCATCAGGCGCCCCGGCTGTCAGGGGGGAGGCGGTATAGCGACCAGGATTACTGCATGTTTTTGTGAGGGTATTAACTACCCTGAGAGACACGGGGAGAACATGCAAACTCCACACAGAGTAGGCCCTTTCGCCAACCCCACCTAGGGTATGGGCGCTGATGACGCGGAGGAGAAGACACGCCCCAAGCGCCCACAGCGTCCCCGGCACGAATCGAACCCAGGACCTTCTAGCTGTGAGGCGACTACGCTACCGACTGCGCCACCGTGCCCCCTGGAGTGCTCCGCCTTGAACAAAATGCCTCAAATCATGAACGCAGTGTGCAATTTCTGTGAAATTTTGCACGCACATTTGCACTAGGCCGAGAAAGAAATGCCACTTAAAAAATCAATTCAGCCTCATGGTGGGACTGTAACAGGAAGATTTGTGTTTTTACCCATAACTGCACTGATCTGCGGAAAACATTTGCCCTGCATTTTTCACATCTACATTTTATAGCGCCACCAGGAGGCCTACTTATGTAAAACAATTTATTGGATACTACTCCTTCAGATTTTATCAAAAAATCACGCAAATCGGTACACATGATCTCTAGTCATGTGATCAAGTCGAATCTGTTTGATTTTTCATATTCCATCCTGATTGGCTAAGATTGACAACGAAAGTTTGCAGGAGTGGCAAACTTGCTGGCAAAACATTTTTAACAATCTTTTGAAAATAGCAGATCTACAAGCTCCCAAGGAGTCACATCGCGACACATTGTGAGTTTGTAGATCGCTTTTTTCAAATGGCTGAAATGTATATAGGGCTGTGGTTAATTTATGTATTGTAATAATAATCAAAATATATGAAGTAACTAATAACTAAAGATTTCAAATAATTGTAGTGGAGTAAAAGTACGATATTTTACCTCTGAGATGTAGTGGAGAAGTAAAAAATATTGAAAATGGGAAATACTCCAGTAAAGTAAAAGATACCTAAACATTGTACTTAAGTACAGTACTTGAGTAAATCTGTAAATGTTACTTTACACCACTGACTACTGTTTACTTTGTGTGGTTTCTGGAGGCATACTGGCTCAGGAGCTCCGTACCCCACAGCTAAACAGGACAGCTTATATAGCTGCCTCCTATGTCAAGTTCCTGGAATCAGCTGGAGCAAGAGTTGTCCCGATAATGTAAGCTTTTCGTCTCCTTGTGTTTTTGTTGGGATTTGTTATTGTGCTTAATGTTAGACATGAAAAACAAAAACAACAATTGAGTAGGCCTAAATATTTCCATGCAGTGCGTGCATGATCTTTATAAACACACACACACACACACACACACACACACACACACACACACACACACACACACACACACACACACACACACACACACACACACACACACACACACACACACACACACACACACACACACACACACACACACACGTTGTCTAGGGGCAAGAGAGGCCAAACATCTTTGGCTAAAAGCAGCTCCTAAAATGGTTGAGTTAGGGTGTAATTATTCCCAGTCTCACTGAATGCTCTGTCATGTGGGGATGCATGTAGTATTATTATTATTAATAATAGTGTAATATTATATAGAGAATAAAATGTGTATTGTGGGTTAATAATTAATATTATATTATTTAAGAAGAGGATATTTCATTTGGTGACCGCACGTATGCGTATGTGCACGTGTGTTTGAGGGAATCTCAGACTACGCTCTGCAAAAAACGGGACTACACCACTGTGCGTGCGCGCGCGCGCACACACGCACGCACGCACGCACGGACGCACGCGCACACGCACACGCACACACACAATATACAAATATCTATACAAAATATTAGTGACATTCTGACACTATTGTGACAGGACTGTTTGCTAAAGGCATTTTACATAATCATGTAATAGGACTGGTTGACTTGACACCTTCACTGTCCTTATGCCAAAATGTTACACAACCATGTTATCTTCCTTAACCTTTGATAAGACTCCTGTTTCATTCACAGGGTGAACCAGACAATGGAGGAGTACAAGATTCTCTTCAACTCCCTCAATGGGTAATCTCCCTCTCTCTCACTCACACACACACACACACACACACACACACACACACACACACACACACACACACACACACACACACACACACACACACACACACACACACACACACACACACACGTTTGTTTTGCTATACTTATTCTAAACATCAACATTTTAGGACAGCAGTTTCATGAACAACATTGTTATAATTATTTTGCCATTTGTAACCGTAACCTAAAGTCTAAAAATGTCAGATCTACAAGCTCACAATGCGTCGCAGTGCGACGCATTGTGAGCTTGTAGATCTGATATTTTTCGGTGCACTACACCAGCGTGCAACTAAGTATGAATCAGGCATAGATCTAACCCCAACCCCTAAAACTAATTGCAAAATCTATCTCTAAAAATCTTTTTATCCATAAATCCACCATTTCTCTTGTGAGGACCAGGAAAATGATCACAACGTCTCTTTGTCAAATTCTACTATACTTGTGGGGACATTAAGTTTGTTTTGCATGTGCGCACACACACATGCACACACCACTTTTCTATGTGATAACTGTCACATTTTCACATTTTATGTCATGCATTCTTAAAGGCATTGACGGCGAGTCAGAGATAAACAAACACCGCGCCTCCAGCAGTTAGTTTCCCCGACCACCAGGGGGTGACGCAGGAGGGACTTCCATAGAGCTAAAGGGACTTCTGATGGGGCCATGCCGAAAATAGGTTGCTTTATTCGGATATAATTCGCGGAACTGCCTGCCCCTGCTGGTTCTCTGAATTTTTATTTTTAAATAGGCTCTTTCATGATAAATTGACCACATATATGAAGTTAAACAACTAAATTCTATCCAAACGCTATCTTAAAAGTAAATTCTGTGCCTCAAAAACGAAGTTTGAAAGAGTTTTAAAACCGAAAGTAAAAAGTTCGCACGGACGCGCACATGCGTGCGTTAATTTACGACCCGGACAAACATAAACAGAAGGGAAAATACGGATTTCAAAAAGATGACTGTGTTTCAATGCAGGAAAACACCCCAGCATCATTATATTGTGGCTGATAGAGGGGGAAAAATGCTAAATATATATATATATATCATATATATATATATATTTCTTTTTTTAAATTTAGGCTTAATGTTGCCTAGAATCCCTTTAAATTTAACCAAACTCACACTTTTTGTATGATACGTTACGTACAGTATGTATTTTATGAGTTTTTATCATGTGACATGATACAAAGTACTATACAGCATATGGGAACTTTATAGCTTTCACAATTAAAGTGCAGCCTGAAATATTCCCCATTTAAAAAAGTGGCTACTCTTACAAAATGGCATTGTCATATTTTTGTAAATTATCAACGTGACTCCAGAGTCCAGACAATGTATTTCAGCCGATGGACATGAAATCCACATATAACTCTTAAGCCTAATCTATACCTCGTTGCACAACGGTGTCGCACGACAAAAATAACAGATTTTCAAGCTACTTGCGTCATGTTGTCATCTTGAAAATATATATCCCATGTTGATGCATTTTGTTTGTCTTCCCACAGAATCCTCTACCCAGGGGGGGGTGCCAGTCTTATCTCCTCTGGTTATCAGAGGGCTGCAAAAGTATTTTATGATCTAGCCTTAGAGGTACGAGTACAAAGCACAATTCTAATCATAATTTTCTTTGTTATTTCAAAAGCTGTAGCTTAATGTATTTGATGTCGATGTGAACTGGTGTTTTTTTTTATGAACTCAGAAAAACAAATAAGCACATCCTCCGTTCTTTGGTGCTGAGCTTTAACTGTATGAACAAAAGTAATATAGAAACAAAAATAGGGCTCGCAACTCACTTTAATGCTCCAAGGTTTATTAAACAAACAGCAGATACGACGTTTCGACCCTTTCGGCCCTTTTCAAGTATATGAATACTATACAACATATAAAATTAATATAAGTGGTTAAAATAATTGTGATGCTTTATAAACAAATGTTTCTGGGGGTCCTCGGACCTCACTTTTGCTGTAGCTATAGCCTCATTCATGTGACAATAATAAATAAAATCCAATGATATGTTTCAGGCCAACTCCAGAGGTGACTACTTCCCTGTGTGGGGCACGTGTCTTGGATTTGAGGAACTGACTTACTTAACCAGTGGGAAACTACTTCTCTCACACACCAACACAAGTGGGGTCGCCTTACCACTCACTTTCACTCCAGGTATTTAATACATTAAAAGGATAGTTCACCCCCAAAATGACTTTTTTAAAATCGATTAGTCACCCCCATGGAGACTTGAATTCATGGATATTTTTTGTTTTTTGTCGCATTCCTAAGCCAATAATTTGATGACCAGCAGCGGTTCCGTTAGGAGACACAAAGAGTCTCCTTTGTGTCTCCTGCCGGAATCGCTGCCTACCGGTCCGCTTGTCATCAAATTATTGGCTAAGGAATGCGACAAAAACTAAAAAATATCCATGAATTGAAGTCCATTCAAGTCCTCCATGTGGTAGCCTCGGAAACCCAGCCTTTTTTTTTGTTTCAAAAGAAAAACGTCTGGGCGAACGGTGCAGGAACGATGGTCTTAGGACCTTGTTAACTCCTAACCAACCAGAGTGCAGAGGGGCGTCGCTCTAAATTTGGTGACGTCAGCCTGCTCCGTGCACAGACCGGGGGGGGGGGGGGGGGGGGAGGCGGGGACATAGATTGGTGAAGCAATCGGAGGACGCGCCTGCTCCGGGCGCCTGGGTTTGGATCCGCCCTTCGAGACCATGGATTGCTCTCGTTCTCTCAGTCTATCCATGTGGTGACTAATCAATAGAAAAACTTTTACTATATCAGTGGTTCTCAAACTTTTTCATGTATATGTATTTGGCCACAGAACCCCCATCTCAAAATATTGTGTCCCAGAATGGGACCCCCCCAGAAGCAAAGTTTGGAGTTAGAAACGGTCACTTTAAAACATACATATTCAAAGATTTGCAAAAATGTTCACGATTTAAAAAAAAGCAGATATACAAGCTCATAGCGCGGCACTGAGCGCCATGCTATGAGCTTGTATATCTGCTATTTATGTATAGCCAAAGAAATCTGAAAATGACACAGATGCTTTCCCGATCTTAATGGATTAAGGCCGGGGAGAGGGTTGGTTCAGAGATGATATAATCCTCCATTTACTACAAATGTATCCATTGTGAAATTGTCAACTTGTTCACTTCGCCACATCTTTGAACCGCTGCTTTGAAAATATATTTCGAAACCTCATACGACCAAAACTGTTACTTTTCAGGGTTCAAATTCAACAATTGCAAAATTAGCAGATCTACAAGCTCGAAACGTGTTGCTTCACGCCACATTTGGAGCTTGTAGATCTGCTACTTTTGATGCTTTTATGTGACACTGTAGTATGATCAAGTAGGGGGTTCATTTACAAATAAAAAACACAAACTGTTCAAATATGGAGATAAGAGGTTTCTGCCCGACAGCAACGATATTATTTCCCTTGCAGGACTGAGCTGTTCATTAGACTGCTGGGTGACGCATTGATGTCATTGTAATAGTTTTCATTCATATGAAAACAAAACGGGGTGTGACGTCAAGTCACCAATTATGTCGACATATCTATGACATTGACTCCATATTTGGGCGAAGTTTCAGCCCGATCCGATCACCCCATTCGGATGCTATCAACGCATTGAATGGGACATTATCACCTTTTATCAGACCATCGAATGGGCGAAGTAGGCGACATACTGACCTACCCGCGATTTATCAGACCATTGAGTTGAGTGTTAATTTCAGCCCATCAATTATTTTTAACCTTTCTTTGTTCTCTCTATCAACAATTTTTTTGCAGACATACGGTATCCTGTCTGACACTTGTTATTGTGTTTTGCGGACTTTCCATATGACAATTATTTTTAGGTCATGGTACAAATCTCTTGTATAGTTATACAGTTTATACAGTTGAAAGCTGTTCAAATACCCATCGCAGGTACCTGACAGTAAATGTTTGAGCAAGCCTGCTTAATAAGTGTTTAATAAATATGCAGCTGTGCATATTTATTAAACACTTAAAGCAGGCTTGTTCAAACATTTACTGTTGGGTGCAGGGCACACGAAGAGCTTACATTTACTGTAAGCTTACCGCCCTCTTTAATTGCAGTCAAGCCTCACATTCATCATCTTTCATCAGTTCTATTTATTCTATACATTCTATACCTGTTGTGTAATAATGTCTCCGTACTTTTCCTCTAGCCCTATGAACTTGTGCACATGTTATCCACCCCCATACATTTTAACAAGTCAGGTTTATGCTTTTTGATAAAATAAAACTATACTTTTATACACTTTTTCTCAACAGTACCGATAGGCACAGAATCGTAAATCATGTTGTGGGGACTGCTCCGCCTCTGAGTAGGTCAGTAGCTCCTGATTACACCCAATGAATGGTCTAATAAATCGCGGGTAGGTCAGTATATCGCCTTCTCGTCGCCTACTCGCCCATTCAATGGTCTGATAAAACGTGAAAATCTCCCATTCAATGCATTGATAGCATTCGAAGCCGGTGTCTTGATTAGCCCTGGACGGACACACACACACACACACACACACACACACACACAGGCAGTAGACCCATTTGAATCAGTGCTGAGTTACGACATTTCCCTGTGGTTTGCCAGCTGCACGGTGGCAGAGAGAAAAGGGGAAAAAAGAAGGGTGTCATAAACACAGCTCAGAGAATACCTGCATGCCCTCTTCCATCTCTGGGGGAACCTCTACAAGAAACATAGTTTCAGAAGAGCAAAAGGCATCCTCAGGGATTCATCCCACCCAGGTCGCTACCTGTTTGAACTGCTGCCCTCAGGGAGGCCATAAAAAGCAAAGCAAAAACAAACTAGCTTTTATCCCAGAGCTGTTATTGCTCTGTAGATCTGCCATTTTCACTAGTTTGGCTCCCGGGCAAACGTCTTAATTTCTCTTTTGGGTCTGGAGCTAAAAAGTTTGGGAACCACTGGTCTAGTACAATGACAAAGAGATTCTGATTCTGTAGGAAAAAAAAGAGATTCGATATTGTAGTAATGACCTTACTGTATATTGCCTTGTCTCATTCCCAGACTCCAAGCAAGGCAAGATGTTTAAAGGCTTCCCAGCAGACCTTTTGCAAGCTTTAGCTTCTGAGCCGTTAACAGAGAACTCACACATGTGGAGCCTTTCAGTGGAGGTACAACACTCACTAGTTATCCTGTAGTTTGTCCCATAAAAGCCATTTAAAGAAGTTTACCTTTACCATTGGTTGAGCCACTACACTGTACACAAGCCAAGGGGGAAATAAATATAACATTCTCTAATTGCCACCTTCCGTATGATAGCAGAGTTCAGGGATTAATTACGTACATCTTTAATAACTGAGCTGGTCATAGTGGCACCATTGCTCTAGTCTAAACAACACTTCTACTCCTTATTGGTGGTCTGTTAATGTTGTTGAAATAGGAATCAAAGACTATTCCATAGTGGCACTTGAAGGTGAGTCTGAATAAGAATGTCAGCTAAGCATCTTAAGATGTACAAAGTGGCAATGATACTTGTGATCAATGTTTAGATGGCAATTTAACGCATATTTTATAATGTCAGATTGGTTTATATGGGATGAAATGAGGTGTCTAGGTGACACCTACTCAACAATTGCAGTTAAATTATTCCTTTGTCATTCCAGAGTTTCAATAGCAACCAAGAACTGAAGGAGTTTTACAGAATTCTGACCACAAATACGGACGGGAAACTCGAGTTTGTGTCAACAATGGAAGGTAAAACTGTTTTTTTTCTTATTTCACAAATATACAGCATATACGTAGATAGACAGACACTGACCTACAGTTTTGATTGAGTAGCTGCATGATGTAATTCGCTCTGCTCTGGCTTGGCCCGTCATTCTTCACCCTAGAACAGTGGTTCCAAAACTGGGGGTCCCCAAATTATTTTGGTGGGTCCATTGTTTTCTCACTCAACAGTAAACAAACAAAATACAGTATGAGTGTATGCAGGTTATCTGCACTTTTCTAAAGTTACAAATATGATTTTGGAGGGTCGCGACCCTCCAAAATCTACGGCCTGAAACGTTTGGGAACCCTTGCCCTAGAAATGTCAGTTTATCCGAGTGTAAAGCACTGTAGCTAAAGAGACTCGACACAGATCATGGATGTTGTACTCTGTTGTATCTCTCTCCTTACCTCTCGGGCAGCATACGACTTACCAATCTACGCCACCCAGTGGCACCCAGAAAAGAACGCATTTGAATGGACCAATCCTGTCATCCCTCACTCTCCATCCGCAATCAAAACCACGTTCTACATGGCCGACTTCTTTGTCAACGAAGGTTTGAACATACAGTCTGCTCATACAGTACATACTCATGAATCAGTGAATAAAGCCATGCAATAATTCCGTCCTCTAAACTTGGCATCGTTTCCTCGCTCAACAGCCCGGAAGAGTTTTCATCGATTTGCCAGTCAGGAGGAGGAGAAGAGAGTACTGATTTACAACTTCAATCCCGTCTACACTGGAATCAACAAGTCCTCGTTTGAGCAACTCTATTACTTCTGATGTTGTTTTGGACATTTCCATCTCACTTCAATGACACTTCTGAATGCGATTATTTATATGCTGCCTTATTTTATTGCAAATGATTGCACAAACGTTTTGAGCCAGATGTAAGGTGTGTGGGGGGGGGGGGCTTGAGCCAGATGTAAGGGGGGGCTCCAAGGAAAAAAGGTACTATTACATCATACTTGGGATGTGCAATGTAGTTGAAAGTTTGAACTTGTAGAGGCCAGTCAGTGCAATGCTTAATGGGTCTCAGGGTGAAGTTACTCTTTAAAGACGCACTGAAGTGACATTTTCGGGCATTTTATTTTGAAGGTTCAGCCTGAAACGTCGGTTCAACGACTCTAATCCAATCAGAAGGTCCCATCCCTTCAGGCCATGGGACGTTGGATCTCAATCACTTCAGCCGTGGGCAACACGGCTAGTGTTTGTTTACAAGTGAGAGAGAGACGGCCAGTGAAGCGCGTTTGCTACTACCTGGCTTATTTCTAACCTATAATGTTTTCAGATACATATTTTAGTGTGCAGATGAAGTTTAAAATGAGTAATACACTCATCTTCAATGAGATTCAAAACGGAGTATCTCTGTAATTAAAATCAGCTGTGTTTGAAGAACGTGCAGCTATGGGAATCAAACAGGTGCATGTAATCAAGATTCATTTATATTCACGAAGGTCGAGTTATGTCATCACGCAGCACGTTTTCGTTTACAGGAAGTAATTAAGATTGGCTTTTTAGGGACTTTAGATGTAAAAATACACAAAAATGTTTTTTTTTCATTTTTTTTGGCATCTATTGTTAGGTATGCCCATATGATGACCACGGATATGCTCTAAAAGTGTGAAAAACATATTTTTCATTTCACTACACCTTTAAAGGTTGTTTATGCATTTGGTGCCCTCACATACCACTATGTGTCAACACCACAGGGACTTCAATTAAACTAATTCAATTAAAAAGTATTGCAACTCAAGGATGAACAAAGCGTGAGACAAGGAAGAAGCCTGCTTTGTGGACCGTTGTTCGGCATTACAGCTGTCTTGTCAAGCCCGAAAAACATTTGCACATTGCAGTGCCACTTTCAACCTGGCGATAATGATAATAGCAGATTTACAAGCTCACAACGTTGCATCATGATGTGTCGTGAGCTTGTAGATTGGCTGTTTTCGCCACAAGACAACACAATACGACAAAGAGTAAAATAGGGCTTAAGTGGTTAAAGTAATTTTGGTATGGCCTGAGCTATCCACAATATAGAAATGTATTAATAAACATTAAACAATAGAATGTTTTGTTTAACTTGAATTCCCCATCTTTAGTCTTCCACCTGTTAAAATTACACACAATTACCAAAAAAATAAAAGGAAAAAAAAATCATCCAGAAAAAAAGGTGAGGATGAACTTGGTTTTATTGTTATTTACCTTCATGCTGCGTTCTACCATGACCGTCGCTCTTCTATGATTTGGATAACAATGTCATTCAAGAGCTCAGTGAAAAAGTCCTCCTACATTCGCTGGCACTGCTCTTTAACCCATTAAGACCTGAGGCGATTCTAAATTCTAACAGTTTTTTGAAAAAAATCTTTAAAAAATGCTTTCAATATTTTTCAAAAATAACAGATCTACAAGCTCGAGCTTGTATATCTGCTATTTTTGAATAGCCAAAGAAATCTATAGTGACACAGATGCGTTCCAGGTATCAATGGGTTAAAGTACTGTAGAATCTTGCCCTAGGCATTTTCCTACCTTCATTTGAGGTTGTTAAGTCATGATAATAGTGGTCCAGGACCCCCAGTTCATAAAGAGCCAAGTTCTCCATTTCGGGGACCCCCCCAAACCATTCTGGAGACCGGAGGGTGGAAGTACCGCGAGACGAGATTTCAAACATGATTTCAGTAAATCAGATCTGTAAACAGTATTGGCGGTGCCCGTGTACCAATAGCATAGCACCGACATCAGACGGACCACACACAGATATATACAAGAAAAAGCTATTTTTGAGCGACAGAAATAAGCGGATTTAGCCAAGATCTAAAGACGGCCGTTCTGAGCTGCGGCTTGGGGGGTCCCCGAAATGGAGAACTTCGCTCATTATGAACTGGGGGTCCCGGACCACTATTATCATGACTTAACAACCTCAAATCAAGGTTTCTCCTTTAAAAAAAAGCCACTTTCCACTGAGTTCACGGATCGCAACAGGACAACCAGAAATGAATAGTCAAAATGTAAGTTCCAAAATGCTTTTTATGCACAAATAACACTCAAGATATTTTCTTTATAATAAAATGATATTGGAGTTTTACATTTACACATCAAGCTGACGAGACTGGGATCTCAATCACAATACTACTGGGAACGTAATTTATGCAGTCCATTAAGGAACATTCAGGATGTCAAAATTACAATGTGGTGGGGGGGGAAAATAATGCTACTGAAGACAGCGCTGACTGAGAGGCAAATCATTGTTTTTATCATGCACTGAAAACCATACACAAATGAGCACCCAAAATAAAGATAAATGAACCCATTAAGACCGGGAACACATCCGTGTCACTTAAGATTTCTTTGGCTATTCAAAAATAGCAGATATACAAGCTCATAGCGCGGCACCGAGTGCCGCGCTATGAACTTGTAGATCTGCTATTTTTGAAAAATCTTGAACATTTTTTTTTTTTTTTTTTTTAGTGGTGCCAACCACTCCTACATTTGACTTTGTCCGTGTGTCCGTATGTCCGTCCGTATGATTGGTCAAGCTTCACGTGACACGTGACAATATGTTGTCACGTGTCACGTGACAACATATTGTTGCTGATTGCAACACAACGATGCAACCAGTTACACTTTCAAAGGCACCACTCTCTTCACACTGGGTGTGATTTTTTCAAAAAACTGTTAGGATTTAGAAAACATTTTTAAGAATCGCCTCAGGTCTTAATGGGTTACATGATAAACGCAACTTTCATGTGCCCCAAGACTTTGCATGTATCCTTTGATGTAAAGACTGTGAAGCAAACAACACCTTCCCTCCCCTTAAGCCTAATAATACAACCGCGTTGCTCTTCGAAAATAGCCTATTTCCGGTGAGTGGCACAGTCATACGCTTAAGTATAAATTAGATTTTTATATACAAAATATATTTATATATTATATATAAATGTAATGTGTAATGTATTACAGTATGTCTGGGGGTATAACACTGATTCCTAGCTTCTTCTTGCACCCCCCCATAAGTACTGCACAGATGTAACATATGGATTTACAACAACATAAAAACAGCAGTAGTCCTGTAGAGTGTGAATATAAATTACCTTTACCTACGTACCATTCATGAGTAGCTTATAGACAATGATGCATGCAGATACTGTACATTTTGGCATGATGGTTCATAATGTCATTGGGTATAACAGCAGTACGAGCTGGAGTTGGGGGGCAGACCGTCGAGGGGAATTGTCATTCACTCATTTAGGAGATGTTACAAATTTGCCCACATTCTGAATCTGGCCGTTAAAACCTTGCGTGTTAACCTGTGTTTCATCAGACAAGCCATTTGACCTATTTCACACATGGGGAGCTCTCAAAGCTAGGACATCTCACTCCCAAAGTAAGGCACAGTGACAAAAACAAGTTGATGCTTCCCTTTTCTTGAAACGGAAGGGTTAATAAAACTGAAGCAGAAATGACCCGGTCAAGAGTCTCAGAAAGAGAGTGGAGAACAGTAAAAACAACCAACCTGTGACATCTTTTTTTTCTCCCTCTCTCTCTCTCCGTTGTCTGATTTTGTCAACACCATTGAATACTGTACATAGTTGAGGCTACAAGATGATCCATAAATCCATAATAACCCAAGTGAACTTTTTTTTTTCTTTTTCATGTGCTATTTTACATACCGTAAGAACAATAGACACAAGCACGGTCCAACAGGTAGAGTTTGTTGCGACTTTAAAAAGAGCAACATTTCCTTGTCGCACCCCCCCCCCCCCCCCCCCAACTGTGTTGCGCATAGTGTTTACACAACACCGTCAAGTTTGTGCTATTAAAGTTGTTCTTCTCCTTGTGGACTGAAAGACTCTCTGTCTCTGCTTCTCTTTCTCCAGTGACTGTGAGGAGCTTTGTCCGATTCAAACGATCATCGACCGCCCCCCTCCCCTAGTGCATTCTAAAAACAAAACAAACACACACGTTGGGTGGGTGGGATCATCGCTGCTCCCCACCCGTCTCTTCTGGCGGCCGCGTGTCGCTGTGAACCAAGAGCAGGAGAGAGCAGAAAGGAGAAGAGAGACAAACCCCAAGGGGAATGCAGGAGTGAATCCAGTGTCTGCTTAAGAAGGCAGTCTCAGGTTCAGCATGCTGACATGGGGGGGGGAACGAAGGGGAGTCCAGATCGAAGGAAAGTGAAGGATGGGAGGGGGGCTGGGAGTGGACAGAGAAGGTTTCATATACTGTGTTGGGTGACATCTTGGCGTTGTGCTTGGACACAGAGGGAGGTAACAGGGATTTGGGGGGGCTGGAGGGTCGGGGGGGGGGGGCCAGGCCTTGACCGGCCTCGTGGCCAGAGGTGGAACAGCGGAGGGCAAAAGCTAGCCCTCGTCCTCGTTATCGTCCTCTTCCAGTCTCTCCTCGAAGACCTTGTCCGGTAGCCTGAAGCACTCCTCGAAGAAGTTGACCAGCGACTGGCTGAGGTGCTGCCGCGTGACCTCGCTGTGGATGAAGTGACCTTCGTCCGGGTAGATCTGAGACACACAGTCAGTGTTGATTTTGACACCGAATTTAGTTTTTTGAATAAAATTCCATTTAGTTTTAGTCATATTTTAGTCATCTGAAATGTTTTAGTTTTTGTCTAGTTTTAGTCGACAAAATATCATAAGATTTTAGTCGACTATATGTACAGTTGATTTAGTCGAATACAATGTATTTTGGCAGGCCTTGTAATGCCTGATTTTACACTTGGTTGCATGCTGAAAATAGCCGATCTACAAGCCCACAACGCGTCGCGCTGAGCTTGTAGATCAGCTATTTTCAGAGCGCAACACCCGAGCGCAACCAAACATGAAATGACTTGTCTTTTAGTTCTACTTTTATTTGTTGATGAAATTGTCATTATATTTAGTATTACTTTTAGTCATCATAGCTTAGTTTTTATTTCGTTTTTGTCATTGAAAAAAGGTAGTTGACGAACATTTTTTGTCATGGTTTTAGTCGACGAAATCAACACTGCACACAGTGAGGGCAGGCATGCATTTCTATGCCTGTGTGTAGGATTTTTACATTTCATATGTCCAAAACTGTTACTTTTCAGGATTCTAATTCCAAAACAGCAAAAGGCTGTAGTATGATCAAGTAGGGTGTTAATTTACAAAAAAACACAAAAAGTTAAAATATGGAGATAGGAGGTTTCTGCCCGACAGCAACGATATATTGTATGTGGGTGGCTGTGTTATTCACAGTTAAAATTGCTTCTTTTTACAAACTTGTGTTCAAGTATGCGTGTGACTATCAGTCCATGATAAAGAATAATAAGACGTTATGTAGCATTGCCTCATATCTTAAACGGATTAGCTGTTGTGTAAATGTTTTCCACAGAAAAGGGTTTATGATCACATTATGTGGAATGAAGGAATTATTAGTCTAGTAATTCTTCTGACTAACAATGGAATCCCAATAGGATAGCAGTGAACTCCAAAATGTTAGAAAAAACATTGAAGAATAACTAAATTAATGTTAAAAACTGGGTACCTCGTTATTATGGCGAAACCACTTACCTGTAAAGTGTAGTTCGCCTTGACGCTGATAAGCTGAGATATGAATTTTGCTGTATGCTGGAAATGGACTTTTTCTGTGGAAACAAGTTCAAAACACGTCACACAGGCACTAACATACCGTAGGTGGTTTTGTAGAGAAATTAGGTGATTGTGCGAAATACTAAAGGTCTCGCCTTACCATCGGCCGTTGGATGAATAATGAGAAACTTCTTGTCCATGAATTGTGGCGCTCTGTGTGCTAAATTTGCCATCTGAGAAGTAATTACAGCAGAGAATCTGATCAGCCGAGTTTGGTTCTACTTTAAATGACCTCCAGTGGCATTTCAAATGATAGTTTCAGTTCAGTCTTTATTGAATTTTGGTTTGGAGTCACAGACAACAGAAACAAAATACACATTGATACAAAGCGTACCGTGTATGCCCTCGCATCAGGTTTAGGGAGTCCAAGATATCTCTCAGAAAAAGCAGAGGCTGGAAGGAAATAGTTCAAATCAAAATGTATACATTAGCTGTGGTTATTAACATGAATGTAATAGCATTATTACTTACCAGTCAAACTGCTACTTTGCCTCTTTCAGATAACAGTATACTGCGATAGCTTTCAACTGTGGTTTAAATAGCATTCACATGGAAACCTCAGGTCTGATTTGATTGGTGTAAAAAAGCAGTATGCTGAGAGCCACCATACTGGCAAATGATACCCTCACAGGCTGTCCTTCCATTCTCATTATCAAATATAGATATTATTTTCTGTTGAAGCAATTTTCACTTGCAATTCCAAACCCCGGTGTTATCACAGTGCATCTGTCACCTCCTCTGGCAAAGTAAGAGAGGTCCAACAAAAACATCACGCTGTGACACCCACCTCTCCCTTAATTTACACATCGTGCTCCCTCTCTCTTTCTCGTGCTCTCTCTCTCTCTCTCAAAAAATAGCACTGTCTCAGGAACGACTGTAATAACAATCTATCACAGTTACAAGCCAGCAAAAAACCTATGCGGGGGTTTTATGTGAATTTATGAGGTGAAATTGTGGGACTTTGCTAAAATTGCGGGAACTTGCGAAAGCTTAGGGAAAATGCTAAATATACACACACACACACACAATTCATTTCATTGTTTTTACTATAATATTTTTAAATTATTTTTTTTATCTTTTTCTTTCTGCAATGTAACACTTTGAGATTTGTGTCAAATATAAAGTGTGTTACAAATAAAATGCATTGTTATTATTATATTATTATTGTTATCTCACACACACACACACACACACACACACACACACACACACGCACACATTGATATTCAACACATACAGCATGTATACAACTCTTACCATATAATTGGAAGTCAGTAATGGGCGAGAGGACTGCTCCACACTTCACTGGAGATTCCTCAGCAGTAAGCAACAGGCTCGTCACATAACCCCCGTACACCTGAGACACAACATGACAGGCTCGTCACAGAAACCTCACATCTCCATGTTCTAACTTTTTGTGTTTTTTTTCCCGTGAATTAACGGCCTTCTTGATCACTCTACAGCAGGGGTCTTCAACGTTTTCAGGCCAAGGACCCCCTAGCTGAGAGAGAGATGAAGCAGGGACCCCCTCCTCTATACTGTATAAAATTGTGTTTCAGATTAAACCTTTTTTGTTCTCTTGGTCTGCTCTTTTTTTTCCCTCTATGCCTCTTTGCCAAAAATAGACGATCTACAAGCTCACAACGCCTCGCGCTGCGAGGCGTTGTGAGCTTGTTCTCCTCAGAAAATGGATATTAGGGTTCAAGTGGTTAAGGTAAAAAAATCTCAGCACAAAGATTTGGCGGACCCCCTGTAGTAACTCTGAGGACCCCCTAGGGGTCCCGGACCCTCTGTTGAAGACCCCTGCTCTACAGCCTCACCCAAAAGCACCAAAAGTAGCAGATCCACAAGCTTGAAACGCGTTGCAAAGCGACGCGTTTCGAGCTTGTAGATCTGCTACTTTTGCTGTTTTTGAAGTTGAATCTGAACTGAGTTTTGGACATATGAGGTTTCCACCTGACAGAGACGATATCCTCCATACACCTGAAACACAACATGACAGCATGGCCTCTGGGAATTTCTGTCCTAAATTACATACTGTGGCGACCATCTAGAAAAGACGTACACTAATCTAAAGTACAATCTGTTATGGCATATATACTGTTAGAGGCGTGGTTTACCTCTACCTAACTATATTTGTTCCTTTGATAAACATGTGGGGTTCTCATTTTCTACTTCAGATATAGCAAATATACAGTACAGTGTTTGGGAATGAAAGCTTTCGCCAACTCTTACCTTTCCGAAAACGCCAATTCTGCTTTTGTCAATGTAGGGTTCTTTTGAGATAATACTGGAAAGGAAGCACAATTGAAGAGGTTCGAGTCAGCAAGAACATTGCACTTTTCTGTGTACACGTGTATACTGCACCGTGACACGGTAATTTACCATTTAAGTATCTGATGTAACTATCTATTGTGTTGAAACAGGGTGAGTGTCTACATGGAAAACTTGGCATGGAGGTCAGAATAAAGAAAAAGGACTAGAGTGGATAACATATTTCCTCAGTTAAAAGCTGGTGGTCAATTAAAAGCAGGGCCTCTAATAATGGCCAAGTGTGTATTTCTCCTGCTCACAACCAACTGTAGTTTGTAGTAATGCAAAAGTGCCACAAGGGGGCAGTGGCTACATATTCAAGTGTCATTTTCCACAACTCGGTTATTATAATGGCCTGATAGAAGGACAGTTTCATACAGGTCACAATTGCTGCTTTCGGCTCTACTAGTGGTGAGTGAAATGAATAAATAAAACATATATGTAGGTCTGTTGTATTTTGCACAGGCAAAATGTATTATCCTAATATAGATGCTGAGGAACTGTACACGGTCCTGGAATAGATGCAGGTTTGGTTTTGTTTTTCTCCCACTGGTGAAGGTGGCAACCAGTTACATTAATGCAATGCGTTATGCGATCACTGTGTTTTAGTGTGTTTTCTGTATGGATGACAACCTTTCTTATGATTATGCGTTTAAGTAATATTAATATTAATAGGTGCTTTGATTCTGTGATTCTGACACATTTGATTCTGTGTCAAAAAACATTTGAATATTTAATTATGTGCAATTTTTTTGTTTCAGGTTTTCAAATATGTTTGGACACAGAATCAAATGTTTTATGGTCATGAGGAGCCTGGATGGCTTAGTTCCAGGCTTAAAATAATTAATATAAATATTTTCGAAAGCTCTATGGGAAAAATTAATGGGCTTTCTATCTGTGGAACCACAACATGGCCGCCACTGCTATGCACTATAAAGACTATTGCTGCTATCATTATTATTATTATCATCAAACTAAAATGTGAATATTCAGGGAGAAAAACATCAACAGCTCTGGTCATGGTCTGTACCTGAGTGCCTCCATCTGGTCCTTCTCCTCGAACACGCCCAGTCTCCTCTGGATGTGATGCAGCAGGTTGGTGCCCTTGAAGCCACTGCCGCGGCCGTCGAAGCGCACCACGATGGCCCCGAAGCTGCTCACCAGCACCGTGGTCCAGTCCATGTGGAAGCGCTCCGACACCATCTGACCACCGGGGGTGCCGTCACTACACATACATGGATACACCACCACACAGACAGTGATTCTCAAACTTGTTTAATTTCAAGGAACACCAGTTTTATATGCATTTGGCCTAAGACCCACATTTGATAGATGTTTCTATCTCTGCAGCCCCAATCTACATTATAAAACTCTCAACTGTGGGTCCATTTGGTTCCAAACTATTTTAGGTCCAACAAGGTGTACTAACTGTTAATGTTACTGTCCATGCTAAACAAACAACAATGTAAATGCACTTTGAGAGGCTTAATTAATAATAACAATAATAGGTTGTATGTATTATTATTATTCATTGTGAAATGCCATTTAGCCACTTTGGAAGGTTACTGTAATAGTGCCAAGATAAAGTAATATAACTATACTGTAAATGTCATGTCAGCAGTATTAATGGGTGGTGCGCTCGGTGGATCACTGCACATGTATGGAGATTTTCAACACGCAGTGCACTGATGTCAGACACAACATAAACCATGTTCAAATGCATATGTGGAGATTGTCGACGCGCGCTGATGTCAGACACAACACCGATTTCCACATGTTGGCCCCTGGGGGCCCCCTGATACGCCATAGAACCTATTCCAACATTTGCTTCTATATCATCAACTCGAGCGTGGCATGCTGCAAGTCAGGCTGCTGTCAGAGTCAGTCAGATCGGTGGTGCGACGACATGGAGTCGAATAGCGGCCCCAACCTCTAGTATGAATTAGATCGTCAAAAGATTAACGAAATAAATAAATTCAGAAATAAAGACAAATAAGAACTTCATACATAAAAAAACCCAAAGAAATTCCATGAATTAAAAGAAAAACAAAAAGGAATAAATAATGAAAATAGCTGATCTACATGCTCACAACAACGGCACGCGTTGTTGTGAGCATGTAGATTGGCTATTTTCACTAGTCTGGGTCCCAGAGAGACAAGAACATGTCTCTTTTGGGTCTCGAGCTAAATGGTTTGAGAGAACCACTGATCGACAGTAGAACTACATTATGTCACAATACTGCATGGTCCAGCAGGCGATACCACCATGCAGGCCTAATGGACATTTAATTAAGACATTACAAACAAAACGCTTCTCATTTTGAAAAGGGAATGAGACAGCTAATGGACAGTGGAGGGTGGTGCGGGGAGGTGGTGGAAACCGCAGTGTAATTATCACACTGCGTCAGCAGTGGACGACAACAGAGCCACGTCGAGAATGTAGATTAAAACCTGGCCTCGGAGTGTGTCTGTACACGCGCGCGTGTGTTTGTGTGTGTGTGTGTGTCAATATGTTGCACATGTTGGTTTTTCAGTACAAACACTCACATGTGATGCCTTGTTTAACATTACTCAGGATCTATAAACTAAGATCCTTACCACCTCTGATATTGGTTTTGTAAATCATGAGAGTCATAGGTAGCATCAGCTCTTATAGTATCACATATTACAGGCCTTGGTTCTGTCTATAGACTAACAGCAAGTTTATTGCCAAATATCTCCAACACGCACGCACGCACACACACACACACACACACACACACACACACACACACACACACACACACACACACACACACACACACACACACACACACACACACACACACACACACACACACACACACACACACACACACACACACACACACACACACACACACACATATAATATATACAGCTGCAAGATTATGCTCAATCTGTGTGTAGTATATAGAACAGGGGTTCCGAGACCTTGAAAGCCCATTCATCCAAACAGGTCCTATCTGATTGTACTGAACAACATTAAACCCACCAACATTGCAGCTGTACGGAAGGCTTGGATTATCTTCTTTGAATCTGTTTGTGTCATAAAAATCCACCATAGACACCATGTTATGAGCTACTTTCTGTCAATAAAATCTGTGCAGGTGATTATTTGTCTAAGTGTTTTCAATAACGCAACGTCCTGCTGCCTCCTGCATTATGTGCAATTTCAAAACTGGTGATACACAGGACCATTGATTTCCAACGAGCGCTTCCGAACACGAACACTTAGAAAAATAATCACCTGCACAGGATTTATTGGCAGAAAGTAGCTCATAACATGCCTCTGGTGGGTGTTTATGAAACAAATACTTGGCAGATACGAAGAGGATAATCCAAGCCTTCCATAAAGCTGTTGGTGAATTTAACGTTGTTTAATACAATCAGATCAGACTTTTCTGTTTGGATGAATGGGCTGTCAAGGGCTGGTATTGCAACTCTAGATGCCAGATATTAAAAATAGCATCTAAGAGTTGCTTGCTGCTAGGGCAGGGGTCTTCAGCGTTTTCAGGCCAAGGACCCCCTAAATGAGAGAGAGAGGAATCAGGGACCCCCCCTCTATATTGTATAAAATCAGATTAACCTTTTTTTTACTTGGTCTGCTCCATTTTCCCTCGACAACTATGTCCCTGTGCCAAAAATAGCAGATCTACAAGTTCAAAACGCCTCGCAGCGCGAGGCGTTGTGAGCTTGTAGATCTACTATTTTTGGTCAAAGTTCTCCTCAGAAAAGGGATGCTAGAGTTCAAGTGGTTAAAGTAAAAACAAAAAATCATATCACACAAAGATTTGGCGGCCCCCCTGTAGTAACTCTCCGGACCCCCTGTTGAAGACCCCTGTGCTAGGGGGTCCCCCAGTTCAAATGTGATTATTTCGGGGGGGTCGCGGCCTGAAAAGTTTGAGAACCACTAGTGTAGAAGATCGTCTTATGCTGCAAATAGGTAATTATTGCTGGATTCAACCAAAGTATTCTATGTGTGATTGTGTTCATGTGTGTTTTTGTTGTGTGCACAAGGCTTACACATGATGAGCCAATGATGACCATGCTATGCAATGTGGTCATACTTACACCAGGAGGAGCAGTGGATAATGCGACGTTTCTACAAAGCCTGCAGGTTTGACTATCTGCATCGTCAACGCTGTAATACAACCACAGGATAGAAGTTACACACATCATTAACCTGTTATCACCCCCTTCCCACAACATATAGCATTAAGCAGCATTTCTACAACAGCTATGGTAATAGCTAATGGAGAAATATTGTGTGATTTCACGTTTTCATGGTTGAAAATTCAACAAAATGTGGTTTGAAGTTTAAAACCAGCTGATACCCACTGGGATGGGACACTACTTGCCACAATAAATGGCTGTAATTTTTGTGTTAAATAGCTCTATATTCTGATAGTACTCGTTGCTATAGAGTGGAGTCTCCATGTCTCTCCAGCTCTTTAGTGAACAGAAAATGCATTTTCAGGCCAATTTACCAATTTTATCCAATCAAGAGAGATAACTCACATAGGATACAAACTAAACAAATGATGACACAAAGAACTTAGCAGACACAATTGGAAGTGTAACACTATAAAATTGAAGCTGATACATTTCAGCTAATCTCCCCTGATTGACTGAAATTGGCAACTACAGTGTTGTGGTAATCTCATCCCAGCAATCTTAAAGACTCTCCCTTGACTTTTTCCCATGTATAATTCAATTACTCTAACATGGTACACTACTAGCATGTTAAGTGTCAAAGCACCGTTATACTTTGTTGTGCACATCGCCACCAAAAATAGCCGATCTACAAGCTCACAATGCGAGACGCGCTGTGAGCTTGTAGATCTGCAATTTTATAAATCAGGCATTACTCTGTCAGAATTCATATACTGCACTTGGTGGTCAGAGCGATGCGGACTCTCGCCTACCGTAGTCATCGATGTGGATCTCCTTGTACTCCACCCAGGGCATCTGCATGTTGTCCAGAGTCAGCCTCAAGTCCTCATTGGTTTCCAGGTCATACACCTCTGCAAACACAGCAGACAAGACACCATCAAACGCTGCATCTTCTCTCTAGATTTTATATGTATATATATAGTTATTTTATTACTAATCGGAATATGGTTTAAGTTGGTGTATAATGGTTTTGCACACAATGCCAACAGGGGGTTTTGTGGGGAGGGAGGAGGGAGGGATTTTGAAGTTGAGGTATTGTAAAATGTACTTGTAAAATGTATAATTGATCACTTAATTGCTTTATTGTATATTGTCTCTGTCGGGTGGAAACCTCATATGTCCAAAACTGTTACTTTTCAGGATTCAAATTCAAAAGCCTCAAAAGTAGCAGATCTACAAGCTCAAAACACGTCGCTTCACGCCGCGTTTCGAGCTTGTGGATCTGCTACTTTTGATGCTTTTGTGTGACGCTGTAGTATGATCAAGTGGGACTTTAATTTACACATTTTAATTAATTCATTAATTTAAAAAAAAATGGAGACAGGGAGGTTTCTGCCCGACAGAGACTATATGTGAAAACTGAAAATAAACCTTTTTGAAAAATAAAACACAGCATGCCTTTTTATTAGACATAACCGCAGAGCACGAGCTTGACACACTTCACATTAGGACTGGAATATTATGAGTGGGGAGGAGATGAGGGAGGCCATGGAGGAATACTTTTGCGATGATGTCTTTGCACCAAGAATGAAGTAAGTTGAGCGAGAATGCTTTATCGAGGCAAAACCAACTTTTGTTAGAGTGAAAAGTAGGTTCGGGGGAGCAGCAAGTGCACAGTGCAGGTGCTCGGCATGTTGCAAAAATGAAAAAGAATAATGAATTCCTCCTGAGCTTTGCTCCTTGGAAAAGACTAAAAACAGGGCAACAACACATTAAAGTGGAGCAGCAGGCTTTCCTGAGTAAAACGACATCGCAATTGTTCTGTTCTGTTTGGAGAAACATCTACCTAGCGATGAAACCAACTGGCACATTACTTTACTTTATTTGTTTATTTAGACGGGACAGTGCACATTAATGAACATTCAATACATGAACGTGAATTCAATCAATTGAACATATGATCTCATCTAAACATGCCGGATTTAGCTAGAAGCTAATTTCCATCCGTAATCCCCACACAAAAAACAGCACAGTAATAACATGACAAAAACAGAGAGAACATACAGTACCACTGCCTAAAAACAAAAGAATACCATACCTAGTTTAAACCCAACTAAACACCCACATAGCTACCAAAGTCTAATAGCTAAACAATAGAATAGCTAAAGCCTAATTTGAAATATCTAAGATTTAAAAAGCATTAATGGTCACATGTTTGATACATGTTTAACCATTGTTTTAAAGGTACACAGGGTGGGGCTTTCCCTTAGTAGGATATCCCATCGTAGGCTTTCCCTTGATGGAGAGGACATTCTGTCCAAAAGAGGTCTGCCTACGATGGACCTCACAGTCCCCTCTGGTGTCTGACCTAGTGCCACGTCCAGTGTCTCTCTTCCTGTGGATAACAGGAAGAGAGACATGATACGCACCTCAATGAAACAGTAGCACAACCCTGTGCTTGACATGATGGTGGAGGCGTTATTAGAGTGAACATCGACCATATTGTAATGTTTCATTGTTTGGCAGGAATGAATGATCCAAAGTGGATGGGCAGACCACGTGCCAAGACCACCGGTGCTGATACAGGCTCACCTCATAGATTAAAATATAAATTCACGTCTCTGAAAGGGTGTAGGAAGCAGAGTAAACAGTAATATCCTGCGTGCTCTAGTGTTGTACCTGAGGGACCACAGAGCACACTGACCCTGAAGAGGGTGCCAGGAAATGAGTGTTGAGAGCCTGTGGTGCAGTGAATGTGTTTCTCTGCATGTGTGCGAATGTGTCTGTTGGTGTATTTATTAATGTATTTATATAGCACTTCTCTCACAGAGAGATCTCACAAAGTGCTTTGCATACAGCGAGATTAAAAACAAAACAAGGTATTAAAGCAGAAAAAGGGCTGTACAATTCATCTCAAGCAGGACAACAACACAAGCATGGAAATAAAATCATAGAACATCAGAAAACGCTCGTTCAAATAGTAGCGTATTAAAGGTTGTTCTTAAAGATGTCCACAGAGGCTGCAGCTCTGAAGACTTGTGGAAGAGCATTCCAAAGACAAAGTTTAGGAGCTGAAAGGCTTTGTCACCTTTTTTTTTTGTGTGTTTAGTGTTGGGAAACACTGTTCAGCAGACCTTAACTTGGGACCAGGTCCAGTGTTCAACGACAAACACACAATGAAATCGTTAATTGCAATTATTTGTGTGACAATTACTCGTCATGCAAAATGTCATAACCGTGACAGCGATGTGTGTATGTGTGTACAGAAGAATAAACAACCTTAAAACGCTACTATTTGAACAAGCGTTTGCAGAAGTTACTTGATTTGATTTCCATGCTTGTGTTGTTGTCTTCTGTCCTGCTTTAGATGAATTATACAGCTGCCTTTTCTATTCTAATTTCCAACTGCTTTAATACCTTATGTTTTGTTTTTAATCCCACTGTATGTAAAGCACTTTGTGAGATCTCTCTGTGAGAAGTACTATATACGTAAATGCATTGAATTTACTTACTCTCTTTTTGGAAGTAGGTGTCATTCCAGCTGTATCAATCTTATACACTAGTTTACACAAGCGATGTTGAGAGTGACATAATTCATTCATCTATGCTGCAGTGAAGCAATATTGAATATGTACAGTACGACAGTACATACAATATATCGTGGCTGTCGAGCAGAAACCTCTTATCTCCACATTTTAACTTTTTGTGTTTTTTCGTAAATTAATGTAAATGAATGAATCATACCACAGCGTCACACAAAAGCATAAAAAAATAACTGATCTACAAGATCGAAACGCGGTGTGAAGCGACACATTTTGAGCTTGTAGATCTATTTTTTTTATTTGAATCCTGAAAATTAACAGTTCTGGACGATATTGTCCCTGTATATTTCTATCACAGCTGGAGGTAGAGTCGCCGTTTTCTTTTGATGCTGCTTTCATATTTGCTTTCAGTGTAGAATAGAAACACGCCCCTTCAGCTCAGCCTTATGAGATAACAGAGATCAGGCGGGCGCGCACACACACACAACACACACACACACACACACACACACACACACACACACACACACACACACACACACACACACACACACACACACACACACACACACACACACACACACACACACACACACACACACACACACACACACACACACACACACACGCAAATCTAATTATGGTATGCTCATATTGCCAGAGAGTGGGAGTCATAATTTCATGAGGACATCCTTTCCAACAGAGTAATGTAATTAGTGGACTTGGCTTGCCTTACAGACACAGAGTCACACAGCACAGGTGGCCCCACTGTCCTCGTCTGTCACTGGCAAACACATTACATTGTCCCCTCCTGACGAGGTCGTATTTCTTTTAACCCATTAAGACCCGGAACGCATCTGTGTGTAATTTTTCCGATTCCTTTGGCTATTCAAAAATAGCAGATCTATAAGCTCAGCATAGATCTGATTGTTCCAGGGACCCCCCAGAAGCAAAGATTTGAGTTAAAAATGTTTGCTTTAAAAACATATGTATATTCAAAGATTTACAAATATTTTCACGATTTTTCAAAAATAGAAGATCTACAAGATCATAGATCTGCTATTTTTGAATAGCCAAAGTATAAAACAATGTGTAAAGTGGTTACACAGATGCGTTCCCGGTCTTAATGGGTTAATACTCGTTAATTCGACATGACATGGAGCGCTTGTACAAGCATGGCGTCGAAACGGCGGACACGAAATACTCACTCTCTTTGTCTTGTGTGTTGTACACGGAGACGAATGGGACATACGGACCTGGGGGAGCAATAAAAACAGGCGAACGATTAATATGGGCATACAGAGGTAAACAGCGGGCAGTGTATTGGCATGTTTTGCGAGAATAACGAGCAACCAGGTCTATGAAAATGAGCCCAAAAGAAGCGACTAGGCTACATGAGCACTTTAAACCTATACACATTGGCTATTTTCAAAGAAATCTTGAAGAAAATGTGAAAAAAACAGAATATTTTTTAAACATTTTAAATACATAAATCTTGTATGGGGACCCATGGCACAAAATATCTTCAGAAGGGGGAGTACGAGGACGAATACATATACATTTTGGGTTCCTTGACATAAAAATGTTTGAGAATCACTGGTTTAAACAACATTTAGGAAACAAGCCCAAATAAGCAACTGCACTTTAGAAACAAACAAGCCCAAAAAAACGCAACCCGCAAACTACCAACATTTACTTTTCTGTAAAGAGACTTTACAGAAAAACAAGCCTAAAGTCACTTATAATAAGCAGACATGGCAACACTGACAGCAGCAGTTAAGTTGTAGCATGTTTAGCATGGCAGAGGTCATGGACTTGGACTTTAGATTTCACAACAGGGAAAACAAACGCTTGCTAAATGCTACCAAATGATATACCACCCACTTCTGTAGGCCTACAAGCTATATTTGTGGCGATAAACTCTAAAGTAATTTGTCTTAGTTTTACTGCACAGCAGTTGGTGCTCTTTGGCTCTCTAGGGCAGAACAGATGGGGAGTTTATAGGGCATGACTTGCACAGGCTATATACACGTCATATAACAGTAAATTAATGCAAGTGCAAAGGCGGTGCCACGTTTGGAGATAGCACGGCTTTGTTGTTCAGATTAGAATAGCACACAAGCATAGACACAGTTGTACAAGTTCAACTTTTTTCCATGGTTGCATGTTTTTGCCCTGTGGCCCAGAAGGATCGGTTCATGACAGGTCATGTTTAGCTCTCTTTTCAGCGGCCAGAATGTACAAGAAATGTTCTAGTTACTAGTGGCTTCGTCTACAACGTTTTTCAGGTCAAGGACCCCTTAGCTGAGAAAGAGATGAAGCAGGGACCCCCACTATATATTGTATACCCTTGTGTTGCAGATTAAACTATAGATTCATAGACTAGTTTGACAGCACTATCAGCAGTGTATGTTGGATTCATGTTCATGTGCATTTTCAGACATTTAACCACTTAAACCATCAATACTTGGTAAACTTGATCTTTCACTCTGTACAGTTTTTTCCCCTCTACACCAAACCTCTTTGCCTAAAATAGCCGAACTACAAAATAGCCGATCTGTGAGGCGTTGTGAGCTTGCTATTTTTGGCTAAAGTTTTCCTCAGAATAAGGATGCTAGGGTTCAAGTGGTTAATCGTGAGCCGTTGTGAGCTTGTAGATCTGCTATTTTCAATACTTTTGTGTGACACTCTTGTATGGTGAAGTGGGCATTAATTTACGAAAATAAAAATAAAACCCATAAGAAGTTGAAATATGGACAAAAGACAGTCATCATCTACCTTGGCAGTTGAGCAGGAAGTAGCTCATGTTGTGGCTGAAGGAGCCACTGACGTATCCGCACATGTCTGAGAAGTCACATGACAGACAGCGGCGGTTGAACGGGCCGACCGTGTCGGCGCTGAAACACACAGACACACACACACACACACACACACACACACACACACACACACACACACACACACACACACACACACACACACACACACACACACACACACACACACACACACACACACACACACACACACACACACACACAGCGAGAGTGAGAGAGAGAGAGATGTGTGAACTTACTGATTTCTTCGATCACAGTGAACTAACTGTACTTCCATTCCAACACACTCTCACTCCCCAAACAGCCCATCGTGACTTCTTGGGACAAATGTGACCAAACGTCAAACATTTGACTGGAAGGGAGTACCCTTCCCGTCATCTGGTGCCACCCCGGGCACTTCCGCACTCCGGGAACACGGCAGTTCTCAAACCCAAGACTGTTAAAACGACGGAGGCGCGCTGTCTAAAGCCGACATGAGCCACGAAAGGCATCGCCGAGCGTTGCCAAGTCAGCTTTAGCCGACTCAGCGCAGTTGGAGTTATACATGTCCCGATAGGGTAACTCATATCCCCCCTAGTCAACATGTGCCTTCGAGGGTATACCCCCTTCCAGTCAAACGTTTGGTCAAATCCGTCCCAAGAACCAAATACGGTATATATAAAAGAAAGAAAGAAAGGAAGGAAGGACGGAAGGAAGGAAGAAACCCTCTACCTGTAGAGATGCCTTCGCTTCGGATCGTCCTCGGTGCTCAGGAAGTATCTGAGTGAAAACAGACGACAGTAGACATCCCATTACAAAACACTAAGTAAACAACGATTACACCCTGTAACACATGCAATGATGCAGTTGCCAGCATCATTTTCTTTTTTACAGCTAACTATTGCTGCTCTATATCTCCGTCACCAATGACATTCTTTTTGACAGTTCCTGGCAATTAGGGGCTGGTTTGAACCGCAGATGAATGAGAGAGATGTTCAAAGTTGTGCATTCCTTAAATGGTCTGTAGCGCATAATAGTATTTCAGTCAGATAACTCATTAATAGATTGTGAACATTAGAGGCAGTGGCAGTGACAGCAAGGAGGAGGTACAACTAGAGAAAGACTGTGTGTTACTGCTTCACAGAGCGGCTTACATCAGCTGGCTGTCCTCGTTGTAAGCTAGGATTTGGGTGACATCCCAGTCTCCAGACGTGATGGACTGTAGTGTGTCTGTGCTGGTGTTGGGCTGTGGGTATAAGTGGGGGGAGGAGGGGGGAGAGAGAGAGAGAGAGAGAGCGAGAGAGAGAGAATGCATGAAGAGTCTGGTTTGATATCTGGTTGATATGAAGAACAGTGTTGGAAAGAATTTTCTGAATCTTGAAAACATCTTGTAAAACTCTCCAGTTAACCACTACAGTTTATATCAAATACACAATTGAAAAGCCACGATGACACGATGGCAGTGTTGCCAGCGTGGCTTTTCAATAGTGTATTTAATATAAACTGTAGTGGTTTTATTCAAAAATATCTGCTCCACCGCCAGCTCCAGGAGCCAGAGGCATAACTCCTCCACTTGTGTGTGATCGATAAAACTATTCTATTCAAGCAAAAAGGAAAAGTTATGACCAAAAAAGGCATTACAACAAATCCATTTTCCAGGCAGTTAGGTTAGGTTTGAGAAGTATAAAAGGTGGTGCCCAGGTGGTTCAGTGGTAAAGTGCCTATACCAAAACGGAGGTTGTGGGTTCGACCCATGAAGCCTTGAATTCATGGAGATTTCTTTTTTTTAATGCATTCCTAAGCCAATAATTTGATGTCTGGTAGGTGAGTTAAATTCAATGGGATGTATACGGATACATTAACACACTAATAATGCATTGGTGTATGTTAATGAGCACCGGTGGTTTGAGGTTTGATACCAGTAGCACTCCTGTAACTTCTCTCTACAACTATATTGTATTGCTGTGTTCTTCCAGTCCAGCTGCGTACCTGTGAGATGGACATGGAGATGTGGAAGAACTTCCCCCTGCCGCCCTGAGGGATCGCCCTGGTGAAGAATAGCCTCAGGCCGTCCTTGGAGAAGAGTGGCTCTTCATTCTGATACATACACAGGAAAAAAAAGAAATATAATTCAGCCCAGTTCAGTCCTTGGATCTAATCAGTTTCTCTCAATTTATCTGAAATGTTGGTTACCAGAAATGGTTTGGACTTTGTGAGAAAACAAAACACAGTGTATACGATGCACAACAAACAACTGACAATTTGACAATGACAAGGACAGTGAGGGAATAAACAGGTCGATAGTTAGAATTATTTGTATTTTTTTTTTGCTTAATGTAAAATATACTTTTTTTTATACATAACACAACTACTACATAGGCACATTAACAAACCAAAGGCATTGAGCTGTTGTAATCGGTTGCAACAGTATCATTTGAAGGTCACATGCTTTGTGCGTACATACAGTACCGTACAGCACACAACATGAACTGTTCTCCTACCTGTCTGTGTAGCCAGCCTTCACTCTCATCCTCGTATTTCTGTAAAGAGCACACACGCACACGCGCGCGCGCACACACACACACACACACACACACACACACACACACACACACACACACACACACACACACACACACACACACACACACACACACACACACACACACACACACACACACACACACACACACACACACACACACACACACACACACACACTTAATATTCCTACTCTAAATGTGCAACTTTTTATATACGAAAAATAACTTTGTAAATGATAGCTACATGGAATAGAAACATCTCTAGACCCTAATACTGATACAGACATGTGGCAGGTATATATTAGTGCAACCTTAATATACCTAGAAATTACATTAGTGAGTGACATTAGATTTGTTGTAGCATGTGTTCAAACCACAGGCAGGCAGCCATGCAGTTGATTTTGACACAACATTTTGATTTAGGTTTTGTCAGTCTTTTGAATAAAATTCCATTTAGTTTTAGTCATATTTAAGTCATCTGAAATGTTTTAGTTTTTGTCTAATTTTGGTCGACTAAATCTACAGTTGATTTAGTCGACTAAAATGTATTTTGGCGGCGCCTTGATGGCAGATTTTACACTTGGTTGCATGCTGAAAATAACAGATCTACAAGCTCACAACGCCTCGCGCTGCGAGCACAACCAAACATAAAACGACTTGTATTTTAGTTCTACTCGATCTCTGCTCCACTAGTCCCTCACTAACATTTTAGTCTAATTTTTATTTGTTGACGAAATTGTCAGTAAATTTAGTCTTGGTTTTAGTCATCATAGCTTAGTTTTTATTTCGTTTTTGAAAAAAGGTAGTCGACAAACATTTTTCGTCATAGTTTTAGTCGACGAAATGAACACTGCAGGCAGGCAGGCAGGCAGGCAGGCAGGCAGACAGACAGACAGACAGACAGACAGACAGACAGACAGACAGACAGACAGACAGACAGACAGACAGACAGACAGACAGACACCGATACCTTGGTGCAGACCCCCGTCGTGGCCCCGCAAAGTGTCAGGATGGAGATGTTCTGCGCTCTGTTCAGCCAGTTGATGGCTAGCTTTGTGGTCGTGGCCCATTTTACCATCGTAACATAGTACTCACTGAGAAACACAGGGGAAATAATGAAGAATAATAAGCTATATAATGTATATATATATATATATATATATATATATATATATATATATATATATAATATATCGTCTGTCGGGTGGAAACCTCATATGTATAAAACTGTTACTTTACAGCAGCGGTGTCAAACTCGCGGCCCGCGGGCGTTTTGCGGCCCAAGGAAAGGTCCGTGGCGGCCCAGGAAATACTTTTAAAAATAGTAAATTGATACTACATCTAACAGACAGAGTCGCATTTTGCACTCACTTGCTGTGCGCGGCCAAGCAGCTCTCCCCCACACGCTGCTACTTGGCTGAGTACCTCTGATGGCCCTGCCATTGTCTCCCCAGCTGTGGAATGTTGTGGCTGATTGGCTCGTTAAGAGTCTATTCAACTACTAGTCGAGTAGTAATGGCTATAGGCTACTCTTTGATCCTCACACAGGAGTCAGCACAGCACGGACATGTATTCTCTCTCTCTCACTCACACACACACACACACACACACACACACACACACACACACACACACACACACACACACACACACACACACACACACACACACACACACACAACCGTAGTGCAGTGTTATGAAAACTGAGTTTGTTCAAGCAAAGAGATGTCAGGTGTCTGGGAGCAGCAAGTGATTTAGATGAATTTTCATGCTGGCTACACCATGTAAATTTGATATTTTTGAAAATATAATAATGGTAATAGCCTAGGTAGTTTAAATGTATCAAAGCTGCTTCTTTTATTTCTCAGGAGCTTGCCCAGTGAAATCCTCATCAGTATTAATTGAACTCAGAGCGTATTTAAATTCAATCTGGGAAAGCATCTGTGTCATTTTAAGATTTATTTGGCTATTCAAAAATAGCAGATATACAAGCTCATAGTGCGGCACTATGAGCTTGTAGATCTGCTATTTTTGTAAATGTAAATAATTAAAGTAGCTAATCTTCATAAAACATTTTTAAAAGTGATATACTGTAGATAGCAGTGACTGAGATGTAGTGGAGTAGAAAGTTCTGGAAATTGGAAATACTCTAGTAAAGTAAAACTACATCAAATCTGTACTTAGGTACAGTACTTGAGTAAATGTAATTAGTTACTTTACACCACTGTTCTATAAATGTAATTATTTAACCACCCACACACATTACCAGGTATTGTTTAACTTCAAATGTAATTATTCTACTTAAAATGGTTTATAATAATTATAATAATAATAATAATAATAATAATAATAATAATAATAATAATAATAATAATAATAAGGGTAATTATTATTATTATTACCCTTATTATTATTATTATTGTTGTTACAAATTGCATTGTTTGTTTTCTGAGACAAGACAACAGATTGAAAAACAATGCTGTATAACTGAATGCGTGTGAGCGCGCATGTGCATCCGCAACTGGTTCCTGCCCACCTCAAGTCACCATTTCACCAATCTTGCCCGGACACCAAAATGAGTTTGACACCCCTGCTTTACAGGATTCAAATTAAAAAATTGCAAAAGTGGCAAATCGAGCTTGTGGATCTGCTACTTTTGATGCTTTTGTGTGACGCTGTAAAGTAGGGCATTAACTCTCTCACTGCCAAGAACGACTTATAACGACTTTTTGAAAAATATATATATATATCTTTTTTTTTTTTTAATGTTCAGAACCCAAGACATCGTGATCTGAAGATTTGCTGCTCCATTCACTTCTTGTTTAACTAATTACTTAAAAAGGCTGTATCTCGGCGCCTGTGTACTTTTTTTTATATGTATTTTTGGCCCAGACATGCTATTTTCAAAGGTACACAATTAATGTCAACGAGTGATTTGTGAAACCACACAGTATAACCGTCAGTGATTAGCAACCATCAGGGGATCGATCATAATGGAGATAAATATTCTGTGACTACTTGAAAAGGGTAAGAAAATTGCTGGCAGTGGGTGCACGCAGCCAGAAATAAGTCTGGCAGTGAGAGTTAATTTACGAAAAAACACAAAAAGTTAGGATATGGAGATAAGAGGTTTCTACCCGACAGCAATGATATATGCAGTATATGCAGTACAACACTATCTGTGAACCATCAGTAGGGGTAGCTGTTCTCTGTGCGTGACAAGAATATTTAAATACAAAGACTAGAACAAGGCATCAGAATGGTTTATATGGTTGGTATTTATTAAGCAAAAAAACACTTTGGCTTCAAATCACAGCGAACTTTAGAGCTAGACTTTTAAATAAAACAACTTCTACATACTGATTGCCTGTCTGTTTTAGGATTGATTTCATGATTTTGCTTACAACTTGGCCTGGCTCCTAATGACATTTTAGAGTTATTAACACCTTATGAGGCGAGCCTGAAGACAAATGGTGGCCGTGCCTTTGTGGTCAGGGACCCTCAGCTCTGGAACAACCTCTTTTTTTTTTTAATCAAAAGGCCATTCCATAATTACATTTTAAAAATGGAATTGTTTAACAAAATTATTCTGTTCAAGCGACACTTTATATTTTAAATGTTTTGTAAATCATTCATGTAAAGCACTTTGTAACTAACTTTTTCAAATTAAGTTGATTATTATTATAATTTACCAGAGTTCAGTCAAGTTGAAGTTGTTTGTTGTTGTTTAGAGGTGTAAGGCTTAAGCACTTCACCTGGATGAGTCACAGTAAGTGAAATACCATAATATAGAATCAAGTTCTACTTGAGTCTCGAGTTCTACTTGTGTATGTCTTGATTGTGTATGGTACAATCAAGTCTCAAGTTCTACTGGTCGCGTTGAGAGTAGATCTGCTATTTTCAAATAGCCTAAGTATAAAATAGGACTGAATTGGTTAATGTATGTTTTATAATGTAATCATTTATATCTACAAAGTAACTAGTAACTAAAGTTTTCGAATAATTGTAGAGGAGTAAAAGTACAATATATTTGCCTCTGAGATGTAGTGGAGTAGAAGTAAAAGTACTGAAAATTGGAAATACTCCAGCAAAGCAAAAAATCCTCAAAGGTCTACTTAAGTACAGTACTTGAGTAAATGTACTTTGTTACTTTACACCACTGACAATCATTGACTGATTATCTACTGATTGAACGTGAAAGCCAGGCAGTACCCTATTCTGGGATCCTCAGGTCTCCTCATCTCAATGGTGTGAAGAGGACCATTGAGGTTCACCACGTACAGAGTGATCACTGGGTTCTCCTCACCGGCCTGGATGAAGAGGAAGACAGGGGAGGGAGGAGGAGAGGAAGACAGGGGAGGGAGGAGGAGAGGATGAAGAGGAAGACAGGGGAGAGGAGGAGAGTAAATCTAATTGGAGGACATGAGTGCCATTTCAAAATACTATATGTCCATTGGTGGGAAAACATAGAAGAAAAATATCAATATTTCTTTTTTTTCACGATTTGGTAACCCTTTTTTCACCAGGTGCCAATTTTCTAAGTACTCCCCCCACCAACCTAGGGAGGCCAGGGCCGAGCTCATGCCTCCTTCAATGCAATGAGAGCCAACTGACCTTCTTGTCACCTGACAGGGGGGAGTTTCCCTGGTTGGACGTAGCGCGTGGAAGGAACACGTTATTCCAACCAGTTCCCTTCCCCTCCATCAGACGCCCCGGCTGTCATGGGGGAGGCGGTATAGCGATCATGATTACTACATGTTTTTGTGAGGGTACTAACACATTGATTGCCTAGATCGAGTTAACTCGATATTAGGTATTTTCATTGGTTTAATCTGTGATCGCGCGGGTCTGTTTATTTTTCATCAGCACTTTCGTTTTCCACTTACGTCACACTCACCCGGAGCCGGATGTATAACGCAGATTTCGTTTCCGGGTCACATTGTTTTTCTCCGGTCATTTTCGGCCAGAATAGTGAAAAACGAACGGACAGCTCAACTTCTATTTTCTTAGGTCCGGGTGACTAACAGTCATCGTCGTCGTGTAATCACATCGTTTTCAGGCCGATCCGGGGATCAGGGATTGTCGAAAACATAACATCCGGTGAATGACCGGAGGTGACGTGGGCCTGTTTGGGAGGGTGCGAGCGAGGTGATCAATGTGTGGATTTGCTGCTCTCTACTGGTGGAACTGTCGTAGTGCTTAAAACAACAATCAGAGAATTTATTTGAATGAAAAATTATAAAATATTTTTTTTCTATACCTAAAGGTATAGAGCGGCTAGCGCCGCTAAAAAATATTTTATAATCCTGCTCTAGATCCTGCTCTATACCTGACTTTGTCCGTGTTCACCGTCAACGTTCTGATTGGTCAGACCCGTCAACGTTCTGATTGGTCAGACCCGTCAACGCTCTGATTGGTCAGACCCGTCAACGCTCTGATTGGTCAGACCCGTCAACGCTCTGATTGGTCAGACCCGTCAACGTTCTGATTGGTCAGACCCGTCAACGCTCTGATTGGTCAGACCCGTCAACAAAGTGATTGGTCAAGCTTCACGTGACACATGGCTATAAACACATTATAAACACATATCGATGACAAAATGTATCAAAGGCGCCGCTACCTTCACACAGGGTGTGATTTTTTTTTAAACACGCAAATTGCTGGCACAGGGGTGAGTACATTATGAATAAACTCTGGCAGTCAATGTGTTGTTAACTACCCTGAGAGACACGGGGAGAACATGCAAACTTCACACAGAGTAGGCCCTTTCGCCCACCCCACCTAGGGTATGGGTGCTGATGACGTGGAGGAGAAGACACGCCCTTAGCGCCCACAGCGTCCCCGGCACGAATCGAACCCAGGACCTTCTAGCTGTGAGGCGACAGCGCTACCGACTGCGCCACCGTGCCCCTAAATATCAATATTTCTGTAATTAAAAAATCACCACAGAGTGTAGCATACACAGCCCATAATCATTATTCTGTCAACCCTTTAAAGCAGTGGTTCTCAAACTTTTTCATGTCAAGGACCCCCAAAGGTTGAAGGTTGTGCAGAGAGAAAGGGTATACCTTAGGGTAGTGGTAGTCTTTCCCTGTAGGGTAAGGGATGCCAGTGAACATGGGCAGCTCCATCCTGGGCACCAAGGTGTCGTTGATGGTGGCATATGCCAGCCGGGCACCATCTGGGGACCACCAGTGGGCGATGTGGGACTGGAAAATCTCCTCTGAGAGAGAGGGAGAGAGAGAGAGAGAAAGACAAAATTATCAACAGTCATAAAGACAGTGGTGTAAAGTAACTACTGTGAGTACATGTACTCAAGTACTGTACTTAAGTACAATTTTGAGGTACTTTTACTTCGTCTCCACTACATCTCAGAGGCAAATATTGTACTTTTACTCCACTACAATTATTTGAAAACCTTAGTTACTAGTTACTTTGCAGATATAAATTACGACAGTATAAAACATACATTTACCACTTTAGCCCCATTTTATACCTAGGCTATTTGAAAACAGCCGATCTACAAGCTCACAACGCGTCGCATCGCAACACGTTGTGAGCTTGTAGATCAGCTATTTTCAAACACATTTAGTACTTTTACTTTTGGTACTTTAAGTACATTTTGATACCAATACTTTTGTACTTTTACTCAAGTCAATTTTGAATTCCGGACTTTTACTTGTAACCGAGTACTTCTACATTGCAGTATTGATACTTTTACTTAGGTAAAACATTCGAGAACTTTTTCCACCACTGCATAAAGATAGTGGCTAGCGATGTTTCAAAGGAAAACCATACTCCATTCATTACAATGGCTCACACTCCAGCATCAGAGGCACAAGTCACAGTAATGCCATGGCTACAAGCCAGAACAACAGGCCTGCTAATGATGCTGATACAGTACATACTCTGCTTGCCCTTGTGGGAGTGGAGCCTATTTTGCAAATTACAACTGCTTATATTCCGGCCGCACACGCACACACTATATATCTCTCTCTTGGAACACACAGGCACACTGAACGCTGAATGTAGAGGCCATAAATCACCACAGTTTTTAATCTCAGCAGCGCGTATCGATTAAAATAGATCCATTGCCTAGAAATGACCCAAAAAAAGCAATTCCTCACACTGGTACAACTATGTGTTGAGTGTATTTTTGTGAAATTAATTCAGTTTTTGTTCTTTTGTGGGTTTTTTTGTGTGGTATGTAATCCTGTAGGTTGAGACAGAGGCTTAGAAACAAACACTCCTGTATAAGGGAGAGATGGAGGGAATGCCAGGCTCCACACGCGCACACACACACACACACACACGCACGCGCGCGCGCACACACACACACACACACACACACACACACACACACACACACACACACACACACACACACACACACACACACACACACACACACACACACACACACACACACACACACACACACACACACACACACACACACACACACACACACACACACACAGAGAGTAAACAAACAGCACCTCTGTTAAGCAGAGTGAGTCATTCTCACATTATGCAAAAATATGAATTCACTGGGAATTAGTTTGACAACAAGCACATCCCAACACACCGCGATTCATTATTAAGTCTGGGGTGACATCAAAGAGTTGCATGACAAGTAGTGCTACTTATTGTTATTATTACATGCCACTAGCTACATTTATATCAGCCGTGGCAATTAAAATTTCATTAATGTTGTTTATCTGTGAGACTAGAACACGGGCTTGGGGGAATTAGCAGACATCAGCTACCAATTAGCATTCCCATTAACCCATTGAATCCGGGACAGAGTGCCGCGCTATGAGCTTGTAGATCTGCTATTTATTTATTTTGAATCGTGAAAATGTGTGCAAATCTTTGCATATACCGTATACATTTTTTAAAGCGAATATTTGTAAATCAAATCTTTGCTTCTGGGGGGAACAACATATTTTGAGATTTTTTTTTGGTACATTTGTAGAATCCCCAGAAGCAAAGATTTGAGTTACAAATGTAATTTATTTATATAAAAAATATATTCAAAGATTTGCACCCAAAAAGAAAATGATTACAAAAAAAATGATTAAAAAGAAATAACGATAAAAAAAAAAAATGCAGATCTACAAGCTCATAGATCTGCTATTTTTGAATAGCCAAAAAATCTAAAAATGACAAAGATGTGTTCCCGGATTGAATGGGTTAACTTGGTACGCTCGGCGGAATGACTTGATGTGCGGGATTATTTGCCAGCCCTTCTGCAGGTACATCACATATTACATGCGTCTCTGTCGGGTGGAAAATGTCCAAAACTGTTACTCTTCAGGATTCAAATCAAAAGTATCAAAAGTAGCTAGCAGATCTACAGAGAGAGCACAATTGGACTATTGTATATTTTGATGACTTTTCTTATTATTTGATTACATTTAATGCGGCTATAAATAGACTATGTTGCCTTTTTTCCGTCATTCTGTCCGTCTGATCGGAGTTCCTGCGCATGCGTGGGCTCTGTTGTCACGGTGACGGTCCCCACAGACTATAGGATTTGTAGATGTTATTGAGCACGTGCGGCCACGGCCTATGTTGTTCTGTAGGCCTTGGGTGCACTTAAGCATTGGGGCTACAGCGCACGCGCATGCACCCACGCACCCCCACACACACACACACACACACACACACACACACACACACACACACACACACACCAGATCAGCACTAAAAACGTGATAAAGGACGGCCGTGTCCACAGACATCCTTTTATGAGCTGAGGGCCGCTTTGGATATCATGTCCGACTCACACGACCGGGCTGTGTGTGTGGGGAGGAATCAATTGGCATAATGACTAAATTGGGGAGAAAAAGTGGTTTTAAAAAAAGGAGGTGGTGCCCCCAGAAGCAAAAACGATTTTTTTTAACTGAATGGGTTCCCAGATTGCCGAGCGCATAACCCAAAAGCCTGCATATAGCTTGGCTGCGGTCAATCCCCGGTTATGGACTAGACTAGTGTTAGAATAATTATCACTGTAGGCTAAAAGCCAGACTTATAAAGCCGCGATCTATAAGTCAAAACATGTGAATGTTAACATTTAGTCCAGCCAGTCTCTTTGGTGAGAGGAGGCCTGGTGGTGTTGCTGGTGTTGTCTACCAGCACCCTGCTGCTAACAGCTCAGCAGGAGGATATCGACGCAGTCGGACAGAAACCTCTCATCTCTATATTCTGACTTTTTGTGTTTTTCCGTAAACTAACCCATTAACTCATTCAGTGCCAAGCTTATTTATGGAATTTTGGCTCTGAGTGCCACAGCCAAAATTCATTGTAAAAAAAAAGTGCTTAGGAAGCGAGATACAGCCTTTTTAAGTTATAGGTTAAACAAGGAGTGGATGGAGCAGCAAATCTTCAAATCATCATATCTTGGGTTCTGAACATGTTTTTCCCCCCCAAAAAAAAACAAAACTTATTTTGAATTTTTTTTTTTTTGATTTTTTTTTTATGACGGATTTGACGGATTGTGGCGCTCTGGGCGTCAGGCCACGTGACGGATTTGACGGACTGTGGCACTCAATGAGTTAAGACCTGAAGCCGATTTTACAAATGTCTTCTAAATCCCAACAGTATTCTGAAAAACGTATGTTTCTGTATCAGTGATGCTCAAACCTTTTCATATCAAGGACCCCCAAAATGATATGTATTTGGCCGCGGATCCCCATCTCAAAATGTTTTGTTCCAAGGACCCCTAGAGGCAAAGATCTGAGTTAAAAATGATCCCTTTAAAAGAATATATATATTCAAAGATTTGCACACATTTTCAAGATTTTTTCAAAAATAGCAGATCTACAAGCTCGTAGCGCGGCACTCGGTGCCGCGCTACGAGCTTGTAGATCTGCTATTTTTGAATAACCAAAGTGTAAAATAATGCTTTTTTAGCTCAAATCAAAAAATGACACAGATGCGTTCCAGGTCTCAATGGATAAACACCCTACTTGATCATACTACAGCGTCACACACAAAAGCATCAAAAACGACACGTTTCGAGCTTCCAGATCTGCTACTTTTGCCATCTTTGAATTTGAATCCTGAAAAGTAACGCTTTCGGACATATGAGGTTTACACCCCGACAAGAGACGATAATTGGATTCTGCCGGAGGACCAAATTCACACATCTGTCCATCTAGAAGGTGCACTACAGCGTACGTCATCTATAATGACAGAAAAAAGAAGAGAAGTAACAATCTATCTGTCCCATGCAGAGAGGAAACGGTGATGCCGTCAGCTGGAGATGATGATCCTTCACCTTTTGGATATATAGCTTCAGGGAGGAACATTGTTTCTACAAGTTCATGCAGAGTGTGTTCCTCGCCGGTGTGTGAGAAGACAAAAAGATCATTTAACACCAGTGATGGAAAAAGTACTCAAATTCTTTACTTAAGTAAAAGTACCAATACTGCAATGTAGAAATGCTCCATTACAAGTAAAAGTCCAGAATTCAAAGTTTACTTGAGTAAAAGTACAAAAGTATTGGCAGGAAAATGTACTTAAAGTAACAAAAGTAAAAGTAGTAAAATGTTTGAAAATAGCAGATCTACAAGCTGTCAATAACGCGTCGCGGTGCGACGCGTTATTGACAGTATGCGAGTCATTACGCAGATATTGACAGTATGCGAGTCATTGCTCCCATACATATATACCTATGTAATGTTATGTAAATGTATTCCACTGTTCGTCTGTCTGTTTTCTGACTTGTGAGGACTGCGGATGAAAACTAGCATCTTTGCTAAATCTGGCGTATTTACGTCCATGCGACGTCCATTAATATGCATTGTCCTGTCCAACTAAACAAATAAAGTAAATTATACAGTCAATGTAATTTCTGTCTCATATCTCACGCAATCCTGTCTCTTTCCTTTCACCTCAGAGAGAGAACTTTAGTATGCAACACCCTAACAGTGAGCTGACAGACAAGAGAGAAACACAAGAGAGAGACAGAGAGAGACAGAGAGAGACAGAGACAGAGAGAGAGAGATCAAGTGAGCTGTAGAGAGTGACATAGGAGTCATGGGACAAACTCAAACTTCTGTGAAGGGCAAGTATCAGCATTCAGCAGTAGAAGAACGCATGTGTACATGTAAGGAGAGAGAGAGAGAGAGAGAGAGAGAGAGAGAGCGAATGAGAGAGCGAGAGCCAGAGATATTGACAGTATTGCGACGAGTCATTGCTCCCATACTGTCAATGTCATTTTCCGTCTCATATCTCACGCAATCCTGTCTCTTTCCTTTCACCTCACATTCTTTCTCCCTCTCTCTGTGCTGTGATTACCCAGGTAACGCTGTCACAGACTCATCTCGCCCTCACGATGGGTGCGTGGGCTCAATTATTCACGGGAAGCGAGGACATTACTAATGCATGAGCCGTCGTGATTGTGAGTCAGTTAAGTGGCCGGTGGGAATATAAAAATGTGCCGATGGGACACGCGCGACGTCTCCACGTGGACAGAAATAATGAGGGGAAAAAATGGGAGGTGTGTGTGTGTGTGTGTGTGGGGGGGGGGGGGGGGGGGGGGGTGTTATACTACAGTATATACATCCCAGTTGGCACATGATGGATTATACTGGCATATGGATACTATTATTGCGGTAACAACCTAATGATTGTGTCCCTTGAGTAGGTTACTGGTTGTTTCGTTGCTGTTTCGGGCAGAAACCTCTTATCTCCATATTTTAACTTTTTGTGTTTTTTCGTAAGTTAACGCCCTACTTGATCATACTACAGCGTCACACAAAAGCACCGAAAGTAGCAGATCTACAAGCTCGAAATGCGGGGCGAAGCGACGTAATTCGAGCTTGTAGATCTGGTACTTTTGCCATTTTTTTTTATTTGAATCCTGAAATGTTTTGGATTTATTTTTTGGGGTTTCCACCTGACAGACGGTATGCTGGTGGTGTGGGTTGTGTACTGACGCAGTGATCAGATTGACTATATTTAACCCATTAAAAGCAGGAACGCATCTGTGTAACCACTTAAAAATCATTATTTTATACTTTGGCTGTTCAAAAATAGCAGATATACAAGCTCATAGCGCGGCACCGAGTGCCGCGCTACGAGCTTGTAGATCTGCTATTTTTGAAAATTTGTGGAAAATCTTTGAATATACATATTTTTAAAGCAACCATTTTTAACTCAAATCTTTGCTTCTGGGGGGTCCCTGGAACAAAATATTTTGAGATGGGGGTCCGCACCCAAACATATCATTTTGGAGGTCCTTGACATGAAAAAAGTTTGAGAACCACTGATACAGAAACATAAGCTTTTCAGAAAACTGTTAGGCTTTGGAGGACATTTTGTAGAAACGGAACCTCAGGCCTTAATGGGTTAATCAGAACAGATACATACGTGGATGTCTCCAACAGGGGGCAGCAGTGTCACATGTTAAAAACAGTGCAAGGCAGCGGGCATTGCCAGGGCATGTACAGAGAGATGGACTGGAGGTCATGTGAGGTCATCTCATCTCAAACGCCCTCAGCATGTTTGTCCTGTTAGAGAGTCCTAGAGCAGTGACCTGCTCACTCATTATGAGTGGTGCAAAAAAGTACTCAAATGTTTGATCTGAAAACGCATTTTCTGTTTAATAAAGAGCTGGAGAGACAGGGAGACTCTTGTTACTGAACAAACACTCTATGCCAATGAGTACTATAAGGATATAGAGCTATTTAACACTTATTTTAACCCAAGCAAATCCCTTACCCCACCTTTAAATAAACCTACTCATACAAAGATTAATTTATCTTCATATCTTGTCCTCACTGAAAAAAGATTACAACCTGGTGCCTGTGCCAAGAGATTCTGTTTGCATGTTCTCAATGTGATCGATATAAATCCAACACGGAATTACAGTAAGTGATAGCAATCTCCCAACATGTTGCATCACTGAGAAGAGCAGTATTACATTTATACATGTGTCTGAGAAGTGTCAAAATGTCAGGTTCACACTTGTCACGCTCCGTTAAGAAATACCTGCCACTACTAGTTAGTTCATAGTTTCACTCCAGTTCACCTCTTTCTGCTTCAACTGTCAACTGTTCATACAAAAAACTAAATCATTGGGCGCTCAGGTAGTGAGGTTAAAGTATACCTGTCCCCTAGGGTAGGTACCCTCACAAAAAAACATGGTCTCTATACTGCCTCCCTCTGGTCATCTGGGGCACCTGATGGGAGGGGAAAGGAACTGGCTGGAATAACGTACTCCACGTGCTACGTCCTATCGAGGAAACCCCCCCCCTGCCAGGTGATAAGAAGCGGCTTGCTAGCTCCTCATGCATTGAAGGAAGGGGGCATGAGCTCAGTTCTGGGCTCTCCCTAGGCTGGCAGAGGGAGAGTAGCGCCCAGGATTACATGGGCATTTGGCACTGGGTGAAAAATGTGTTACAAAATCATGGGATAAAAAAATAAAAAATAAAGTATACCCACTTGGGGTAACACCTCCAAACAGGCCCATTGCGGGACAGGTGGGGGGACGTGGGGGGACGGGGGGGGACGACAACAGTATGTCCTCCTGGTGGGGGCTCCTCGCTGGCAGGTGAGCCAGAGTACTGTACAACAGCAGCAAAAATAATACTACTCTAAATTTGGAAGGGGGGGGAGGGAAGGAGGAAATTCTGCTTTCTCCCACTCTCGCTTCCCTGATGCTGACAAACGTGAACTACGCACCCTGTGGGGCTCCGGCACAAACCTGCCGATGAGCCAAAACAACTCAGACAAGCAGACAAACACGCTTGTTGGATGACTAGAGCCGTCTAGCCAGACAGACACCCCCACAGGGGGGGAGACATGACTCGAATGAAAATATATGCATCAGCCTTTATCTCGACACACCAGAAGAGTTCTTTATGCAAGCAAGTTGCATCATGCTGCCCGGAGGGCGCCGCCACGTACCGGGGCCCGCACCATGACAGCTGAGGGGTTTCTCTAGGACGTTGGTTCTCAAAGTGAGATCCGGGGACCCCCAGGGGTCCTTGGGGGGTTGCCAGGGGGTCCCCAGCAAAATGTGTTAATATAGCATCAGCATCACAATCATTTTAACCACTTTAACCATAATGTTATACTTTGGCTATTCAAAAATAGCAGATATACAAGCTGCTATTCTTGAAAAATCCCTGGCACAAAATATTTTTGAGATGGGGGGGGGGGGGGGGGGGGGGGGGGTGGGTCCGCAGCCAAATACATTTTTGGGGTACCTTGACATGAAAAGTTTTGAGAACCACTGCTCTAGGACGCATCTCTCCTTTTTGTGTGTGTTTCTTTGTGTCTTTTTTATTTTCCCTCTTATATTACCACCACTGTGCAGAAACACACATCATCATCACATGCAGACACATGGCTGCAGATTAAGAAGACAGCTTGCGTGTGGCAGAGGAACATGTCAAGCCTCAAGATGTCATTTGATTTGGAACCTTTTCAACCCTGTGTGCCATCAGCTCTGCTCTGTGTCCTTGTGGCTGTGCGGGCGGGCCCTTAAAATCCTCCTTTACCCCTCTGCCCACAGACTGAGCCACAGCCTGATCCCGGGCCCAGAAATCCATCAGCGGAGTAAAGCTCACCCACTTCCCTGCAGGCGCATATCTTCCTGACACTCTACAAGCATGAGGGTACGTCCAAAATCTGAGGCCACACGCATGTGGGGCTCACTAAACACATGTCGCTATATGTCTAACTGCTAGTACAGACGGCATCGGTTCATGCTCATCGAGGACGAGCTCAGCTGCTTGCATACATTTATTTAAGCTCTATATATACCATCGGTTCTCAAATCGGTTCTTTTCCATGTCAAGGAACCTCGTGGACCCCCATCTGAAAACGTTTTGTACCAGGGACCCACAGAAGAGAAGATTTATGTACAGTATATACATTTAAAAAAGCAATATTATTCAAAATGTTACAAACATTTTCGATATTTCTCAGAATCTTTGAATAGCCAACATATAAATGGATAAAGTGGTTGAAATGATTGTGATGCTATATCAACTACCTTTGCTGGGAACCCCTGGAACCCCCCCAAGGACGAACCACTGCTATATACTTCACCATACGACGAATAGCGAAAATAGAAGATCAACACGCTCACGATGGTTCGCGTCGCGACATGTTGTGAGCTTGTAGATCTGCTATTTCCTGGTGTTGGGTATTTGGTCATTATAGGCAAAAAGTAAAAATAAAAATGGTTAAATTATGTCGTTACACTGACACAATGACACAGCTAATTTTGTTCTTTCTTGGGGTGCTTTTATAATAAGTTATTAACTAGGTAGCAATATTACAAGAAATCCTATTAATCACAAAGACACTTTCCAATCAATGCAGCGAGCGAACCCTTCTGAACATGATTACCTGTACTTGTTTGGTTGCTATGCCAACCTGCATGGTAGCCAGGGGAGCCAGTTAATCATCCACCTCGTTTCGTCCCGTCTTCTATTCTTATGTCCTTCGTTGCTGTCGGGCACAAACCTCGTATCTCCCTATTTCAACTTTTTTTTAATGTCTTACTTCAGTGGTTCTCAAACTTTTTTATGTCAAGGACCCCCAAGTTGATATGTATTTGGCAGCGGACCCCCATCTGAAAATGCTTTGTGCCAGGGACCCCCAAAAGAGAAGATTTGTGTTTACTTTTTAATAAAACATATTATTAACCACTTTCCAATACTTTCAAGATTTTACTTTTTTTTTTTAAATAGATGTAAAAGCTCACTGTGAGGTTATATATCTGCTATTTTTCAATAGCCAACGTATAACATGTAGAAAAAGTAGTTTGAATGATTGAGAAGCCCCCCAAGGACCCCTGGGGGTCCCCGGGCCCCACTTTGAGAACCAATGGCCTACTTTGTCTTGAGCGGTGTTGTCTCAAAAGTAGCAAAAATTGCCTAATCTACACAACGTGTCGTAGATCTGTAATTGTTTTCTATATCTGAATTAGTTTGAAAGCTAAAGTGTGTCTGTGGGTTTTATTATAAACATTAAACCGATGAAGCACATTAACATTAAAAAGATCTTGTGACTAAACTACAACTACACTGACTGGATCCATTGGAACACAGGCTCTTCTTTTCAGGATTCAAATTCAAAACTTAGAAAAAGTAGCAGATCTACAAGCTCAAAACGTGTCGCTTTTGCACCAGGTTTCAAGCTTGTGTATCTGCTATTTTTGATGCTTTTGCGCGACGCTGTAGTATGATCAAGTGGGGCGTTAATTTATGAAAAAAATAAAAGTTAAAATATGGATATAAGAGGTTTCCTAAAAAAAGTTACGGTTTTGGACTAGAAGGTTTCCACCCGACAGCGTGCCATGTAAACATTAGCCTCGGAAACCCATGCCTTTTTTTTTGTTTCAAAAGAAAAAAAGCCTGGGAGAACCTTGCAGGAACGCTGGTCTTAGGACCTTGTTATCTCCTAACCAATCAGAGTGCTCCAAACCCAGGCGCTGGAATCCAGCGCCTGGGTTTGGCTCCGCCCTTCAAGACCATCGATTGGGCTCGTTCTTTCAGTCTATGTAAACATTGACTGAAGAGCTTTCTTTTCTGTCAATATACACGTTGCCTTAGTGACTGTGTGCCACGTTCACCATCCTTACTGTGTTAACCCATTCCAACCGGGAAAGCATCTTGTCATTTTAGATTTTAGCTATTTATATTCATGTACAGTATAGCAACATACGTTTCTTTTCCAGAAAACTCTCAGGATTTAGAACAGTGGTTTAGAACGGTGGTTCTCAAGAAAAGGCAGATATACAAGCTCACAGCACGTCACTTCGTGGCGTGCTGCGAGCTTGCACATCTGCTATTTTTGATTTTTTTTTTTAAGAATCTTGAAAGTGAGTAACACAAATCATTTTAGATTTTAGCTATAACCATTTATTGTATACTTTGGCTATTCAAAAATAGCAGATATACTAGAGCGGCACCGAGTGCCGCGCTACGAGCTTGTATATCTATGCTATATCTATGCTATTTTAGATTTTTTAAGTATTTTTTTTTATATTTTTCAAGCGAACATCTTTGACTCAAAGTTTGAGATGGGGGTCCGCGGCCTAATACATATTATTTTGGGGGTCCCTTGGCCCCCAAGAATGAAAACTACTGATTTAGAAGGCATTTGTAGAATGGGTCTCAGGTCATAATGGCTTAATGAGCAGAATAGATCTGTCTGGCAGTCATCAGCATGGGTTCCCTGGGTTTAACACTAAGGGGCAAATCGAGTAGCTGCAGACCCCTACTCTCTCTCTCTTTTTTTTTTGCGTGCGCGGGATGAAAGATTTATCCGATCAATAAATGATGAGTGTAATTTACCAGCCCTTCAGCGCTGCATAAGTACAAGTCAAGGGTTCAGACGCCTCAATATCATACTGATTAAAGTTTCAATGGCTGGTGACTCTGATCTTCACTGGGAAGGAGGGGGTGACGACGGCCACGCTTTGAAATGTCTCTATTGTTGCATGGTCTTCAACAAGGGGGTGCTCAGAGTTATTACAGGGGGGGCCGCCAAATCTTTCTGTGGTAGGAACTTTATTAACCACTTGAACCCTTGCATCACGATTCTGAGGGGAACATTAGCCGAAAATAGCCGATCTACGCACACTGACAGTAACCTATAGCCTCTTTGCCAAAAATAGCAGATCTACAAGCTCTCAACTCCTCACAGCGCGATGCGTTGAGAGCTTGTAGATTTTTATTTTCGGCTTATGTTCCCCTCGGAAAAGGAATTCTAGGGTTCAAGTGGTTAATGTAAAAAAAACTAAATCCTATCACACAAAGATTTGGTGGACCGCCTATAGTAGCTCTGAGGACCCCCTAGGGGTCCCGGACCCCCTGTTGAAGACCCCTGGTCTATGAAACCATAGACCAGGGGTCTCTCTCTCAGCTAAGGGGTCCTTGGCCTGAAAAAAACATTAGAAGACGCCTGGCTTAAATGGACACCATGGCCTTGAAAATTTCCCTCATTTGCACTGACACTCACGATTAAGCCACAACCGTGTCGCTTGTATTGTGTTGGTTCACTACACGCTAGTGTGACGCACACTGACAGTAAATATTTTGGATTTAAGAAGTAAAACCCACTACTAATAGAAACGCAAAGCCTTCCTCCGGCTGCGTTTTTTTCTGTGGAATTAAAATCTACGGCCAGCCTTGGCTGAGTGCGTAGAGAGGTCGCCTTGGAACCAGAAGGTCCCTGATTCACCCCCTGCTATTTTAGTTTATGAAAATGATGGGAAGATTGTGTGGCTTGTGACTATTGAGTCCAAATATTTTGTTGTGACCGTGGGGGCTAAAGAATGGTTCAGAAGCAGCTGTGTTCATGTTCACTTCTCCCGTTGGAAATAATTAGACTCCAACCTGCTTCCGGTCTCCTAAAAAGGCGTCCACCTACGTCACGCAGATACGGGAAGTAAAGTGGAGATGGCATGTCTTTTGTCTTGGATATCGCCCACTGCTCCTAAAAGTTATCATTTCACATAGGCAAATGTACAGTGACAAAAAAAGGACAGGACAGGGCATATTAAAGGAGAGAGCCAGCCTAGAACAGTATTGGGTTTGATGTGCCCATAATAATTCACCAACATACCTGATGCGTTTGATTTTTTTCATAGAAGCCCCTGTTGTCCATTCTGGAGACCCCTCCCACCGGCAGAATGACACTACATAAATCCTCTCTACGTAGTGTCCTGGCACTCACACATGCACTGTATGTCACTTCTTTTCCTACAGAACGGCTCTGATGCGTGAACTCTCACGAGATTCTCGTGTCCCGCGAGAGTTTGCGTGTAGCGCTCCCCCTCCCCTCATGAGTGACATACAGTGCATGTGTGAGTGCCAGGACACTACAGAGAGGATTTGTGAAAAAAAAAGAAAAAGTTTGGAGGGACGAAAATAGCCGAATTAGGATTATATTATGCACTAGGCTCCATTCTGCCAGTGGGAGGGGTCTCCAGAATGGACAACAGGGGCTTCTATGAAAAAAATCAAACGCATCAGGTATGTGGGTGAATTATTATGGGCACATCAAACCCAATACTGTTCTAGGCTGGCTCTCTCCTTTAAGTTGTGGTGGTACGTCACTGTTTTGTCCGTTTTTCCTCTTGCTCTCGCTCACTGTTAGAGAAACGGTGCTCCACTGGAGCAGGTATACATTCATTAGTGCTCCAACACAGAGCCCCCTTCCTCCCCTCTTTGCCCGCGAGGCAGACGGAGGCGCTCGGGTTAAGCTTTTGATCGGTGGCGTAGAACACAACCCTTGCCATCTTGTGTTGTTACGTTAGAGGCACCGATTGAATGCAAGTCAGCTCATGTAGAACATTCCTTCCTCCGGAGCTGTGTAAACGGGCAGGCAAATGTACAAGAGTCGTTCCATTTTTAATTCTTTCCCCCAAAGGAAATCACATCATGCACGATCCCAAAATACTAATGTGAAACTAACTGCAGGGACTCCGGGAGTCTCGCAACATTACCTGCTAATAAACACATTCCTGTATGAACGTTCACTTCATACATTAAATTACAAACAGCTGCCATTGGAACGTGAAATGGGGAACGTTCCTTTTGTTTTCAATTCCACGATCTGGTACCACCCAAATTCAGCACAAACATAGGAATATTCTCATTCTACTACTCTGCCACCGCCATGTGGAATACCCCGACACCATCCATTAATGTGTTAATATTCTATGCCCTGTTGATGAATTGAATACATAGGACCAGAATGGAAACAAGACTTGTTTGTGTTTTCAAATTGTTTGACTAATAAAGTATTCAATCAATAAATTAACCAATCAATCAATCAATCCGGTAGTGGCCATCTTTAGTGATATCAAAGAGCGGTCCACAAAGGCAAAGAGCTACTTTGTGTTAGCTTGTCTGTACATTTACTGACAATACATTTTGGCAGCACAGTCGAAACTTCTTGTCAATTCTCACACAACTATAACTGCTCTTTGCAGGGCAGAACACACACAATTAATTCATAAGGTTCATAGGTTCTGGATTTGCAGTGCCCACCCCCCCCATCCAGTTATTACACTGGCCCGGGGCACAAGTCTGAAGTATGAGAAAAGAGAAAAACATAGGACAAGACAAATAAGACTAGGTCACAACAGGAAGGAGCAGAAACTAAACACACACACACACACACACACACACACACACACACACACACACACACACACACACACACACACACACACACACACACACACACACACACACACACACACACACACACACACACACACACACACACACACACACACACACAAAACAACAAGTGAACCTAGGAGTAAATGCCCAAACGACTGCCACTCCAAGGCCTTTTCTCTCTTTTACCTTCGTAGAGCCAATCGTTGAGGCCGTTGAAGATGACCCTCTCCTTGCCGGTGGACACCAGACGGATGGAGCGACTCTCCACAGTGGAGCGGTAGTAGATGTTGTTCTCGAAGATGAAAATCTACGAAGCCGCAAGAGAGAGAGAGAGAAAGCAGAAGATCAAACAAAACGCAGGAGAAAAAAACGCAAATCACACAAACAGGTCAGTTGTTCAGACATCGGTGAAGGGTAGAGTGACATTTAAGATTATTTTGTTTGTGTTAAAAGCCCAGTCTTACAGTACACCTGCCTATATTGTGGAACTTTTAGACCATTCTCCCAGCACCCGGTCACTCATATCTGACAGTCGGTTGTATATGAAGACTCCACGGTCTAGCCCGACCGTGCCTTTGCTGTGTTGGCACCAAAGTTGTGGAACAAGGATCAAAGACCAACCTTTTCACTACTAGGTTCACTTGTTGTTTTGTGGGGTTGTTTGTGTGTTTAGTTTCTACTCTCTCCTGTTGTGACTGCCCTGACAGTGTGACTGAGATCTTGTTATCCTAGTCTAGTCTTCATTGTCTTGTCCTATGCGTTTCTCTTTTCTCTTTCTGCGGACTGTGCCCTGCATGGAGCCAGTGTAATAACTGGATGGGGGGGGGGGGGGGGGGGGGGCGCACTACACATCCCGAAAGTATGAACCTATCTGATGTGCATTCCAGACAAGCTCAGTTGGTGATCAAACCAGCCTGCTTGTCATCATCGTGTAGGGAGACTAGCCAAAACATCCCCAGACATCATCATATTCATTCACAGCAGAAGGTGCTCTCAACCACTTCAATGTTTTCTTCTATATTTCTTGCAGGCTACAACTGCAGAAAAACAACTTCAGGCACAACATACCGAGAGCCAAAAAAAGGAGCAAAGAAATATCTTTCCATCCTTAATTTGTAGCAAAAAAATAACTGCAGGGTGCCGATTTCGACTTCCAACGGCCCGCTCGATTCTTTGTACCCTGTTGGGAGAAGGCATGCGGAGCTCGCTGGAAGTATGAAGGCCAGCTTCCTAATTAAGGCGAATAGCGCACATCTTCGACAGTTACGAGACGTGATGTTGGAGGCCCTTGGATTGTGTGTGGGGGGGTGGAGGGGGGGGGGGGATTAAAATGCCAACAGAGCTAATGACATCCAGAAATCAATATGACCCTGAATGGGAACTGTAAAGGATTTGATCATTATCTCCAGCTTTAGCGGAATGCTTTGGCCTTGGGGCTGATTTCAGTATGTATTCACTGTTTAAGTGAATGATTGACCTAAAATCTTTCCTTTCACAACAGGAGAATAATGGGGCGTGGGTTTGAATATTAGTACATAATATGCACAGTTTGTATCAAAAGCCCCTCATATCAGAGGTACAAAAGAAATGGTCCCTGTAGCACAGCACAAGACATTATCAAAAAACACATCCAACGATGATGGTGCAGTAAGACATTAAGTCCAGTAAGACAACGCTAACCCTAGAAGGTGCCTCCATCCTACTCCTCCTATCGTTGTTGTATTATATTCTAACCTTTTTGCGCTTTTTTCGTAAATTAACGCCCTACTTGATCATACTACAGCGTCACACAAAGGTATCAAAAGTAGCAGATCCACAAGCTCGAAACGCGGCGCAAAGCGACGCGTTTTGAGCTTGTAGATCTGCTACTTTTGCTGTTTTTGAATTTGAATCCTGAAAATAAATAGTTTTGGAAACATGAGGTTTCCACCCGACAGAGACGATATTCAACACAACAATGCATTATAAATGTGATTATAATTAATTATATTTTAATGAATTATAGACCCGACCTTTAAGTGAAGTGTTAACCAGAATTTGTTTCACCATACAGTACATCATTTCTATAAGATGTTCAGAACAAAGAAATCCTAGTTGCGGAAATATGTTTAATTGGCATCAATCCAAGATCCAATAACTCCCTTGCACTTCAGGTCAGGGTATTTTATAATAATTCCTCACCTCAAAATGCATTAGGAAGTAAATTGAAATCTCAGACGAATAAAAGTTGGACTCACTATAATGTTGCATGGCTTTTTGACAATAATTGGTGGCCATTTTGGATTGATGCCAATTCAAAGTATTTCTGCAACTAGGATTTTTAGGACTTTTAATAGACAATGTTGTTCTGGTGACAATTACTTTGACTTTTAGGTCCAAAATGATCTAGTTTGCCTGGACTATGTGTTCTTTTAGACACTCGGTGGTGGATTCAAACCCCTAGACTCTCCTAAGGTGCAGTTAGTAGACAGGTCCTTCACCCCTGTGCTACCTGAGTGCACAAGTTCCCTCTCTTCTATTAGGAGAGCCTTTACACCCAGAACCCACCTGAGATTGGTCTAGCAGCCTCTGTGGCTCATTTTGTGACCCAGTGTGACTCTCAAGCTCAACCTCCAAAGTGGTGGAAGGAGTACTCACACTTTGTACTTCGGTAAAGGTACCAATACCACAATGTAGAAATACTCTGTTACGAGTAAAAGTCCAGTAGTACAAATTTACTTGAGTAAAAGTACAAAAGTATTGGAATTAAAAATACACGTAAGTACTGAAAGTAAGTACTCATTTTGCAGAATGTCCCATTTCACAAGTTTCCAAATGTAATAAAAATGCTTTGAAAATAGCCGATCTACAAGCTCACAACGCGCCGCTCTGTGGCACGTTGTGAGCTTGTAGATCAGCTATTTTCAAATAGCCTAAGTATGCAGAGGGCTGAAGTGGTTAATGTATGTTTTGTAATAATAATCAAAATCTACAAAGTAACTAGTAACTAATGTTTTCAATTAATTGTAGTGGAGTATATAGTACAATATTTTCCTCTGAGATGTAGTAAGTAGAGTAGAAGTAAAAGTATTGACAATTGGAAACACTCCAGTAAAGTAAAAAATCCTCAAAAGTGTACTTAAGTACAGTACTTGAGTAAATGTACTTACACCACTGCAAGCGAGTTCCTATTGGAAAAGCTTGTACAGTCTAAAACCATTTCAGATTGGGAGGATCATTATTATTATCTTCAAAGCCAAAGGGACAGCAATGGGAACACGGGGCAGCCCCGTCATTAGTAGTGGCATACCGGGAAGACAACACAATCTATAATACTACTACAAACCCTTTGTATGCCCAAATAAAGCTGCGGAAAACATAGTTGGATGACATTCTTATCTTCTCGGATGGTACGGCTGAAGAACTCAGTTTCATGACTATGTTAAGTAACTCCTTTTTAAGATTGACTTAATTGCGAACACAGCGGAAGGAGGCGCGCCTTTGGCGCGCCTCCGCGCAAGTGGAGCTTACTATGAAACCCTGCTCGGGTTGTGTGTCTGTGTGCAGTCTGTGTGTCTGTGTGTCTGTGTGCAGTATGTGTGCAACACATACAGCACACAGTTTTTGTTCTGCTGAGCAGCCCGGTCTGAGTGGAGCGCGGAAGCGAACAGTCTTCTCCCGGGTGGTTGAAGCCAGAAGGGGGCGAGGGGCGGGGCTGGCGGCAGGGGCAGGCAGGAGTAATGCTAGTGCTGAGATGCTCTCAGCAGCAGGAGGAGCAATGTTCTCACTAAATAAGTGTAGAGGAATATCTTGCGGAGTTTCAATGTTAATATGTAAATATGGCAACTCATTTAGATGTAGGTTTATGGTTTCCCATGGACTATAGCAGTTGCAATTTCTCTTCTTTCATAACATAATCCCCACACCAAGAGTAAAAAAAGAAAAAACGTTTCAGTCATTCGGTCCGACTTCACTGTAGCCCATAGTAGCCTTTTCATACGCGATATGTGAAAGTTTATAATATTTAGAGAAATTGAAAAATGTCAAATACAAAAGTAGTTGTGAATATTTATTTTTGTTTCTCATAAGCGTGCATCCGTTGTATTTTTGTTTCTCATCATCCGTTGTCCGTCAACAACACAGCCGTCTGTGCCTCGACGTTTGCGCTCTGTCTCAGCTCGCTTGGTGCCTTCTGGCTTCAACCACCCGGGAGAAGACTGTTCGCAGCGCGGAACGGGGGGTGTGCAAATCAACGTGAGCGACGAGCGGGGGGGGAATCAACATGAGCGACGAGCGGGGCAGGGAATCAACATGAGCAAATAGCGAGCGTGACAACAGCCCCTTGGAGCGACGAGCGGCAGTTCCCTCCGCTCACATGCTCTGGTGTGTGTGTGTGTGTGTGTGTGTGTGTGTGTGTGTGTGTGTGTGTGTGTGTGTGTGTGTGTGTGTGTGTGTGTGTGTGTGTGTGGGCGTGTGTGGGCGTGCGTGCGTGTGGTCCATTGTCACTATTTCCAATTATTAAACTTTGAGAACCACTCAAACATTCTTTCAACAGCAGATAAACGAGCTCATAACGCGTCGCATTGTGAGCTTACAGATTGGTTATTTACGCTTAAGTGGTTAAGAAGACTTAAGGAGTTGGTTATATGGATTTGCTGATGCATTGAGTGACTGTCCCTCCCAGTCACAGTCCCACACATCACTATGAAGTCCTTTATATGTAAATCACACTGATACTCCATTGTGATGAAGGCGGACTAGACCCAAACATTGGCATGTTTTGATTGGCCAAAATAAAGTGATACATTTTTAGTTGGTGAGTTCTACATCTTTGGATGTTGCGTTTTTCGTTTTGTTCTAAGTACTGTGTTGTTGGGTTTAGCACTCTGGGAAGGTGCATCCAACTCCTCCATTGCAACAGTAAATGTCATCTTGGCTTTACCGGAGCTAAGAAGGGCAAACCCCCAGCACTCACCCCCACCACTCCCCTTAGCCTAGGAAAATAAAGTCTGAGTATGTAATAAAGTATGTTGTTATTTACAAAAGTTTGACCTTATGCACTGTAAATGTGAGGTCTAAGCCAGTGGTTCTCAAACTATTTTGTGTCAAGGACCCCCCAAATTGATATGTATTTGGCCACGGACCCCTCATCTGATTTTGTTTTGTGCCAGGACCCCTAGAAGAGAAGTTCGAAACATCTTCGATGTCTTTCAAATATTAATCGAAGTGACACGCTGTGAACTTAGATCTTCTATTTTTGAATAGCCAACATATAAATGGATAAAGCGGTTAAAATGAGGATGCTATGCTAACTACTTTTGCAGGGGACCCCCTGGGACCCCCCCCCCCCCAGGACCCCTGGGGACCCCACTTTGAGAACCAATAGTCTAACCACCAAGTTATACTTCGTACACAAAACAACCCTGTCATACAACTTTCCAAGTTAGAAAATAACAGTTTTTCTTGTATAACACCATAATGATCTCAATATGGCACACAGTCTGTGAGCACACAGCACAGAGAACTAGGTTAGTTAAAAAGTTTCACCACCAAACCCCCATCTTCCCTCAAAAGTATAACAGAAGGGGCTGGGGGGGGTGGGCTGTCATCGTTAATTTGTCTTGGGGGCGGAGTGAGTCAGACGCCCATGTTATGTTGATGTCACTTTGTGTGCAGATGCTGTCCCCAGTGTGGAAGGTATAATCTAGGCCACAGCGCAGCAGAGTGAAGACCTGGCCCTGGTTCTCATAGGGAATGGTGGGCACGGTTAAAAGTTAGCAGGCCGTGTCCCTTTATTCCCTTAAGCCTAATTTATTAGGCTGAAAACGTATTGCTATTTTGGGCAAGCAACGCAGTCGTACGACCGTAAGCGCTGGGTTTGCGTCAGCTCAACGTAACTTCAGTCTTAAAAGACATCATGAAAAATGGCTTTATTGCTAACATTTTTTGCTAAGTTTAACTCAGAAACAGGGGTGTGGTTTTCTTGGACCAGGCAGGCAGGAGACAGGCAGAGAGAGGGAGAGAGGGGAGCAAAACTTTTATGCGTTGCATTGCTTATTTCTCACCCCCAGGGGCGTCACCACATGATTTTTTTTTGGGGGGGGGGGGGGGGGTTCCTAGATGACAGTGACAATGTAAGGACTTTTAAGACCCTTTTAATTTAATAATAATTTCTGCCTCAAAAGTAATCAACAAACTATACTGTACTATAAAAAACCTTGGCCAAATTGTCAAATATTATAAGAAAGAGGCAAACATTTAGAAAGTTTAGTTTAGAAAGGCTAGTCAGTAGCCAAACTTTCGTCATATTATAGTCTGTATACAGACTACCATCGTCATATTATAGTCTGTATACAGACTACCATCGTCATATTATAGTCTGTATACAGACTACCATCGTCATATTATAGTCTGTATACAGACTACCATCGTCATATTATAGTCTGTATACAGACTACCATCGTCATATTATAGTCTGTATACAGACTACCATCGTCATATTATAGTCTGTATACAGACTACCATCGTCATATTATAGTCTGTATACAGACTACCATCGTCATATTATAGTCTGTATACAGACTACCATCGTCATATTATAGTCTGTATACAGACTACCATATGACATCAAAGGTTCAGCTAAAGACTACACTATGATGTCATTCGAACCTAGCTAGGATCTACAAGCAGTTTAACGGCAAGAAGCAAATGCATAATGCACACACAAACAAACATGTGTGTGTGTGTGTGTGTATATGATTATGTGTAAGTGTGTTTACACACAAACATACACAGTTCAGATCTCCGCGGACCCGACAGGTTGCTTGTTTACCCAATTACGTCTCTGTTCAGCCTCGCAGGCGGTTTGACACATGGGCCGGACAGCTGTGCTAGTGTGAGTGTGTGTGTGTGTGTGTGTGTGTGTGTGTGTGTGTGTGTGTGTGTGTGTGTGTGTGTGTGTGTGTGTGTGTGTGTGTGTGTGTGTGAGTGTGTGTACATGCACCTGCATGTCTCTGTGCGTGGGATTTGATGAAGAACATCAGGGATTTGGGGAATGGCAAAACAGATGGGCTGACTTGTATGTATTCCACCTACGCTTCTTGCTTATGTCAATGTGTGTGTGTGTGTGTGTGTGTGTGTGTGTGTGTGTGTGTGTGTGTGTGTGTGTGTGTGTGTGTGTGTGTGTGCGCACGCACGCATGCATGTTTGTGCAAGTACATTTGTGTGCATGGACCAGTGGTTCTCAAAGTGGGGTACAGGGGGGGGGGTCCCAGCCAAATGTGTTAATACTAGCGTAGCAATAATTTTAACCCCTTTATCCATTTATACGTTGGCTATTCAAAAATAGCAGATCTACAAGCTAACAGCGAGTCACTTTGTGCCACGCAGCGAGCTTGTTCATCTGCTATTTTTGATCATTTTTTGAAAACTCTTTAAAGTGTTTGAAAAAGGGTCTGGCCTGCCGTTTTAGTGGCTGAACCTGGCGCTCACACATTAACTCTGTTTGACTGCTGCAGAAGGGGGGCATTTCTTGACAAATGGTGGGAAAGTCTCAGCTATATCAATCTACCGGCGCCGCTAATTAATCCACTAATGAGATTACGGGTAATTAACGACATTGTACCCGAGGTTTTAATCACTCGCTGTCTGTCTGTCTGTCTGTCTGTCTGTCTGTCTGTCTGTCTGTCTTCTCTGGGAATCAGGAGAGCATACAGCACATTCATAATTATGAAACTTTTCCTTATTAACCCATTAAGACCGGGAAGGAATCTGTGTCATTTTAGGTTTTAACCGCTTCATCCATTATTTTATACTTTGGCAATTCAAAAATAAAAATAAAAGTCGTTGAAATGACTGTGATGCTGTACTAACTCATTTTGGAACCCCCCCCCCCCCCCCCCCCCCCCCCCCCCCCCCCAGGACCCCTGGGGGTCCCCCGACCCCACTTTGAGAACCAGCGATATATACACATCGGTAGTCGCTCTCGGGCAGAAAACACGCATCTCCATAAGTCATCTTTTTTAGGTTTTCTTTTTCATAAATGAATGCCATAAATACTTTGTCATTATGACAGGGTCGTGCGGACGTAGCAAAAATAGCCTATAATCTACACGCGCTCAACTCGTCGTGATGTGACGTGTTGTGAGCATATAAATAGGCTATTTTAGCTATTTTTGGAAATGTTTCTTTCCTATGAAGACATGCCCCCAAATAGGGACAGCAAGGTTGAGTGAGGTTAAGTCTAGTCTGTGGGTTCTTATAAATATTTAACCAATGATAAAGTATTAACATGAGCTTGTGAATAAATAATAACTGCAATTGGATCCAGTGGGACACAGATTTTTTTGTCCCCTTCCATTTCCTGAAAAGTCTTTTGGATGTACGAAGTTTTCCACCCAACAGCGACAATTATACTTCCTCATAAGTGCACTTTAGTGGGTGTATTGCGGTGGTTCTCAGGGGTCCTTGGGGGGGTTCCAGGGGGTCCATAGCAAAAGTAGTTAACATACTGTAGCATCTCAATCAACTTTATCCATTTATACGTTGGCTGATCTACAAGCTCACAGCGTGGCACAGAGCTTGTACATCTGCTATGAACAAAAAAAAAGAAATCTTGAACGTTTTTAGATTTTTTTCCCCCCACATTACATGTCCAGATGGGGGTCCACGGTCAAATACACATCTATTTGGACGTCCTTGACATGTAAAGGTTTGAGAACCCACTAGGCATATAACGATTCACTCAACCCCCGATACGATTCGAATCATGATACTTGGTTCACGATACGATTTTTAACGTTTTTTTTTTTTTTTTTTTTACAATACTGTGTTTTTTTAAATCAATTCTGTTACAAAGATCCTGTATTTTCTCCTTTTTTGGGGCATTTTTTTTGCAAATCAATTTAAATTGCCACCAGTTTGAATCGATTTTAATCGATTTACGATAAATCATTACATGCCTAGAACCCACTGATTTATTTGTTGTTGGGAGGGAATTGTAGTTTTCTTACCAGCTGTTGGCCTTTGGGTCCCCAGCCGGCGTACTGCAGCTGAGCGTTGCGTACCTCTGGAGGGTTGAGGTTCCATGTCTCCCTGAGGGGAACATAACAACAGAGAGAGAGGCAGCGCTGTCACACACACACACACACAAGTCAAGCACAGCTCACACTTTATTTTGTACATCTATACACAGGGGAACTCAATGTGCTTCAGAGGAAAACAAAAGGCGCGTACACATTGCTACACAAATAAAAGACACACACACACACACACACACGCACGCACGCACGCACGCACGCACGCACGCACGCACGCACGCACGCACACAGGTTTATGTTACTATACTTGTGAGGATATCAACATTTTAGGACAGCAATTCTATGAATGCATTTTTGCAAGCGTGTGTCTAAAAGTCTTTAGAAAGGCTGAGCAAAAGTTCAATTGTAATGTAGCAGCAAAATTCCATTGTAGCAGCTCTACGAAAAAAGAAGGGAAAAAAAGGTTAAAGTATGTCCATAACTACTGGTGCTTTATACTAATGACACTTGCTCTTTATTTAGAAAAGCGCTGTGCGTTGCAGGCTTGCTGAATTAGAGGTGCCACTTGGCTTTATGTCTTGGTCTGGGGATGAGAATGAACAAGGTCATTATAGCTGCATGGATGGAGGTGTTGGTGCACTCACCCGCCACTTGGTGGCAGCACACAAATAGGTTTGAGCGGTGGTTGGGTCTCAAGACTTTTTGAATTTCCAAAGACATCCCATAACTCTAAGAGAGCGTACAAATGGAACCAAATGGACCCGTAATGTGTACATAGAGGTCTGTCACAATTATTACATATTCGCCAAATTGCAATTATTTGAGATAATCGCAATTCGTTTTTGCATAATCGTGATAATCGTTTCCGTGTTCAAAACTTTTCTACAAGCTTACAAGCTTACAAGCATTTTTTCAAAACATTTTTTGAAAGTAGGAAATTATTAAATATGTCAGTAATGTCTTTGCATATTTCAGTTATTTGTCTTATCTGTCCTCTCCTGTGCAATCTTTTATTACGAAGCCCAAAAGGCAAACAGAAATTACATTTTTATTCATAATGTTCCAATGTCAAACGTGACATGTAAAACACAATTAAATCGTTACCCTGAGAGTCCCTGGACCTCATTTTGAGAAGCAACTGGTTTGAGTGTTAAAGCCCACGTACTATGATGCAGGTCAGGTGCAGTTCAACTAGTACATACAAAGCTACACCCAAGTCCTTTTTTTTAGGGCATGGATCTGAAAGAGGCCTATGTCATCTAAAAGAGTGTGTGTGTGTGCGAGTGCGTGCGCGCGCACGTGCGTGCGTGCGTGCGTGCGTGCGTGCGTGTGTGTGTGTAATAATAACAATAATAATACATTTTCAAACTGCTACAGTACAGAATAAAAACAGAAAGAAAGGCTAAACTAATGCTTGGTTAAAAAGGAAAGTCTTTAGTCCGCTCTTGAAAGCAACAGACCGTGGAGCTCTCAGGTGGTCAGGGAGTGAGTGTGTGCGTGCGTGCGTGCGTGCGTGCGTGCGTGCGTGCGTGCGTGCGTGCGTGCGTGCGTGCGTGCGTGCGTGTTTGTGTCTGGAGCTAATCTGGCAAACTGCTGAACCGATCAACACCAAATGTCTTGTGCACACTGCCCCTAGGCTGACGCAGAATCCCACTAAATTGTATTCCCATGTTCTACACAAGTGGTTCTCAACCTGTGGGTCGGGGCCATCAGGGGGGTCCCCACATAATTTTGGAGGGATCCCCAGATGGGCGTGCGTGCGTGTGTGTGTGTAATAATAACAATAATAATACATTTTCAAACTGCTACAGTACAGAATAAAAACAGAAAGAAAGGCTAAACTAATGCTTGGTTAAAAAGGAAAGTCTTTAGTCCGCTCTTGAAAGCAACAGACCGTGGAGCTCTCAGGTGGTCAGGGAGTGAGTGTGTGCGTGCGTGCGTGCGTGCGTGCGTGCGTGCGTGCGTGCGTGCGTGCGTGCGTGTTTGTGTCTGGAGCTAATCTGGCAAACTGCTGAACCGATCAACACCAAATGTCTTGTGCACACTGCCCCTAGGCTGACGCAGAATCCCACTAAATTGTATTCCCATGTTCTACACAAGTGGTTCTCAACCTGTGGGTCGGGGCCATCAGGGGGGTCCCCACATAATTTTGGAGGGATCCCCAGATGACAGTAAAGTGGCCATTTAAGGACTTTGAATACCTAATACCAAAAAAAAAGAAAGAATATAAGAAAAGAAATGAAAAAAGACGATTACTGTATCAAAAATAATCAACAAACTATACTATAAAAACTGGTGAAAAATGTGCCAAACCGTCAAATAATATAAGAGAGAGGCAACCATTTTGAAAATAACTGATCAACAAGCTCACAACGCCTCGCGTTTGCGAGGTGTTGTGAGCTTGGAGATCGGCTACTTTACCAATATTTATCTGTGGAAACGAGTCAAACTAAATGTAATGCCTCAACTTTTACAATTCCAAGTGCTTGGGTGGGGGCTCCCCAGTTCAAATATGATTATTTTGGGGGGGTCACGGCCTGAAAAGGTTGAGGACCACTGTTCTATATATACACAGCAGTGCTTCTCAAACTTTTTCATGTCAAGAACCCCCAAAATGATATGTGTTTGGCTACAGACGCCATCAGAAAATATTGTGCGCCAAGGACCCCCATACAAGATTTGTGTTGTTAAAAAGGTCAGTAACTCATTTTGCTGTGGACCCTCCCCTGGCACCCATTCAAGGACCCCTGGCGGTCCCTGGACCACACTTTGAGAACCACTGTTCTACATTTTCGGCACACAGCTAAGTATAAATCAGACATTACGACGCCATCACGGCCCGTAACTAAAGCACTTCCAGGGGAGGGACTTTTCAGGCCAAGCATATAAAGATTTGATTTATTCAGATCAGGTATTGTAACCTGGACACTCGCTATGGATAGGTTTGTCGTCAGAAGCGGTTGGCCCCGCGTTCCAAATGCTGGCAATAGAAAGGCAGAATTCTAGTAGTAGCGACACCAGCACAAAGCACAAATAATCAGCATGATTATGCCATGCTGATTATGTAGTATAATAACACAGAGCATATGAATGTAACCATATGGACCATTACGACTAAAATCAAATGGAATTTAATTCAAAAGACTATTATGACAAAAGCAAATGGACATGTCATACTCACGGTGTCTCCAGGCTGCATATGATGTAGAAGGCAGTGTAGGAATACTGGTACACCTGGAAGAAGGAAAGCCACGTGTGAGAAGAGAGTTTCACAGTGGGATACGTTTTAAATATCGTTGCTGTAGGGCAGGAACCCTGGTCTTTTCAGTTTCATAATCTAAGCTGTCCTTCAAGGGGTCCTTGAGGGGGTTCCAGGGGGTCCCCAGATAAAGTAGTTAACATGGCATCACAATCATTTTAACCACTTTATGCATTTATATGTTGGCTATTCAAAAATTGTAGATCTACAAGCTCGCAGCACAGCACAAGGTGATGTGCTGTGAGCTTGTAGATCTGCCATTTTAGAAAATGTTTGAAAAATATCGAAACATTTTTTAATATATATTTTTACATAAATCTTCACTTCTGGGGGTCCCTGGCACAAAAACCTTTCAGATAGGTGCGGCCAAATACATATCAATTCAGGGGGTTTAGACATGAAAAAGTTTGAGAACCACTGCTCTAGTGGTGACAAGTGAGAATTCTCAGCCTGTTTTCAAGGTGATCAAACCAGCTCAATGCAGCTGCATTTAAAAAAAAAGCCTTTCACAGGTAGGTAGGGCTGTGTTTAACTTGAGTGACAAGTTGATTACCACAGATGTAAAAATGTCCACACCCACAGCTGCAATTGCCAGGTACTGTACGCTTCCATCACCATTACACCAGACTGCCGGTAAGTCATTTTATTTGAGAGCTTTTAATAAATCCACGGTTGAGAGTGGATACTGTGACTGTGAGTGGTTTCCTCCTGTGAGTGTGTGGCCAGTCACATTTTAGAAAAGAAAGGCATTCAATAGCCGACTTCAAAGCTATGCTTAAAAGTGACGAGTAACTAGCTGAAAGGTGCCATTTGGGAAAATTGCAAGCAAGTGTGGCTGCCTTGATCACATCAACGCTGTCGGGACCCGAGGGAGACGTTGGTGCTGATCGGATCCTGCGTTATGGCGTTTTGTTTCTGCAAGAAACAGGGCCCTCCCACACACATTTTGCAAGCCAATTAAAATGTCACCGCTGAGATCAAAGTAAATCCGAGGGGATTAATCCCCCAAAAATCAAGTTTTGGCAACAAACGGTAACATTTTGCCACATGATGTGACATGAATAAAACAATTAGGATTCAAACTCTAGACATTATGTCGGTGCTGTACACACCGACTCCCTTTTGGAGCCACCAGGGTGCTGCTAACAGAATCAATTTGGCTTTGAAAATGTATCAAGCTGAGATTAAATCCTAGAGAGGGTGACACAGCCAAGAGACCAAGGTACTGTAATTCCAGTCCTCGCGTTAATCGAGTAATCGAGAAGCCTGTTTCTTTGACAAGTTGTTGTTATTTTTTTGTACATCAACAAATCAACGTGAAATATTGCATTTTCTATATTGACTTGACCACTTAAGCCCTATTTTATACTTTGTAAATAAAATATGGTTAAAGTGGTTAAAATGATTGTGATGCTAGTATATTAACTTGCTGGGGATGATTAAAAAACTGTGCTTCTCGATCGCTGCTCGGAGGGCCATGACCTATGACCTCTGCACACCAGTTTATTGGCCACGGCCATGCACAAGAAATATGGTGTGGTGGATGGCTCCCATATGTCATTAAACACAACACTACAGCTTAGGGCTTTCACCAACAAGTCGACTAGTCGACTAGTCGACTAGTATAACCACTAGTCGACCTTGTTGGTACTAGTCGAATAGTTGAAAAAAAAAAAAAAAAAAAAAAAACTTTTTTTTTTTTTTTTTTTTTAATTTAATTTTTAATGCTATAGTAATGGCCCATCTTACTATTGTTATTATCCTCCTGACTTTATTTTTTATCAAAAGGGGGTCAAAAGCATGCCCAATAAAAGCCTATTATTGGGCAATGGGGAACATTGGAGACGCTGCTGTGGTGCTGTGCTGGTGTGCCAGAAGCGCTTCCCTTAAAACGCCATAAAAATAAGGGCAGGAGGATAATAATAATAGTAATATAGTAGTAGGATGGTATTAAAACAGTGCCACCCAAAAAAAAAAAAATTTTTTGTAATTTTTTTTTTAAATTTAAATTTCGACTAGTCGACTAGTCGACTTCTACTGGGTCAAATTAGTCGACCTGTAAAAATCTCTAGTCGTGAAAGCCCTAGGTTACAAATGAAAAAAGAAGGGGCACGCTGGCGCAGTCGGTAGCGCTGTCGCCTCACAGCTAGAAGGCTGTGGGCGCTGGGGGCGTGTTCTCTCCTCCGCGTCATCAGTGCCCACACCCTAGGTGGGGTTGGCGAAAGGGCCCACTCTGTGTGGAGTTTGCATGTTCTCCCCGTGTCTCCTAGGGTAGTTAATACCCTCACAAAAAACATGCAGTAATCCTGGTCGCTATACCGCCTCCCCCATGACAGCCGGAGCGCCTGATGGAGGGGAAAGGAACTGGTTGGAATAACGTGTTCCTTCCACGTGCTACGTCCTACCGGGGAAACTCCCCCCTGTCAGGTGACAAGAAGGTCAGTTGGCTCTCATGCATTGAAGGAGGCATGAGCTCGGCTCTGGCCTCCCTAGGCTGGCGGGGGGAGTGTAGCGCCCAGGTCACTTAGATAATTGGCACCGGGTGAAAAAGGGCTACAAAATTGTGGGATAAAATTTGTCTGTGGGGGGTGGGGGTTCCCCTCAGAATAGGGATGCTAGTGGTCAGTGTAAAAAATAAAATCCAATCACACAAAGATTTGGCGGCCCCCACAGTAGTAACTTTGAAGACCCCCTTAGGAGCCCCGCACCCCTTGTTGAAGACCCCCTGCTCTAAACGCTTTATGGTCCCTCACACCGTTGAAAAAGGCGTCGGCCGACGACACCTCTCTCTCTTCTCCTGGTCTGCCTGTCGGTACAGATATGCCAAAGCGGTGGGGGGTGGGGGAGGGGGTGTTCTGTCTTTTCTGCCTTTCTTGTGCAATTATATGGTTCCACCTGGCTGTGTGGATCCTGCCACTGTAGCAGACATGCAGCCATGTGCGACGTCAGGCCTCTGCGCGCACAACCTATACCGCCATTACTTTCTCTCCCGTCCTCCGCCTCCCTTCCCTTCCCTGTCGTCTTTGTCGTGCTGCCGTGTTGTGCCTCCATTTCCCACAGCCGTACCCCCTGACTGACTGACTGACTGACTGTGGCGGCTGACATATTTTGCCTGTCACTCTGGCTAATTAAAAAAAACAAGCAAACCTATTACACCAGTGTTGATTTTGACAGCAAATTTGTATTTCGTTTTAGTCATAGTCTTTTGAATAGAATTCCATTTAGTTTGTTATTTAGCCATCTGAAATGTTTTAGTTTTTGTCTAGTTTTAGTCGACTAAATATCATAAGATTATAGTCGACTAAATCTACTGTTGATTTAGTCGACTATAATGTATTTTGGTGGTGCCTTGATGGTGTTGTAATGGCAGATTTTACACTTGGTTGCATGCTGAAAATAGCCGATCTACAAGCTCACAACGCGTCACGCTGCGACGCGTTGTGAGCTATTTTCAGAGCGCAACACCCGAACGCAACCAACCATAAATTGACTTGTCTTTTAGTTCTACTGGATCTCTTCTCCACTAGTCCCTCCCTAACATTTTAGTCTAGTTTTTATTTATTGACGAAATTGTCAATATATTTAGTCAACACTGCTATACACACTACAGTGCAAGATTTCCACAGGGTCTATTTCACAAACGCAAAGCTAGCCAGGATATAGAAGAGCATTGCATACGACATACATTTTTTTTTTAAATGTTCTAATATTTTTTTTGACACAGAATCAAATATGTTATGGTCATGACTCACCAGGTTCCAGGCTTAAAATAATTTATATACGTAAATATTTTTCGGAAATCTCTATAGGAATAATTAATGGGTTTTCTATCTGTGGCACCACAAGATGGCTGCCACTGCTATGCCCTATATTGCATCAGGCTTGGAAGAATAAGGTTCTCCCTTAACGGGTCCTTGGAATTGTTCCACAAAACCTGGCAACCGTTCCTAGACCACATTGGCACTCTTCTTATCATTGAAGAATCTAACAAGAAAACAATTACAGTCATAATTTATACCAGCTTGCGGCAAGCTAAACCCTGTACTAGGTTTGTGATAGAAATTACAGTATTCAATACCATTGCAACTCCTTCGAACACTGTTTCAGAGACATTGCGACATTTCATTATTATTAATCTATGCATTTGTATGTTTCAACTTTAAAATCTGTAGTTCATTTCGCTGGCCACCTTTTTTCTTCTTTCTTCATCCTGTCAACCCAAGTTTGAATGTGACAATGTGTGGGATGTGACTAGATTAATGTCTTCTTTTTTTTAATATATTCTTTATCTCCATTTTCTCAAGGATCAGGTTACTGTCAGTTTTCTTTTGTTTTGTATTTGTTTGTTTGTTTGTTATTCTGTCGTTTGTATCGGGAAATTGCAGACCTCTTTGTTGCACAAGAAATGTCTTATTATCTGTCATCTCTCCTGTCTGCATAGAACTAATAAAGAGATTTGTAAAAAAAAAAAACCGAAACAATACAAAAACAAGCAAACAACATGAGGAGGGATGGGCTTACCGGTGCCACGTTGTAGGCCAGCAACACGTGCTTCATGTCTGGGGACACCTCATACCTGCTGGCCTTGTACATTTCCTGGAGGAGAACAGAAGCAAGAAAAGATGTTATTTGCATGTTATTTTTAGACAGATGCCAGGCTCGTTACGGGGACACGCTATGAGCGGGGAACCCCAGGGGTCCTTGGGGAGGGTACCATGGGGTCCGCAGCAAAATTTGTTAATATAGCGTCACAATAATTCTTAACCAATTTAACCATTATTTTATACTTTGGCTATTCAAAAATAGCAGATCTACAAGTGACGCGCTATGAGCTTTAAAATATTGTGAAAATGTGTGCACATTTTTTTATATATATATATATTTAAAACATTTTTAACTCAAATCTTTGCTTCTGGGGGTTCTGGATCTAAACATTTTGAGATGGAGGTCGGCGGCCAAATAATTTTGGGGGTCCTTGACATGAAAAGGTTTGAGAACCACTGTCCAGGATTACTGAGGCACTACACTGTCTCTCTGCATTTGATGTATTACCTTGTGTTTACCTTGCTTATTGTAAATCGCTCTGGATTAAGAGCATCTGCTATATGCCTAAATTGTACATTTTAACCCATTAAGACCTGAGGCCGATTCTACAAAATGTCTGTTTTTAGAATGTCTTCTAAAAACTGTTTTTTGAAAAAACGTATGTTTCTATGTCAGTGGTTCTCAAACTTTTCCCCCCAAAATGTATATGTATTTGGCCAAGGACCCCCATCTCAAAATATTTTGTTCCAGGGACCCCCAGAAGCAAAGATTTGAGTTACAAATGTTCGCTTTAAAAGAATATATATTCAAAGATTTGCACACATTTTCACGATTAAAAGAAATAGCAGATCTACAAGCTCGTAGCGCGGCACTCGGTGCCGCGCTATGAGCTTGTATATCTGCTATTTTTGAATAGCCAAAGTGTAAAATAATACCTTTTAGCTAAAATCAAAAAATGACACAGAAAAGAAAAACAGACAGAAGGATGAGACCTTTAACCATGCGTGGCATCATTTTTCATTAAAGCCACAGCTTGCCTTTGACGGATGGCCTGTGGCTCCCGACGCAAACAGGCGACACATTAATCTTACGCTGTGAGCTTTCTGATTTGATGGCGGACATAATGTTGTGTGTCCCGACTCGTGCCGCAACGCGACGCACGCGCCGCATTCTCTCCCTCAAACGCCCGCGCCCTGCTTAACCCCGACGTTAACGAGGCGTTTCGCAAAGAGCAATAATGATGGATCATTTGGTGAGCCTTTGATATGCTGACACTGTGACAAAAGTTTTTAATTTGGTTTACGGCCCACCGACTGCGGTCCCTTCATAAGTTATGTGACTGGTTTAAATATGGTGGTTCTCAAACTTGGACCCCCAAATTGTCTCTATGCACAGCAGCCATTTTGGAGTGAAATTAGGCTTCTTCTTACTTCCTTCACAGGTGTTACCAATGATACTAATCAAGGCTCTGTTCCATTTAGTTTAGCACAGTGGTTCTCAAACCTATTCATTTCAGGGACCCCCATAACTCTGGGAGTGTACAAATGGAACCAAATGGACCCGTCAGGGTCCATTTGGTTCCATTTGTACACTCTCAGAGTTATGGGGAGTTATTTGTACACTCTCACTTATTTGTACACTTTCACTGATCACGGCCACAGTGGCCATGGGGCATGTCATTTTTCAAGGGGCACATGGCCATGGCCGTCGTGGCCGCCGTGAAATTCCTGCCCTGCTGAGGACCCCCCGGAACTCCCCCCCAAGGACCCCACTTTGAGAATCAATGGTTAAAATTAACCACTTCATGTGACAAAAGATAGTACCAAAGAGAAAGGAGCGCATCTGTTTGGCTGGAGTAAAAATCCCTAAAAATGTGCTCTTTGGTACAACTGGGTGACAAAGTTGATGCAAAAAAAGGATGAGACCAAGGCACACAAGTGGAAAAGTTAAAAAGCCTTTAATAGTCTGGCTAATGCATAGCAAAAATAAAAAACGCAGCGACGCGTTGCGGCAACAATGCCTTCATCAGGGTGACTAAACAAGATTGCAGAACAAACATGGCTTTTACAGGACATGATGACATCATAGGCTCATTACCATACAGATTGGTGGCAGGCTAAAAAAAAAAACACACCGACACAAAATTAAACTTACAAACTTCTTGTTGTGCACCAAGACTGTCCTCTCAGTGGTGTCGACGTTGAACCTGATGACATCCCCTTCACGTGTGCGGTACAACAGCTCATTGCCTGCAGGAAGCGAAAGGGAGGAAGAGAGAGAGACAGACATTAAACTTACAGCAAACAGAGAGGGAGAAAGAGAGAGAGAGACATTAAAGTTGTACTCAAACAAAGAGGGAGGAAGAGAAAGACATTAAACCATTAAGACCGGGAACGCATCTGTGTGTAATTTTAAGATTTCTTTGGCTATTTCTTTTGTAAATCGTGAAATGCGTGCAAATCTTTGAATATATATATAAAAAAAATTCAAAGCGAACATTTTAACTCAAATCTTTGCTTCTGGGGATTCTACAAATGTCTTCTAAATCCTAAGAGTTTTTTTTTTTTTAAACTTATATTGCTATATATCAGTGGTTTTCAAACATTTTTCATGTCAAGGACCCCCAAAACTCGGTGCCGCGCTATGAGCTTGTATATCTGCTATTTTTTTATAGCCAAAGAAATCTAAAAATGACACACAGCTGCGTTCCCGGTCTTAATGGGTTAAAGTTGTACTCAAACAGAGGAACTGTATTGTTAGTCCTTCACACCTCTCTGTGGAGCAGGGGGGCTCCGTGCAGAGCTTGTCAGAGGCAGAGCTTTGACAGATATAGAAAACAAACTACAAACACTATTTTTCACCGGCGCTCAGTGGGAGTCTGGCTAGCAGAGGGCGAGTACAGTTCATGTTAAGTTGCCCGAAAAACATAAATAGTTTTTTTTGACAGTGTGAGTTTGATCATTCACGATTGTCTCAAAAACAAACTGTGTGTCTGTGTGCAAACTAGCACACCTTTGGGAGTTTGTTTGTGTACTTTGGTGTGCATGTGTGGCTCCCTTCACGTCTGCTACTGTAGAATAATATGCTGCTCTTTGAGGCGATGCTGAACTTTGGTAGAACCCAGGGTGGCATACAGTGTAGTCCAGACTGCCACGATGTTCAAACGCTTCCGTCATACAGTATGTATGGAGCAACGGAAGCTCTGAAAATGATCATAGGATAAAGCGGACGCAGGCACACGCACAGATAGACTCTAGGTGGTGCTAGAGCACCTGCCCTTTGCCCTCTGGACCAAAAGTGCCCTTTTGAAAAATGTTTTTTTTTTTTTTTTTTTTTTTTAGTTTACCCTTCTGCATCAGGCAGCATATGGCTATTGAAACAAATACATATGCAATTACGACGTACAAGATGTGCCTGTAATAAATATCACACTAATAGGGCAGCCGGCGGTTCCGCGCGCCGCACAAGGTGCCCTTTTTTTTTTACTTGAGCACCTGCCCCTCAAAATGTCTGTGCACGTCACTGAGCGGACGTGACGCCTTCTCCCCGCTTCTGTTTGATCTTTACAGTCACGGACACATTTGTCTTGTAAATCTAATCTAACATAAATCTAAATAATCGAAGCACATTACAGCTTGCTGCTTATGAGAAATGGAAATTCTACAATAAAATGACACAGACAAACAGAGATAGAGAGATACACAGACAGACAGAGAGGGTCAAGTGTTTATGGACTGATAGTGATATATCTCATGTTGTGTGAATAGGTTTCTTCACAGTTTCTAAAAGCACTCAAAGAAACAAACAAACAAACAAAACAAAAACAACCAAACGGCAATAAAATAAATTAAATGAAAATGCATACCATGCATTGCATTTGCACTGACAATACTAATGTAGCATTAAATGCTGCCGTCTTCTGTGCTTAAAATTCAAGAGACATGTGTGACAAGTGTATGCCGGTAGAATGTTGTACAAATCTTTCTTTGCGTTTATAGGAAATGGAAGAATGGCACAAACAATATGCTGGATGTGTGCAGTGATTGGTTGGGGGCAGTCCACCTATATACTCACATTTTCAAACCCCCTGCCTGCCCTCAGAGTGCTTATACGAGTTGTTATTGTTGCTCGGTAATGGAGGGCTGACAGACGAAATACAGCACATTGTAAAAACAATTGATTGATAGAAAGGGCCCCACGGCATACTGTATTGGATGATATAGCATAGCATAGAGTTTTTTTCTGGGAGATATCGGAAAACTGGATACAAATAAAAGCATGAATACATGCACTGACTCAAAAATACACTGTGGCATCCCTTTGTGTACAGTCAGTAACTTTACTGGATGATCAATGTTGACGCATTCAATCCGGGAACGCATCTGTGTAACCACTTCTTAAACCATTATTTTATACTTTGGGCTATTCAAAAATAACAGATCTACAAGCTCATAGTGCGGCACCGAGTGCCCGCGCTATTTTTGAAAAATCGTGAAAATTCGCAAATCTTTGAATATATACAGTATATTTTTTAAGCAAACATTTGTAACTCAAATCTTTGCTTCTGAGGGGGTCCTTGGAACAATATATTTTGAGATGGGGGGTCGGCGGCTAAATATATATCATTTTGGGGGTCCTTGACATGAAAAAGTTTGAGCACCACTGATATAGACACATACGTTTTTCAGAAAACGGTTAGGCTTTAGAAGACATTTTGGGAATCGGCCTCAGGTCTTATGGGTTCAGTTGATTCACATCTTGATTGAGATTCTATAAAAATCCTTTCAAACCCTCACTCACTACTCTACTTTACAGAGAGTCATTATTTGACTAGGCACAGTATAGCTGATGCTACTCTATCAGGGTCCTTATCAGAGAAGGATACATTTAATACAGACACCGTCTCCCCCTTTTCACCTTCAAGCTATCTGTGCTCCCCCATCTCAATGCTTTAGAAAACCGGCGGGCCATTTAGCGAGGTAATTAGAACGTAGAGATTGTTATGTAAAGTGGTCTCTATCACAGAGCTATGTCTAATCGTCCATTAGGAGGTGGAGAAATTACCATCACAATGACTTGAGATTCATAGGAGAGTTGAATCCTTTGGAGAGCAATGCGAGACGGCTTGAGATTGACAACACCCCTTTATAGTAGCAGCTAGTACTAAAGTATGGTTATCAAAATATACTTTAAGTACCAAAAAGTAGAAGTAGTCATTATGCAGAATGTCCCTTTTCAAGTTTTCAAAATGTCCCCAAAAAATATTTTGAAAATAGCAGATCTACCTCACAACACATTGCATCAATTTGTGACGCTTGTAGATCTGCTATTTTCAAATAGCCAAATTATACATTGTTTTGTAATAATGATCTAAATCTACAAAGTAACTAAAGTTTTCAAATAATTGTAGTGGAGTAAAAAGGGCAATATTTGCCTCTTGAGATGTAGTGGAGTAGAAGTTAAAGCACAGAAAAGTGGAAATACTCCAGTAAAGTAAATACCTCTAATTCTAAATTGTACTTAAGTACTGTACTTGAGCATATGTACTGTACTTATTTACTTTACACCACTGCAAAGAGTAGGATAAAAACTAATCCTGTGCAATATAGCGATGCATCTCCTTCTTTTTCCCCCCAAGTAAACTTTGCTGTAGTATATTGGCCGTTGTTTGGTATCTGGATAAATTGCCTTCCTCCTGTGTTTGTAATGTTTCTCTAACTGTTAATCACTGGGGGAGGAAGAGATCTTCACGGCTTAATGATTGGTGGAAATTGAGGAAAGACTATACAACGGCGATCAATCACTAGTCAGACAGACTCCCTGGGCTTTATTGAGCATCTACATTTACGCCAATTACACACACTCAGCTGTATAGTCATCAATGCATGTGTTCACGAATCCATCCACCTATCAGTCTGTGTCTCACCAACACCGTCACTCACTCATTCATCATCCATCTATCGAGGACATAGGACCACAATGGAAACAACCCTCAGGGCTTTTTGTGTTATCCTCTTAGAATTGTATAACTGTACCTCTGTACTTTTTTTGCAAACTGTTAATATTAAGACCGGGAGCGCATGACATGTGTCATTTTTTGATGTATTTGGCTATTCAAAAATAGCAGATATACAAGCTCATACCGCGGCACTATGAGCTATGAGTGGGGGGAGGGGTGGGGGGTGGGTTAGGTTAAGACTTTGACAGGGGCCAGTTTGGAATTGCGGCCTCCTGAAGGTGTTTCTTTAGGGCAGTTTTGAAAGGGAGTAGGGTTTTACACTCCTTTACTCCTTTTGGTAGGGCATTCCACATTTTTGTGTTGCATAGCATGAGAACGAGTTCATTCCCTTTGTTGGTTGTGCCAAATCTGGGTTGAACATGATCCGTGGAGCTGCCTCTGGTGTTGTGATCGTGGACTTCATTTACGTTTTTTGAAATATTTAGACAGGTACAGGGGTATCCCAATGTTGTGGTGTATCTTGAAGACCAGGCCCAATGCAAGTTGCTGTACTCTGTCCTCCTGAGCCATCCAATCCCAGCAAAATGAGCAGTGGTTAGATGGGTTGTGTGTTTGAGGCCAAGAACTATCCTTACTATGTTTGTTTTGGGATGTTTGGAGCCTTGTTTTTAAGGCCTTGGTGGTGTTGTGATACCATGAGGAGCATGCATAATCGAAATGACCGTGTATGAGGGCCCCTGCAAGAATCTTCAAGGTATTCTTACTGACTTAGAGAGGAAATCCTACACAACTCTTGAAGCTCCTTCAGGTGGCAAAGGGCTTCTTTCAGACTGCTGGTCAAATCCTTTAGGACAGCCGCTCGCCGAAAACGTAACAGTGGTGTAAAGTAACCTTACTCAAATACTGTACTTAAGTACAATTTTGAGGTACTATTACTTTACTGGAGTATTTCCAATTGTCTATACTTTTACTTCTACTCCACTACATCTCAGAGGCAAATATTGTACTTTTACACTACAATTATTTCAGTTACTTTGTAGATATAAATTATTACAGTATATTATAAAACATACATTAACCACTTTAGCCCTATTTTATACCTAGGCTATTTGAAAACACAAGCTCACAACTTGTCGCATCGCGACGCGTTGTGAGCTTGTAGATCTGCTATTTTCAAACATTTTAGTACATTTACTTTTGGTATTTTAAGTACATTTAATAATACAATACTTATGTACTTTTACTGAAATAAATGTATCATTTCGGACTTTTACTTGTAACAAGAGTATTTCTACAATGCCGTATTGATACTTTTACTTAAGTAAGACATGCGAGTACTTTTTCCACCACTAGACGAGTTGTGAGCTTGTGGATCGGGCTATCACCATCGAGCGACAACCGGCAAGTATAAATCAGGACTTCAGTGTCCCGACTTCAGTGTCCCGACTGGGACACATCTTTTAGAAATCTGTTTAGAATATCATTTCAAAACCACCCCAGGAAAAGTGTTAAGGTTCAAATCTGATTTGCAAAAAAAAAATCTGTTTCCATGTGGTGCCGACTGCATGATTTCCCTTTGGATGTCGGGCCAAAAAAAAAGTATGGTATCTGGGCTGCCAGTCTGGACATCATAGTCCGTTTCATCTTTAGACGATTTGCTGAGCTTATCCCTCTCCTCTCCACACGTACACACGTATGCCCCACAGCTCCTCAGATACAGTACTGTCCCTCCATCTGCTGCTGCATGTCTCCAGACATCCCGCTGACTTCGCCGTTTTTGGAGCGTAACCTTTTCTCTCCTCGCCCACACTCGCTCTTTCATTCTTTTCTATAAAAATCCTTTCAAACCCTCACTACTCTACTTTAAAGAGAGTCATGGTTTGACTATGCACAGGGTAGATGATGCCGTTACTCTATATCAGGGTCCTTATCAGAGAAGGATACATTTAAAAGAGTCATTATTTGACTATGCACAGGGTAGATGATGCCGTTACTCTATCAGGATCCTTATCAGAGAAGGATACATTTAATCCATTAAGACCACCACTGAGATAGCTGCGGACCCCCATCTCAAAATATTGTTGTTCCAGGGACCCCCCTCACCCCCAGAAGAAAAGATTTGAGTTAAGCATATTCACTTTTAAAATACATACATATATTCAAAGATTTGCACACATTTTCAGGATTTTTCAAAAAATAGCAGATCTACAAGCTCGTAGCGCGGCACTCTGTGCCGCGCTACGAGCTTGTAGATCTGCTATTTTTGAATAGCCCAAAGAAATCTATGTCTCGAGCCATCCTGCTGACTTCATCGTTTTTGGAGCGTAACCTTTTCTCTCCTCACCCACTCTCGCTCTTACATTCTTTTCAAAGACGTGACACCACGCCCCCACCCCCACCTCCACCATCTTTTCTTTCACATCCTCCAGAGGCGTTCTATCTCCCTTTACAATCTCCCTCGCACTCTTTCTCTCTTTACCTGGCTCCCCCCCCCTCTCTCTCTTTCTTTCTCTCTTCTATTTTCCTCCATTTTCTCTTGCATGTGCTTTTAGCTGAAGGCACTGATTTCTCCTCTGACGTATCCCTTTCCACAGCGGCATGCCTTATTAAACCATTTAATCCGGAAACGCATCTGTGTCATTTTAGATTTTAGCTATAACCATTATTGTATACTTTGGATATTAAAAAATAGCAGATATACAAGCTTGTAGATCTGCTATCTTTTTTAAATCGTGTGTTTTTTTTTAAATCTTTGCTTTCGGGGTCCCTGGAACAAAATATTTTGAGATGGGGGTCCGCGGCCAAATACATTTTGGGGGTCCTGGACATGAAGAAGTTTGAGAACCACTGATATAGCAACATCTCAAAACGTTTTGTTCCAGGGAAGCCCCCAGAAGCAAAGATTTGAGTTTTTTATATCTGCTATTTTTGAAAATATTTGAAAACTTTTAATCATTTAGATTTTATTCTTTTACATAAATATTCTCTTCTAGGAGTCCCTGGCACAAATTCAACAACAATTCAGATGGGGCGTCCGTGGTCAAATACTGTACGTATCTATTTGGGGGGTCCTTGACACAAAATAGTTTGAGAACCACTGGCTTAGACCTCACATTTACAGTGCATAAGGTCAAACTGTTGTAAATAATACATTTGAATAGCAAAGAAAATCTAAAATGACAGATGCATTCCCGGATTTAATGGGTTAATACAGCCTGGTGCCCAGGGCACAGCCCTCACCCTGTTCCACTCAGGAGAGAGAGAGGAAGAAAACAGAGGCAGAGGGAGAGAGAGAGAGAGAGAGAGAGGAAGAGAGATGTGGAAAAGATATGGGAGACGGAGCTAAATCAAGTGTGTGGGAGAGAGATAAATGTGCGATAAGGTACAAACAGGTTCCGAGAAGAGTGAGAGAAGGATGCTGTGCCTGTGATTTAGCTTCACAGATTTCCCTTCAGAGACGCATATTATTCACCTCACACAGAGGTAATTTAACATACTAGATAGTTCTACTTAACCTTCGTTCTCCTGCTCTGATCTTTCCCATCGCCCCTTTCCTGCTTTGTCTAGTCTCATTTATTTCTTTTTACGATTACTCTTCACTGTAACTTTAACCAAGCCTTGTTCTACAAGCAAGGAGTATGACGGATTCATTTAGGATGGGAGAATGTTGTGCTGTACAGCAGTGGTTCTCAAACTTTTTCGTGTCAAGGACCCCCAAATTGATATGCATTTGGCCACGGACCCCCATCTGAAAAAAATCGTGCCACGGACCCCCAGAAGCAAAGATTTGTGTTAAAAATCTTCGCTTTATAAAAAAAAAGATTTGCACACATTTTCAAGATTTTTCAAAAATAGCAGATCTACAAGCTCATAGCGCGGCACATATCAGCTATTTTTGAATAGCCAAAGTATAAAATATGGTTAAAGTGGTTGAAAATGATTCTGACGCCATATTAACTAATTTTGCTGGGGACCCCCTGAAGGACCCCAAAGGACCCCTGGGGGTCCCCGGACCCCACTTTGAGAACCGATGTGCTAAATTGCTGCTGTACAGCGTACCATAATTGAGCAGCTTCCTGAGTATGTCATACCACTCTACTAACTTTTCCATCTCCTTTCCCCACTCGCTGCGTTCTTTGAGGTGCAACAAAGAATGATTTATTCACTTCAGCGGCTGTGCTTTTCCAATCGCGAGGGGATTGTTCTCCCATCCACTTTCCTTATTCATAACAGCTGAGAAGGCAGACTGCTGCTCTATGCCAAGAGAGCACTCAGCAGGCAGGGGTTCAACTTAGGAAAGAGGATCCCTATCAACCAGATTACTTAAGAGAAATGACTGTCCATCACCTATGACTCATGTCTACTCTACTATGTACATAGTGTTTTATATTTGATGATATTATGTCGTTGTTATTTTTTTATGCTATGTTGATAAATTGAATACATAGGACCACAATGGCAACAAGTCCTCAGTTTTTGTGTTATCCTTTTAGCCCAAATGTATGACTGTACCCATGCTGTTTGCATTTCTGTCCAACTACATTTTCAGGCCTTCAAACCTAGTCCTATGTTGCGCTGATAAGAGCAATGGTCACCGAAGTATATGGCCATTTGAAGTGTATAACACTGCTATAACACTGCTGCCGACGCAGCGATGCACCTGCAGCACCTGCAGCACCCAGGTCCACTGTCATACATACCATACAAACACTGAAGTGAATCGAGAACTCCATGATTTTTACATCAAGAAGTGGCCCATTACATAGAACTACTTTTAGTATCACGTCCTTTCTGCATGGATCAAAGCTAAATAAAATATCACAACTGAAAAATGTTGTATGGGCAAATCCTAATGTGTGATTTTTGAAACAGTGTTTCGCGCGCGCACAAACACACACACACACACACACACACACACACACACACACACACACGGTGAAGATATCACAGACTGAGGCCTTTAACCTTTTGCTTTGATTAAATATCCCAGACCATTATGCTTCTGAACATACTGCTAGTTTTACCACTTTCAAAAAGAACCAGGGCAGGGGCCTCACACCGCCCCTTTACCCAGCCCAAGGCACCCCGATCTTGGGTACGGGGATGGGTGGTGGGGACCCCCTCCGCAGGGACCTGATCGTACTTTGGACTTTCGGAATTTTCAAAAATAACCAGGCGACACGCCGCCCGCCTCTACCCAGACAAGGCACGAATGCAGAGGCCGAAAACTCTGTTTTTGGGGGGGGGGGGGGGGGGGGTAAAACTGTGTACATATTGAGTGTGTTCCTTCGTCTGCCTCGAAGATGAAAACTAAGTCGGAATCGGAATAGACTTCATTTTCACATGACACGATTACAGATGTAAAAGAGTGGGTGAATGTTTGTGTGTGTGCGAGCTCTCAATACTGCAGTTACAAGAATAGTTAGAATAGTGAAGAGGGAATAGAGACAAAAGGAATGCGTAACACAGAACAGGTCGATAACGGGCAGGGCACAGACAAATCAAATATATCAAGTCCAATATACTGTACACTGGAATTTACAACATGGTTATACAGATGGTAGAAGTTATTATTAAGTGGCTGGAATTTAACTCGATGTAAGAATAAAGCATTTTCACAGTTTTCACAGGAGTAAATAAAGGCTGATCATTTTACAGTGTGAATGTTGGCCATGGTCATCGCTAATGCTGTTGTAAAGTAAAACAGAAATAGATGTGCTTAGATAGACAAAGGGCATCGTTATCATCATTTTAATAGAGGCCCATGTATATCGTCTCTGCCTTTCAGGATTCAATTTCAAAAGTAGAAAAAGTGGCAGATCTACAAGCTCAAAGGTTTAGAGGTTGTGTATCTGCTACTTTTGATGCTTTTGTGCAGTGTTGTAAAGTGTAAGTACATTTACTCAAGTACTGTATTTTTACTTTTGGTACTTTAAGTATATTTTGATACCAATACTTTTGTACTTTTACTCAAGTACATTTTGAATTCCGGACATCTACTTGTAACGGAGTACTTCTACATTGCAGTGTTGCTACTTTTACTTAAGTAAAACATTTGAGTACTTTTCCCACCACTGCTTGTGTGTGACGATCAAGTAGGGCGTTAATTTACCCAAAAAAACACAAAATGTTAGAATATGGAGATAAGAGGTTTCTCCCCAACAGCAACGATTTACTACAGGGGTCTTCAGCGTTTTCAGGCCAAGGACCCCCTCTCTGAGAGAGAGATGGAGCAGGGACCCTCACAATATATTGCATAAACATGTGTTGCAGATTAAAGCTTTTCATAGATGTTGGTTTCATGTCAATGTGTATTTTCAGACATTTAACCACTCAAACCATCAACACTAAGTAAACTTTCACTCTGTACTTAGTCTGCTCTTTTTCCCCCTCTCTTTGCCGAAAATAGCCGATGTACAAGTTCGCAACGGCTCGCGCTGTGAGGCGTTGTGAGCTTGTAGATCGGCTATTTTCGGCTAATGTTCCCCTCAGAATAGGGATGCTAGGGTTCAAGTGGTTAATGTAAAAACAAAAATCCTATCACACAAAAATTTGGCAGACCCCCTGTAGTAACTCTGAGGACCCCCTAGGGGTCCCGGACCCCCTGTTGAAGACCACTGATTTACTATATTACAACAAGATCTGAAAACACCAGTGTGAAGGAAGGAAGGAAGGAAGGAAGATGTCCATGTAGCTGCTGTGCTGTGAGTGGTATCATTAACCTCAAGGTGAGCTGAGGTCATGGTGTTAAGCTCAGGACAAAATGTGATTTTTTTCTTGTCCGTTCCGGGTCAGTTGTCCGTGCTGAAGGCAGCAGATGATGGCTGTCCTGATAAATGTGATACAAGCATGCTCGCTGGCTAGAATTATAGCAGGTGTCTCGTGGCTAAATTAGCTCTCCAAGGGCGTAATGTAGTCAGTCTTAAATCTCTGCTGCCCTTTGACTCAGGGTGTGCTATAAAAAAAGTGGATAGGGTTCATTACAAAAAAATGTACCAGGATTCTAATTAACCCATTAAGACCGGGAACGCATCTCTGTCACTTTTAGATTTCTTTAGGCTATTCAAAAATAGCAGATATACAAGCTCATAGCGAGCTTGTAGATCTGCTATTTTTGTAAAATCGTGAACATTTTTGCAAATCTTTTTCTTTGAATATATATATATATATTTTGAAGCATTAGGATTTAGAAAAACATTTTTTAATCGGCCTCAGGTCTTAATGGGTTAAAAAAAGACGCAATCCCCCACAATTTTCCAACAATTCCACTTCACTGCTGATCAGAGAAGGAATTCTAGATAATAATGGCCCATGAGTCCTGTGCAATTTGAATTCAACTTCCGTGCTACATGACGAATGGATGAAGGGACGTTTTATGAGAGGAAAGGGCCACGTTCAGAAAAGGTCTGTTTGCTTGGTTTAATAGTCCGTCATATTGTATGTATTCAATTTCCCGTCTGTCCGGCGTTCATCAGGCCGGAATGCCATGGACAATTAAAGCAAATAGACATTTTCTGAGTGCGAACCATTCCTTTTATTTAAATGTTAACAGTTTAACCACTGAGTGGAGTCCCTCAAGGGTCTATACTAGAGTATTTTCTGTTTTCTGTTATTGTGGGGAAAGCTTTGGCAGAAAATAGCCGATCGAAAAAAGATCCCCACGATAAGGATAGTGGGGTTTAAGGCAGGGGTCTTCCACAGGGGGTCCGGGACCCCTAGGGGGTCCTCAGAGTTACTACAGGGGGGCTGCCAAATCTTTGTGTGATATGTTTCTTTTTTTTTACCTTAACCACTTGAACCCTAGCATCCCTTTTCTGTGGAGAACTTTAGCCAAAAATAGCAGATCTACAAGCTCACAACGCCTCGCGCTGCGAGGCGTTGTGAGCTTGTAGATCGGCTATTTTTGGTAAAGAGGTATAGGTGTAGTGGGGAAAAAAGGGCAGACCAAGTAAACAAAAAGTTGAATCTGAAACACAATTGTATACGATATAGAGGGAGGGGGTCCCTGCTTCATCTCTCTCTCAGCTAGGGGGTCCTTGGGCTGAAAACGTTGAAGACCCCTGGTTTAAGGGGTTAATAGGACAACGTGCCAGGCGGTCAGAGCGCAGTGGCGCAGTACAAACAAACAAATGAACGACAGAAGAGACAAATGGTGAGCCCGTCAAAAATGAATAAAGTCTAGAAAATATAAATCCTCCCAGGGCCATATCCAGCTTGCGTTCTTCCGAACATGATTCATCATTATGAGCAAAGTCAATCAAGGTCAGTCCCTTGCTTCATTTTTCACAGCCTCGGTCTATAGCTGTGGAATTCAATAAAATACTATAATAAAAAGCAAGGCAGCCGCACATTTTTGCAAGAGAGAAAATCATTATTTCCATATTTTCTTGCTTGGCATGAATGCCATGCGACTGTTGAAAGCAAAAAAAGTACATAGGCCTATTTGCTTCGGGAAGTTTGAGTAATTAAACAAACAGAGAAAAAAAAAACATAAAGAGGTTAGGACTATGGATTTGGCACAACTGAATTACTTGATGATGGGAGGCAAAACACTCAGCTTTTCAGCAGTGTTGAATACAGCTAAGGTCTTTACTCTCTGTGACGAGACGCCTAAGTGAATTCAAAGGATTGTAAGTCTATATGCCGGATATGACATGAATGCAAGGACACTGAGCATTATGACAATTGTGGATTTGCAGGAGGCACAGCCACCATAGACTTCCAGTGAAGGCCGAGTGTACACAAGCGAAACAAAAGTACACAGTATAACCGTTTAAACAAGGCCTCTGACAACTGGGTGGTTACTAAATACTACCACTACGAGGAAAACAAAGAAACTGCATTTTCCATGAGGAGAAATAACAAAAGGAAAGACTGCAGCATTGTGTGTTCTCAATGGCGGGTTTGCTTTCCTAGAACGGTGTTCTCTCTCAAACGGTGGGGCCTGTTGAAGCCCAGGCAGAAGTCGAAACTAGCTGAAACTAGAAAAGTGGATCTTCGTTAGGCCAAGGTTGCCTGATATACCCAGGGCTGTGTCAAGTCGAAATGGCCATGAACGCACTCGACATATTGAACAGATATGTGAGGGGTGAAAAATACATCAATGCTCAGTTTCGCCGTTGCTCACGGCAGGTCAGGGTAGTCCAATTTGAAACTTAATGCCTTCTTCATCACTTATTCTCGCTCGCTCACGTTGCTCAGCTGGTGCATGCGAATTTGATTGTCTTTAGGGACGGATGAATCTTACATTTAGTGAATAGCAAACAAAAGAAGGTTGCTCCCCAGTCCCTAAAAACCTCCCAAAAAAACGTTTTGCCCATTTGGACAGCCAGAGAGCAGGCTTCATTTGCGCGAATATTTTTGTTTTACTTGCCCCGGGCAGTCGGGCCACCATTAGGGGCCGTGTCCACCAAGACTTTATTTCCTGTATGTTTTTAATTGTTCACAACGGGAGCGCTGTGTTTTGCATTTTTATCTGCTTGCCGAGAGCTGAAATATTTTCAACCTGAGGGTTCGGAAGCGTTTTTTTAGGCGAGCGCCGTGCGTTTTCAGCTGGGAAGACGGAAGAGACACTTTGGTGGACACATAGCCTTGTGTCAACCCGCGCAGCCAATCAGAGTATAAGTTCACTGTGGATTAGTGCTCCCCCCTGCGCTAATTAAGTGTGCACCATCAGCAATTAATGAACCCTGCCACAGAGACTTGATGATTAAATGCCCTCTTCCAAGTTTTCAAGTGTTGTCTGTAAAGTTGTTGTAAGTAACTTCTACGCTTACTGTGGGAAACATATCGTTGCTGTTGGGCAGAAACCTCTTATCTCCATTCTAACTTTTTGTGTTTTTTCGTAAATTAGCGCCCTACTTGATCACACAAAAGTATCAAAAGTAGCAGATCCACAAGCTCGACACTGTTTTGAGCTTGTAGATCTGCTTCTTTTGAACCCTGAAAAGTAACAGATTCGGACATATGAGGTTTTCCACCCACCAGAGACAATACTGTTTTCCCATTCGTGCAGCCATGTCACCGTGCAAACAGTGTATCCTACTGATATTAATTATTGCAACCTGTCAGCTACAGCATGGCGATGGCAATCGTCACCTTCCTATCTGCGTCACCTGTCTTCTTGCTGGCAGCGAGGCTCTGACTCTCAACTTCTCACACTGTGTTCTCATTATAGGCAGAACAGGCCAACTGTGAAAGGAAATACAGGCTAAGCTGCAACACAAGTCCCCCCAAAAACCTGCAGTGATGTTGCATAAGTACTGCATCAGCCAGCCACAGTGGAGCCTCTTCTATTCCTGTTCCTGAACATTATTTAGTGCAACGTCAGCTGTGTTGAAATGTTAACGTCAAACAACTTTTCAGACCTTTATTTCTTTTTTGGTGTTTTGACACCAGATGGCTGAAAGATGAACTGAAATTTGCAGCTTTCAAATTGTTCCTTTTTAGATTTGGAATAACAGCTGCTTGCTGCATTCAACATTTTCATATGGCATCTATTAAGTCATTTTCAAAGAAAGGAGAGCAAGCGCCGGTCGCGGTCGTGTCTCATGCACACGCCTATGCCAAAGTTAAATAGTCTGTTGTGTCTCATGCACACGCCTATGCCAAAGTTAAATAGTCTGTTGTGTCTCATGCACACGCCTATGCCAAAGTGAAATAGTCTGTTGTGTCTCATGCACACACCTATGCCAAAGTTAAGTAGTCTGTTGTGTCTCATGCACACACCTATGCCAAAGTTAAGTAGTCTGTTGTGTCTCATGCACACACCTATGCCAAAGTTAAGTAGTCTGTTGTGTCTCATGCACACACCTACAGATGTGCCATTTCAAAACTTCAAATGTCCTGCCATCGCCAAGACAGTACATTTTCAGGGGATTCCCAGGGCAATAAGAGGGACAAAGAAGGGCATTTAAAATGCTGAATTATTTTGATGATCACTGCTTTTATGATGCTAATTAATTTGAGCAACTGGTCAAGGACCTCTTCAAATCACCTTTCGCCTCATAATGAGTCTGACACCTTCTTCAACACACATTCTTTTGTTCTCATGTATATGGGTGTCTGTTGAAGGGAAAAACGGGGGTGTGTATTGACAACTTATTTTCAGGGGCAAAACAGTGCATTTTTAAGGGAAGAAAAGGGAGGGGAAAAAAAAATCCATTTTCAGGGCACTTTCAGGGAAAGAACAGTAACGTGTGAAGTTTTGAAGTGGCACATCTGTATGCCAAAGTTAAGTAGTCTGTTGTGTCTCATGCACACACCTATGCCAAAGTTAAATAGTCTAACTAATTGGATCTCAAAGTGGGGTCCTGGGGGGGGGGACCCCAAATATAGGCCTATAGATTACATTTCAATAATAAAAGTAAATAGAAAACAATGGGTCCAATTAGTCTATTTTTGCAATAGAGCGGTATGGTCACATATACCCATATATATATAGAGAGAGATCACATTTCCCAACCCCACCTTAGGGGCTGCCGGACTAATAGGCCAGTCACAGTCACAGGCCTATATTGTTGATCAACTATATTCACTCATATTATATGAGTGAATATAGTCAGGACAAACGTGTATTTGGTGTCTATAGGCCTGTGGCAGTGCTGTCGAGCCTACCCTCTGTGAGCCTATCCTCTGCTTGGCTTCCCAAAAGTGTGTCTAGTCAGACGCTGCAGGAGGAGGGGGTGGGGCCAAGATGTTCACTTCAATGCTGTAGCAGGCCATTCTGCTGTAGATATGGTCTCCTACCTCTATTCAGTTATTCTACCTCCTACCTTTATTAACTGGTGTGGTTATAGCAAACGCAGATCAAACCACATTGTATTTGTCTTTGATAAGCTTAACTGACAACTGCTGATAAAAACACAACTTATTGACACAAGGCATTAACACTCACACTTCTGTGGATTACAGTAAAATTGTAATGACAATCACATTCACAATCACTTAATTCTGAAGTGCCGGTGCGTCCATCTCCACCCACTCTGACTCTGCGGCCGCACTGAGGCGCCTATACGTTGGACACTGTACACCCGACGTTTGCTTCATATGCTCTAGCCTTTGATTGCTTTTCAATAAAACCATATTACATAGGTATCACCTACATGTTACTGATTCTAGAGAATGCTATATTATTATAATCTGTTCTTTATTTCCTGCCTGATGGATTAATGAAACTGAACGGATTTTTTTTTGTATTCCTTTAAGATAAAATATTCACACGCAAATACAAACACACACATACACACACATGCACACAAAATGAAATGCCACTTTGCTTGGCTTTTAACTAAATCACAGTCATAAACCTCTATCAAAGTCATGGAGATACGGTGGAAATAACTGAGGTAGGCCATATTGTTTATCTATTTACCTGTTCCCACTTGGCAAATGACTCAGCATGATCAACAAATGTAAATCGAGGCCTGTGGCACCGGGGTGGGGGCACAAAACAAGGAGTGGCCATTAAAATGGCAACCATGCAGCTATACTCAGAGCCCCCGCTGGGCTCATCACAGCAGTGTGGGAATGATGCAGACACGTTGGTGCTTACAGTAATGCTTCCATCTGTCTGTAGTAATTGAACCACTAAGATTTACAGTGACAGTCACACAACTAAGGAGCATAGCTCACATCCGTGTGTGAGAGGGAGTCGTACACAATTAGAGATGGGCAAAATTATCGATATCGCAATATATCGTGATATTTTATTTCCCAATACTGTATCGATACTCCAGGCCATAGTATCGTGATACTTTTGGAGAAAAGAAAATCTGTTCCCATGCATAGAAACCAATGGTAGAAGTCCGGTCGTGACATTCTGCTCCTCTAGATGTCGCTGTACTATAGCTAGTGATAGCTACGATAGCTACGATAGATACGTATCGTATCGTGAGGTTCTTGCCAATACCCATCCCTATACACAATGAGGCTAAAATGATCAGCTGTGACCTATACGGGCTATCACAGTCTACGGCAGGGGTCGGCAACCTTTTTGACATGTGTGCCATGTTTTTATTCATAAAAACATGGCACACATTAAGTTGAATTATGATTGACCAACAGATTTTGATTGTCCAGACACATAACTTTTTTTTTCTTCTTCTTTAGAAATATTTTCTTTCACATCACATTACATAATGAACATTAGACTCTCCATTAGACTCTCTAAGCCTCCCCAGTCAGATTTCAGAGTTTGAATGAATGTAGAATTATGTGCAGGATGTAATTTGCATACAGATGTGAGGGGATTTAATTTCTCTTTGAATATTTAATTTTAAAAGAACAATCCTCTCTCTCACACCAGTGTGTCAGTGATCACCCTCCCTTGTGCTAATGTTACACCCGTAGCTAAGGTTGCCTACCAGCCAGCCGGTTATCCGCACAGACTCTACGGGATAACCGGCCGATCTTTACGAGAAGCCATATAACAAGAATTATGCTCGATTAAAGTTGATATCGGATGTAATTGGCTGAAATAGTAGACCATAATAAAGAGAAGCATTTCTCTTAAACTAGCCTCCTTATGCGTGTCATTAAGGATTCTAGAGGCTATATTTAGCGTGCCTCCAGGGAAACGGATTAATGACTAGAGAAGGCCAGGGATAGGGGGAAAACATAAATCCATACTGAACTAGGTTTTAAAGGAGAATTCCATCTGAGAGCCTGTCGTGTCCTGAAGCCAATAATTGCACTGCCTATGGTCGGGATCATGGCATTCGCAATATGTCACATCACAGAAGTCAGGTAAAAAAAAAACATGACATGATAACTAAGATTAAATAATCCAATATTGTCTCTCTCTCTCTCCCTCTCCCTCTCGTTTTACCTGTCAGCTGAATCTAATAAGACCAAAAAAATACCTCAAGATCAAAGCTGGCACCGTCAAGCATTTCACACAAAATAAAAGCTTGACGGAGCTTTTTTTCCCTCCATTTCATGCCAGTGAGCTATAATTGTATAATGTCTGCTTCTTTAATGACAAGTCTCATTTCACGGCTGCCGATGTTGTATATAATGGAATAGAACTGCTATTAATAACGAACTCTAATGAGCTCATCAAGGCGACATAATAACGTATAGCTGGGCCTTCTGCTGATGACAGCAACACGTGCAGACTCTATATTGACGGCTTGGCTTCACACACAGAAGGAGTGAGAATGTTTTTTGGCACGGAGATTAAGGACCAGATGCCTGCTTCCAGATGTGCGCTACCGTATGCACACTCACAGTTGGCTGGGCGTGTTTGCCGGGGCATTGGTCATGCGCGTTATAAGATTTGTTTACGGCTTTGTGGGTCACAGCAAGCAACAGGAACACAAACGGTCGCCGGGGACATAGCTTATCAGCCGGCACACATATGGTGACCTGTGGCTAACCCCAAACACTGAAATGATACGGCTGGAGTTACACCCGACCCGACGCGGGAGAATTGACTGTTTCAGTCTAAAGCAGAGCCTGTTACAGATGAAGCCACCGCACAAGTCTCACTATTTCCAATTATAATCTTTTTAACAGCACTGCTTGCTGAACTAACTGCTGCTGTACCTGTGATCCATCCCAAGGGGAACGATTGGGAGAAAAATAGATGCCCTTTCTTTCCGAACATCAAACAGGAGAACGAACGAGGCCGTCCTGCTGCTGAAAGAAGTCTGTGGAGGCCGATTCTACAAATCCATGTCTTCTAAATCCTTTTTTGGAAAAAAACGTATGTTACTATGTCAGTGGTTCTCAAACTTTTTCATGTCAAGGACCCCCAAAATGATATGTATTTGGCAGCGGACCCCCAGCTCAAAATAGTTTGTTCCAGGGACCCCCAGAAGCAAAGATCTGAGTTACAAATGTTCGCTTTAAAAATATATATATTCAAAGATTTGCACACATTTTCTTGATGTTTCAAAAATAGCACTCTGTGCCACGCTATGAGCTTGTATATCTGCTATTTTTGAATAGCCAAAGTGTAAAATAATGCTTTTTAGCTCAACTCAAAAAATGACACAGATGCGTTCCAGGCCCAGGATTACTGAAAAAAAATGGGTTACAAAATCGTGGGATAAAAGATAAAATAAAATAAAATAAAATAAAATAAAATAAAATAAAATAAAATAAAATAAAATAAAATAAAATAAAATAAAATAAAATAAAAATAGAAGATGTACAAGCTCGCGGCACAAAGTGACGCGCTATGAGCTCGATACCAAATGATACCAACGTATATGAGGTTTCCACCAGACAAGAGATGATATGTATTTAATAACCACCGAAAAATGATACACGTCGGGTAGCTTTTGATGAAAAAGAATAGAACGATGTGCACATCATCCACACCCAGTGTCGGCCGGGCAGGTGCTTGAGCAAAAGAATAACAGCAAACTGACTGATAAAAAGACACGCTCGCACACCGCCGATACATAGCTATAAAGCTTTTGAAGCACAAACCATTGTGTGGGAGAAGCGAGCGGGCAGCGAGGTCACACAATTACACGCAAAGAGCAACAATTGTTGATGTTGACTTGACAGACAGTGGGGGAAAAAAAGCAAGGGAAGAAAACGCTTTTGTTCAGTGCAGCCACTGTAGCTCTAATTGTCGTGTTTGACAAATGGTTCCCTTTACAGCTATTCTGGGAGGAAAGTGTCGACAAAGCCCGAGCCTCTCGCTGTGATGATTAACAACGGTACAGAGCCAACATATAACCACTGCAAGTTAGCACTTAGCAGCAAGCCGAATGCCATTCCATGAAAGCGTTGTACTCACTGTTTATCCATTTGGCATCAGGGTCATGAACCTTGAAATCTTTCCTGAAGATGTCGCCCACGGTTAACTTGCCCTTAAAAGCGAGGCTGTCATCTTCTCCTGCAACACACAAACAACAACCATTGTTTAAAAAAAACGCATAGCATGAATCCAGACTGCAAAAGCGTGTTTTTGGACAGAGAAAACAGAACAAAGAAAAAAAAGCAAGTAGTTTACAAGGGAGCTGGCTCATAATGCATGAAGAAACATTTATACAATAAATTAACCAGCCGGTCTAAGATAATTTAGATAAGATGATGTTTATTGTCACTGCATATAAACATCGCACCAAACGGAATTCCGTTTGGTGCACCCACTTCAAATCAAACAGCATCATCAACATTGAAATACAGAATACAAAAAATGGAAGTTGTAATAATCACCCACTATTGTCTAATCATTCACGCAAGACTGAGAGAAAGCACTGCGTATTAAAGAAAGTCTCAAGGTGCAAGGCCCAACAATACCATGAAACTGAGAAAACAGCCAGCAGCACATCAATGAATGTCCTTTTCACAAAGTTGTGTCTTTACCTCACCCAGACTAATAAAACTGTGTGAAAAGGACATTCATTGAGTGCTGGCTGTTTTCTCAGTTACCCAAACGCAAGACAAAAATAAAGCTGTTATCTCAAAGCAAATTGTTGGCTAGCTATCAAAACTATGTAGCCTTCTCTTCTGTTTGAACTTCAACACAACACATTAACCTCATAACAACACAGCACCAACACCAATGATATTAGGAGTTGCATCTTCCTTCTGCTTGGCCTCGTCAGTTCACCTTTCAAATAATTTACAGGATAAGGTATTTATTTATAAAGCGCCTTTCAAAACAGCAGTGGTGGAGACAGAAGTAACACAGTCTGACTGTCAACGCTAACCGAGGATTGGCACCATTTATTTCATATCTGATTTTTGTCTCCGCCAGGCCGAAAGGCAGGGGGTATGTTTTACCCCCTGTCCGTCCGTCCGTGTGTCCGTCCGTCCGTCCATCCGTGTGTTCTGTCCGTGTGTTAGCAGCTAATCTCCGGCACCGTTGGCCCGCTCGCTCCAAAACTGCGCACACACACTCCCTGGATGCCAATTCAGAACCGCTGCCCCAAATATTTCACATGTTATAGCGCCACCAGGAGGCCAATTTGTGCAAAACCCATTTTTTTATATTACTCCTACAGATTTTATCCAAACGTCAGGCAAATCGGTACACAGTATCTCTATAGTCATGTGATCAACACGGGTCTGTCTAATTTCCCATATTCCATCCTCATTGGCTAAGGTTGGCTTCCAAAATTTGCAGGATTGGTCCGTTTTGAACAAAATGCCTCAAATCATGAACGCAGCATGCGATTTCCGTGAAATTTCACACGCACATTCCCACTAGGCCGAGGAAGAAATGCCACCCTTTTCACATTGGCCTGTTATAGCGCCACCAGCAGGTCTAATTTAGCAAAACACATTTTTGGAACAAAATGCCTCAAATCATGAATGCAGTGTCTGATTGCCGCGAAAGGCCTAAGAATAAATGGCACGGTTGGTGCCCTTTTCACATTGGCCTATTATAGCGCCGCCAAGAGGCCAGAATAACATACCTGACATGGCGGAGACCTGTGCTCCGAGGAGCACTTTTTCTATTTTTATCTGATTTCCTCCATCAGACAAGAGAAAGACAGATAGCTAGATAGATATAGATATATATATATATATATATATATATATATATATATATATATATATATATATATATATATAAAATACACCATCTGTCCATTTGTCTTTGTTTAGTGTCGTATAGTGACCTCCCACAACGGTCAGTTCTCACCCAACCCCATTTGACCTCTACGCAAAATGACCCGTCCTATACACACCACCAACATCCAGCTCAACACAGCCGTGCAAATCCTAATTAGGACCGCTCGTTCAACCCCACTCCCTGCCGTGATTAACACTGCTCTGTGTGCAGTACAATCCAGAGTGTTCATTTAACTCTGAATATGTACAAACGGACCAATCAGGGTGGACATTAGAGATGCGCGGATCGCGGTTTTAGCCGCTGTTGCCGCAGTTAACCGCGGTTTGGGTGGATTCGGGTCAATCAAATATAATTATTAATTAATATCGGATAAACCGTGGGTGAAATATTGCGGTAAATAAATGAATGACATCTAATATATCTATCCATAAAATAGCTAAATCTCTGCGTGCTTGTGTCTGTGTGAGTGTGTAGAGCAGCCTCTGTGCGATGCGATCACAAAATGCATTGATTTAGCCTATGGAATGTCCATGCGACGTGCGTCTTTTTTCTTTTTTTAAAACCGGTGCTGCGCTGACAGCAGAGCAGTGAGCTCTGTATGTTGGATGCCGCATGTATGCTGGATGCCTGTATGTTGGATGCCGCACAGAGTCTGTCTGTTCAGCGCAGCAGAGCAGTGCGCTCTGTATGCTCAGCGCAGCACCGGTTTTTAAAAAAAAGAAAAAAGACGCACCGATATTCCATAGGCTAAATCAATGCATTTTGTGATCGCATCGCACAACTAATACTAAAACTAACGGGGAATACCAGAAAATAATAATATTTTGACATACGGGAAAAGCGGTTGGTGCGGATGCGGATATTTAAATTGGATATATATATATATACAATATATATAATTATTGCGGTTGGATAACGGGCGGATAATTAATTTGTACATGCGGATTCGGGTGACGTGAGAGGCCATCCGCGCATCTCTAGTGGACATACAGTACAGTACACAGGAAGTGAGCTGGGGAGGCAGAGAGAGAGAGGCAGAGAGAGAAAAACACACAGTATGGTGTCTGTCTGCCCGCTAATCACTGGCCATTAAAATCTCTCTGTGAGTCATGCGCATGGCTGTCGCCTACTGCCACAAAGCATCCACGGCAGCAGGAGCGCAATAATTATGCGTGCGTGATGCATCTTCAGAACTCTACACATGCTGTGATAAACAGCCATTTAAGACGCAGGAAAAGAGTCATGGGAATGAGTGGATCCATGGTTGGTAACCCATTAAAACATGAGGCCCATTCTACAAATGCCATCTAAATCTGTAGTTTTCAAACCTTTTGGTGCCAAGGACCCCAAAAATGATATGTATTAGGCCGCAGAACCCCCAATCTGAAAAGGTTTTGTGCCAAGGAGGTTTTTAAAAAAATCACATTCATTCAACACTTTAACAATTCTTCAAAAATGTTTAAAAAAAAAAAGTTCTGCTATTTTTAGCCAACGCTAAAATCTAAAATTACGCAGATGTTTTCCTGTTTTTAATGGGTTAAAGGGAAATACCACTCATTTTCAACATTGAACTATGTCTTTAATACACCTTATCCACTGGATAATTGATTGAGGACATGTGATCAGTGACATACGCAGAAGGTGTACTTTTGGCTCCGCCCCCTCAGCCATCAATTATCCAGTTCTAGGCAACATAGAAAGGGGGGGAGGGGGACTTTTTTCTTATTTCCAACAGCTCTAAGGTGTATTAAAGACATAGTTCAATGTTGAAAATGAGTGGCATTTCCCTTTAAGTAGTAAAGATACTTGGCACACACACGTGCGCACGCACGCACGCACAGAGGTGTGCTCTGGTAATACTGAGATTTGGTGGCATACTGTAAAAGTCATGTCAAATGCTTCCTCTCTATGGGGCATGTGTGTGTGTGCATGCGTGACGACCAGATAGGAAGTCTCAGACAGGGATGGTGCACTGGGAACGTGTTCAGATTTACAGCATCGTGGACTGTGCAGGTTTTATGTTCAGGGCCTGCCGGGATGTGTTCCACTATTCATGCTTCAACTACTAGCAGGAGAATCTTTCCATGCATTCATTTTTTATCGCATCTCTGGCTTTCATGGATAGAGGGTAAGATGGAACAACAAACAGAGACAGACAGAAGAGAGGCGTGATGAAAGGGCTCGAGCAGGATTCAACAAACACATCATTGTGAGTACATGGCTCATGACCTGGGGGACTCCCTCTTCCTTTTCCCTAAACCCCAACCTTTAACTTCAAAAAACTATGCCTAAATCTAACCTTAATCCCAACCTTTAACTTCACAAAAACTATGCCTAAATCTAACCTTAATCCCAACCTTTAACTTCACAAAAACTATGCCTAAACCTAACCTTAACCCCATCCTTTAACTTCACAAAAACTATGCCTAAACCTAACCTTAACCCCAACCTTTAACTTCACATAAGCTATGCCTACACCTAACCTAAACCCCAACCTTTAACCTCACAAAAACTATGCCTAACACTAACCTTAAACCTATACTTTAACTTCACAAAAACTATGCCTAACCCTAACCTAAACCCCAACCTTTGACTTCACAAACACTATGCCTAACCCTAACCCTACAGTTGAATGCTCTTTTCATGTATTGAAATGTAATAAACTGTACATATCTACAGTAGTAAAAAAAAATGTTCTACTCTCTAAATCCGGGATCTGCATCGCTACCCAAAGATCTGACATGGGTGAGGCTCTAATAGACACTAACGCCATAATAACACTGGCCTATAATTGTCTGATCACCTTCAACTTTGTCACATTTGATTTATTTGACATTAGGTTACATTTTTTTATTTTATTTTATTAGGTCTTTGAGACTACAGTAGGTGGTGAGAGACCACTTAGCATAATTTCAGTGATATTGTTTTTTGTTTATATTTTATTCATTCTTAGTGACCACAAATAGGTGATCCGTTACAGCACTTGTCTCACTTAAAAAAAAACGATTTGACCATTTCTCTTTTCTGCTCCCCATAGCTGGCAATGCCTCATTGCCACCATCCCAACTTTATAGTGGATACTTGTAGTGGAAGGACTTTGGGGGGGGGGGGGGTGTACAATTGTCAATCTATACTGTATATATGCTTCATTTTCTCAGTTGCAGGAAAAATACAATACATACAATCTTTTTCAGGTTTCGACAGGTTAGGAACTACTGTTCATTCAGGCTCAGTCTTGTAACAGTTACATGGGGATCGATGGAAAATCAATTCCAGCACTATATATATACTGTATATATATAAATGCAGGAAGATAGCCCCTAAGTGCCGCCTTTCTTCTCACACACACACACACACACACACACACACACACACACACACACACACACACACACACACACACACACACACACACACACACACACACACACACACACACACACACACACACACACACACAGCATTGGAAACAGACTTCTAGGTACCACAAATGACAACACAAGATGCATCTGGCTCCTGCCATAAATCATAAACCTATAAATATCAGAGCGATATCTGACAATGACTGACAGGTTTGTGACGCCTTAGCCAATTATAGCTGACCAGAGGTCATTCCCTCTTCATTTCTCCATCAGGACAGACCACAGAAGAGCTGACAAACAAACACCTCATCTCCCTGACTAAGACAACATTGATAGCGGAGTCGTTCCACCAAACTGTTTGTGAGAACTCACAAACATCCTTTTAGCTACAGCTGTGCATTCACAGGACGCATTCCCAAGTGAGACAGTTAAGCCGACGCCACCATTTGAGAAGCAATATTTTCCTTTTACCTATTATGTTTAAAGTGCTGAATCATTCGTGTGTGATACTTATACAATAGGTCAGGTTTAAACTTCTTGAATTGCTTATTTCATACAGAAACAGGAGATAACGCGATCCAAAGATTTGCTGCTCCATTCACTTCCCTGTTAAAATATTAGGGAAATATTCTGTATCTCGGCTCCTGTGTTTTATTATGTATTTTTGGCAAAACATGCTATTTTCAACTTGCCGCAACTATGGAACGTTTTACCGCGATCGGATAATTTTCCCCCCCAAATTCTACGAGACCCCTGTGCGTGTAATGATGGGATCATCGTGCGAACAGCAAATGTGCAAAAATAAATCTGGATTGCAATTCAAAAATAGCAAAAATAGCAGATCTACAAGCTCAAAACGAGTCGCAGTGCGACGCGTTTTGATCAGCTATTTTTGCTACTTTTGTGTGACATAAAATGGCAAAAAAAGTAAAAATACGGAGAGACAGTATATCTCTGCTGTCCAGCCAGAAACTGCTAACTCCAAAACGCTCATTGTTCAGGAAACGCAAAAACAAAATATACGTTTTTCAGGAAATGAAGAAAACCTTATATTTTTAAAACAAAGCAACACTGCCTCATCAAAGTTGGTATAGTGACGTTATATATTGTCAGATACTTGCATGTGTCATTATATTATCAACACTTTAACCAAATCGCGGGTAAATCAACACTTTACCCAGCGCAAGTGCAGAGGAGGATTACCCAACGGGCCGACTGGGCCCAGGCCCAGGGGCCCCTGAGCTAGGGGGGCCCCTGAGCTTGAGCCTTTTTTTTTTTTTATAAAAAAAAATGTTAACATATTTTTTTAACAATTTTAACATAAAAAAAACCTATTAATTTCCATTATTAACCGAGATTTAACCGCAAAAATGTCGACCCCTTCGACCCCTTCGCGCGCGCGGGAGGGGGGTGCGTGCACGCGTGCACCCACGGAAGGGGGAGGGGGGGCCTTTTGCGTGTCTCGGCCCAGGGGACCGTTTCTTCCTAATCCGCCTATGCGCAAGTGGAGTTAGCAGTTTCAGACGAGCAGAAATCAAGCTGAAGTGGAGTTAGGTGTCCAAACAACAATAGCTCCACTCGCTGCTAAGGGAGAGGTTTCTGAAGGGTACAAATTCTCAAAAGCTAACAATGGATCTCCAAGCTCACAATGCATCACAACAACGTGTGAATTAATGCCCTGATGCTTCATGCCACTTATTATATAGGCCTACAATAATAAACAGGACTTTAAATATTACAATAACTTCTGCAAAGAGGTAGTAGAATAGCGCGACAGAAATGCTATGAACGCCTTTCTTCTTGTCACATTGCTCTCCTCATTAAACACTTAATAGATTTTAGAAATATAATTACTTGTTTTCATAACATTAGCGTCAGTGCTAAGTTTGATAAACAGGTACACTGCATAGTTTTAACAGACTACGGGGAGCTTGTTTACGTGATCCTCCTCCTCGTTCACTGCGCAACGCGCTCTACTCATGCTGTTGAAAAGCAGCGCTGTAGAGGAGAGGGGGGAGTTGTTTGTTTTTGACGGACAGTTTGAGGATCCAATGGAGTTGGGAGTTTTCGTCAGAGGCGCTTTTTAATACTTTTCATTGGTTCAAATGTTTTGATATTTTACACAGACCTAAAGGGTGTTCAATAGCCTTGATTTATGAAAAAAAAAAAAAAACTGAAAATGGAGTTAGCTGGTCCTGGCTGGACACCGACGATATGCAATGTGGCCCTCTGGAGTGAGTGTGGAAATATAGTGGCCCTCTCCCTCATCAAAGTTACCCACCCCTGACTTAGTTTGTAGCAAATTCAAATTTAGAGATTACTCTGACTTAAAATGTATTTCCTAACACGACGCCCACATTACAGTTGAAGCTCCGAGACCAGATAGCAGCACATCCTCTTCTCCCTCTTCACAGCCAAGGGAGGGGAGCGATAGTTGACATTTTAGGATATGCAAATGAGCTGGGCTCCTTGCCAGCTTAATACCCTAGGTATGAAAATGGAGTTAGCTGGTCCTGGCTGGACACCGACGATATGCAATGTGGCCCTCTGGAGTGAGTGTGGAAATATAGTGGCCCTCTCCCTCATCAAAGTTACCCACCCCTGACTTAGTTTGTAGCAAATTCAAATTTAGAGATTACTCTGACTTAAAATGTATTTCCTAACACGACGCCCACATTACAGTTGAAGCTCCGAGACCAGATAGCAGCACATCCTCTTCTCCCTCTTCACAGCCAAGGGAGGGGAGCGATAGTTGACATTTTAGGATATGCAAATGAGCTGGGCTCCTTGCCAGCTTAATACCCTAGGACTCACTTTTAGTTAATTAGTAGTTCATTCCCTGAGCCCCTCCTCACCAGCATGTCCTTTTCATTAACCCTTTTCTTTAGTGTTTGTTTTTGTGGGATTTCCTTTTATGTACCAAAATAAACCAGCTCACTTCAAAGCTGCCGCCACCCTCGCCACGTTTAAAACCACACTCAAAAGAAACCTACCTTTCCAGTCTCACATTCCCTACCTAATCCAAATCCGCCTTTTCTGTTTTATTTACTTTTTTAACTAATAAAGCTGTTCTTATTTTGTTTCTGTTTTCTGTAAAGCGACTTTGCGTATCTAAAAAAAGGGCTACATAAATTGTATGAATCTATTATTATTATTATTATCTCTAACCACCAACTTCTATCTATTCTGCCACCCTTCTTTTATTCAATGTTCGCTGTAGGCTGATCGTAATTACTATCTTGATACCTAAAATTCACCCGTTAATACACTCTCCTTCTACCTTCTCCTAAATATACATTCTGACAGATGGGTGTCACTTTTACGAGTTGTTAGACGCTGTAGATCTCCCTACGATGTCAGAAATCATATCTGCATGGGAAAATGAGCCGGGGACTCAAATCCCCGACAAGACTTGGGAAGACAGCCTTGAAGAAGTTAATGCTCTAATAACTCTCAAAAAATGTATAAGATATTACCACACATCTCTCCACAATGTGACAAAATGCAATGCGACAAGAGGAACATCTCCATAGTTTTGCTCTCTGCCCAAGGATAGAAAGATATTGGATTAAGATTTATGGAACATTCTCTGATATTCTTGACATCCATATTGAACTTGACTCTATTCTAATTATTCCAGAAATGTTAGATTCCATTTTCTAAGTTAACAAAAGGGCACAGCAGCAACAAGAAGGAGGTTCCCACGTTTAATGAAATGACCAATACTCTTCACCTTGAGGTTCTTCCTAAAAAATAAAGAAACACAGTTTGATTGGGTTCGGCTGCCCCTCGTCCGTTACCTAAAAAGCAACACAGTGGACAGGACGCTATAGCGGCTATGCGTGTGACATCATCGTACCCGAAAGTTATGCGGGAACGTCTACTGAGTGGCAAAAAAACAACGTTCTGGCCTTGACAGCCCCATACATCCAAACAGAAAAGTCCTATCTGATTGTTTTAGACAATATTATACTCACCAAAATGTCAGCTGTACGGAAAGCTTGAATTATCCTCTTTCTATCGCAAAGTTTGTGTTTCATAAAAATCCACCGTAGACATGTGCCACTGTGCTACACTAAATGGAACAGAGCCTTGATTAGAATAATTGGTAACACCTGTGAAGGAAGTGAGGAAGGGGCCCAATTTCTTCCCAATATGGCTGCCTGTGCATAGAGCCAATAAACATGAAAACTGGACTCACTGAAATGGTATGGCCACAGTTTAAACATTACAGTAAATTAAATTCTTCCATTTTTCTACTTTCTCTCATCCGCGTACCCCTGGGGGGGGAAGGGGGGTCGTCACGCTATCCTATGGTAATAGGATAGCCATGTGATGCAAGATAGAGGTATCTGTCTTTGCTCGTCTTCTTTTTTTGAGGTTGAGCTTGTAAGGCTCACTCGTGTGGTTTGGAAGTTGAGTTCTTCCTTGGCGGTCAATTATATGCTTGGCATCAAAGATATGGTGATATTTGATTAACTGATATGATTAACTAAGAATACTTGTCTTCTGTGGTAGAAATATGATGCATTCCTTCTGGTTCTAACTTCTAAACCTCCTGAGGATATCTGGTATTCTGGAATATTTAACCAGTATTTATCTAGAGATAATCTAGAGATCGAGACACTGGCATTGTGCCAAATTAGGCGATCTTCATGCTGGGCGTCGTATCCTTGGTAACAGTACCGCCATTTGAGAAATACAGCTTTAAAGCAGAATTAAAATAAAGCCGGTGCAGAATTGTACGATTATCAGTCACTCACTGGACAGTACACAGCCTGTGGGTGGTGGCAATAACTTGTCTAGTGCTCTTGAATTGCTGCCTCCCCTGAGATGGCAGAGTACAGGGAATGAATGCCTACAGCTTTAATGAACTGTTAAAATGGCTCATGTATTCATGTATTGTACATGGAGGCGGGCGGCCATTAGAGAGAGAGAGAGAGAGAGAGCTTCATTTACATGATTTGCACTCTTAAAGTACTGTAGGCAGGCAGGTGAGCTTGCAGTGTGTTGCTCAAGCACACTTCTAAAGGTCGCATAGCTGTCGATGGACATGCCTGTGACCCGGCTGGTACCAAGTGTTTATGGTGGGCAATGTTGCGGAGGTGGAAAAGGGCTGTTCTGGTGATATGGTTAACATTTGGCTGGAAGGACAGGGTGTGGTCAAGGATGGCTCCAAGGTTACAGACGGGGTGGAAGGAGGGCGTGGAATGGAATGTTAGAGGGAAAAGTTTTGAGTTGAGCGGATGAGAGAGACTGGACTGCATGATGAAGACTTCCGATTTATTACGGCTGAGTTTTAGGAAGTTTGTTTGCATTCCATGTTTTAATATGGGCAGAGTGGGTGGGAGCAGAGATAGTTTTGGAGGGGAGGCAGAGCTGTGTGTCGTCGGCATAGCAATGGAGCTGGAGGCGGCGGCGCTGAAGGATCTGTCAGAAATAGAGCACGTCGAGCCCTGGGCGACACCATGGGTAAGAGGAGCTGTGAATGATTGGCAGAAATTTAGATGAATTGATGTCTGTCGGAATGGAAGGAGAGGGCAGTGTCAGTGATGAGGCATGAGATGAGTGTTTTAAGGGGTTGATGGTATCAAAGGCAGCATTGACATCGAGAAGATGAGGATGTTCTTTCAGCTGGTGTCAGAAAGAAGCAGAAAGTCATTGGTTACTTTGATGAGGGCTGTCTCTGTGCTGTGTGGCATTGCCCATGCAAAACCCCCAAAACAGTGAGCCCACTCAAAGAAAAAAAACAACATGGTAAGGGTGGGGATTAGAGATCTGCAAGCCCGACCCATTGATTAGGGCTGGGGACATTTTTGCAGACCCTTGTCGGGTTGGGGCCCCGGCCGCGCTCGAGCAACCATGGCCGCCCTGATCCGAGCCCATGGATCATTACACGATTTAAGTTAGATATTTCAAGTAGCATAAAACGTGAAAAAAGTGGAGGCACTAAGCTGGCTTTACTAGTAGTGTGCACATGACATGTGGTGCAGACCAGTCCAGTGGTTTGCACGATTACCTCTGAACAAACACACACACACGCACGTGCATGCAGACAGACTAGCCTCTTTCAAAGCCATGCCATAACAACAGGGAGAGAGTACAGAGGAGAAAGAAACAGAGTGAGATGGTGGTGGTGGTGGTGAGTGGTGTTTGAGTAGTGTGAACAAAGAGGTTGTCAGAAGCAGTTAGCTAGCAGCTGCTTGGCCTGGCAGAAGGAGCGTCCATCAACAAAGCAAAGAGGAAATAACATTCCTATCCCCATCATTTCTCACATGGGCCACACTCCTATAGTGCTGTTCTTCAGAAGGGTGCATTTTTCCTTTCACAGTTTCCTCCCCTACTTTGTATGGTTTTTACCGCATGAAGCGCTTTGATCTCTTAATCCATTAAGACCGGGAACGCATCTCTGTCATTTTAGATGTCTTTTTGGCTATTCAAAAATAGCAGATATACAAAAAATCTTGAATCTTTGTTAACATTTTTGAATATGTATTCAAATATTTGCAAAGATTTGAGTTACAAATGTTCGCTTTAAAAATATATTCAAAGGTTTGCACAAAATGTCAATATTTTCCAAAATAATCTACAAGCTCATAGCGTGGCACTCGGTGCCGCACTATGAGCTTGTATATCTGTTATTTTTGAATAGCCAAAGACATCTAAAAATGACACACAGATGCGTCCCCGGTCTTAATGGGTTAATTGATAATGAACATATTATCTCTGTCCGGCAAAAACCTCCCATCTCGATATTTTTACTTTTTGTGTTCTTTCGTAAATGAATGCCCTTTTTGATCATACTACTACAGTGTCACACAAATTGTCAAACGTAGCAGATTTGCGTAGCTTGTAGATCTGATAATTTTCCTACAAGGCAGACTACTACTACAGTATACTGTCCTTGAAAGTAGGAAATTGCCATTGCTATGTACTTCACCAATACTGCAAGTGCAAAACTGCTTCACGATAACAGTGTAGGTGTAATAATTAAAATATATTTTTTTTTCATGTCAAGGACCCCCAAAATCTAAAATGAATTTGCGTGTCACTTCGGAAGTGACCTGTGAACTTGTAGATCTGCTATTTTTGAATAGCCAACTTATAAATGGATGCAGTGGTTAAAAAATACTGTGACGCTGTATTAACACATTTAGCTGGGGACCCCCTGGAACCCCTCCAAGGACCCCTGGGGGTCCCCGGAACCCCACTTTGAGAGAACCACTACTTTAAGTATAACAGGGAGTCTGCTCTGACAGGAACAAACTGAACAAAGTGTTATAATCCCCCTAGAGAACTGAAACAAACTCATTTTATGAAATCCCCCAGTAGTATTTAAACAAAACTCTGCTGCAGCGTCCCAGTTGAACTGAACCAAACACCTGCAGTCTCCCAGCAGCACTAGAAGAAACTCTCCGTACAAACACAAAACTCCATGCACCTCCTAAACCCATTAAGACCGGGAAAGCATCTGTTTTTAACCACTTTCACCATTATTTTTTACTTTGGCTATTCAAAAATAGCAGATCTACAAGCTCATAGCGCGGCACCGAGTGCCGCGCTATGAGCTTGTAGATCTGCAATTTTTTTTTAAACAAATCATGAAAATGTGTCAAATCTTTGAATATATATATATATATTTATAAAGCGAACAAGTTCAAATTGAATGACTTTTAACACATTGGCTGCCAATTATTTCAGATTTTTTGCAGTAGACTGCCAGAGATTTTTCAATGAAAAAACAAAAGTACTCAGGAGCCAAGATACAGAATTTTTAAGTTTTAAGTTAACAAGGAAGTGGATGGGAGTCTAAATCTTCGAAAAAATCATATCTCCTTGGTCTTTGGGTCAAATGTAAAAAAATTAAATAAAAAAATGATTGGGGAGGGGGAGGGGGGTGACGGTCACTGCAGTATGAAACCGGAGAAGCCACCTGTCCTGTCCCTGCCGGAGGCCTGGCCTTGTTTACAACTGGTGAGCCAAAACGGCTCAAGGTTATCAGAGTGCGTGACATGCAGACGCTCTGTGGGGGGGGGGGGGGTCAGGAAGTGGTCACCCGTCACAGTTGACGAGGCGTTTTAGGGGGCACGCCGTGCCGACATCTGTGGCGGCCAGCTTGAGGCCTGTGCCTGTGATATCCACCTCAGGCGGCCATGTACAGTAGATAAGCATAGCTCAAGAAACTATGTTTAAGCAATAGAGTTGTTCTGATACAGATCGGAAAAGCTGCCGATACTGCCTAAAACACTAATATCGGTATCGGCGAGTATACCAGTCAATACCATGCCGATACCACGTAATGTATCACATGATGATATAATTATGTAATTTACAGTAATCAATTATTTTGCACTTTGAACGCTTCAGTTGATGTTGCACAATTGTTTTATATACTCTTACTGTACTATTTACATTATTATTTTACTTTACTATAACTTGTAGCTGAAACCCCCTCAAGGAACCCTGAGAGTCCCTGGACCCCACTTTGAGGACCACTTAATTAAATTACACACTGGTTTCGGAAGGAAAAAAATGTATCGGCACATCTTTATCCAGCAACAACACATTGAATCCACTTGACGTCTGTGACATCACCTGTGACCATCCTCGACAGCAAATCATAAACTAGGGCTCAGCGGGTTACTGCCACAATAAGTGGATTACAGGTATATTGGCAGGCGGTTGCATTGACTGATGTGACATTGGCAGCCTATGAAAAGCATATCCGGGGGGTGGGGGGGGGTTAGAAGACCAAATCTAAACAGATGGCCTACTGATTAATCTTTCATGTAAATCTGCTCAAGGAAAAAGCATGAAGGTCAGTCTAAAGCCAACTCCTAATGGCGCCAAATGATTATATAAGGACAATTGGGTTGTCAAGTTCAAACCACTTTGAACTCAAATCATTGTGAGATCCTGAAAGAGTGACAGTGAGAGAGAGAGCAGAGAGACATGCGTTTGTGAAGGAAGTGATTTTGTGTCGGCCAACTTCAATGAGAGTTTCTCTGACCTTCAGTGAATGTGACCGTTACCGGTGGGACACGGTTAATGTAGAAATAATCTGACGCTGTGCCGCATGACACTGCAAATAACATGACACACACACACACACACACACACACACACAGCTGTTGTTTAAGGGCATGGAGGCATGGGATTGATTGCGAAACCAAACAGGCGTGTCTTTGCATAGTAATGGCAAAGCAAACAGAACGTGTGTGTGTGTGCGTGTGTGTGTGTGTGTGTGTGTGTGTGTGTGTGTGTGTGTGTGTGTGTCATAGTGCTGTATGGCGTCACGCGGCCACCTCCCTGCCTGTCCTGCATGCGCCACGTACCTGGTGTCAACAGGATGACGGAGGTGACGATCAGCGAGCAGATGACCAGAATGACAAGCAGGGCGATCGCTATTCCTTTCCAGTTCCTCTGCGGCGGGTTGCTCCCCACCAGCTCCTACAGGAGGACAGAGAGAGAGACAGAGAGAGAGACAGAGAGAGAGAGAGAGAGAGAGAGAGAGAGATAGAGAGAGAGAGAGAGAGAGAGAGAGAGAGAGAGAGAAAGAAGATAAAAAGTCTGGGTTAGAGAGATTCAGCCATGATCAAGACGTTATTTTGGGAGAGAGCAAGACGACAGATGGAGGACAGAAAAACAACAACATGAAAAACATGATGCGTGGGAAGTCGAGACCTAGACAGAGAGAGAGAGAGCGAGAGAGAGAGAGAGAGAGAGAGAGAGAGAGAGACAGAGACCTAGACAGAGAGAGAGAGACCTAGACAGAGACAGAGAGAGAGAGAGCTACCGAGAGAGAGAGACAGACAGACAGAACAGACAGAACAGACCGTTTGTTCAATAATGTAACCAGGACAGGAAGATGGGAAGAAAAAGTGATAAAAGTGAGGAAGGAAAGGGAAATGATTATACAGAGGTGAGAATAAGAGAGGTGATAAAATAAAAGGTGGGTGGCAGGGTGGGGTGGGGTGGGCCGGTGAGGGGAGCGAGGTGAGGGTCAGTCAAGGACGAACGTGAAGCCAAGTAGCCGCCTGGCTCTCTCAGCTCTCCTCATGGAGACAGCGGGCCGCAGAGGAAGGGAGGAGGAGGAGGGAGAATTCTTAATGAGCCGAGCTTTCGACGCTCCCGTCACGCGTAAACGAGTGTGACAGATATAAAAACGGAGAAGCGACACGTTTGTGAATTGCATGCCTGCCTGATGCCGGCATCAGAAAAGCCCGAAGAGAGAAAAGAAAAAGGAGGAGTGCGAGTTATGATCAACCTTGAGGTGTGTGGCGCTGCTGTGCTGTTGTTGCTGTTGTTTTGGCTGTCGAAACACTCTGAAACACCGTAACTTTAAAGCACTGTTTAATATTATGTTAAGCAGACAAATGAAATTCTAAAGAATGGATGTGGTAGTTTTATTATTTCGCCCCTCTGAGTCACAGCAACCTACAACTCACCTCCCAACATGATGTATTACTGGCAAATTATTGCAAAGAAAGTCTTGTTTTCATTTTTAAGATTGGTAATCTCTTTTATGCATTACAGTTTTTTTTTTATATTTATAGGATTAGTAAAAGAAAAAACGAAAATGATCAAGCTCGCCTTTTGCAGCGAGATTCAAAAAGAAAACACTGTTAAAACCTGAAACATACTTCAATTACGCTACAGTAGATCAGCTATTGTGTGCAACCAAGTATAAAGCAAGGCTTATGAATAACGTTCTATCTTAAGCCCAGGCTGACTCCGCTTGGCTAACACAAACGATAACCAACAGCTGTAACCAAAACCAAAACCATTCGTGAAGAACTAATATGACTTTAATTAGTTTAAATGAAAAGACAAAAAAAGAAGAGAGAAGCGGAGCATGTGTTTGAGACCTGTGGCTGTGCCTCGTAATGAATTGAAGTTCAGAGGCTTTATAATGGAACCAAAATGGCTGATCTGTGAAGTGAACCTTTTAGTGACCTCGGCTCGTTCCCGCAATAATTGAAAAGGAGCCGCAGACATCATTAGCCTGCAGATGAAGAGTGAAACTGGGACTATTTACCAGACCACCTATTAAAAGAAATAATTCATTTGGGATGCGGTTAGGTCGATGTATACTAGGGCTGTCAAGTTTCCTCAGAAATGATATTCAAATATTGGTCTTAAAAATTGGCATTATTATTATTATTTAAAAAAAAATATATATATTTTTTTTTTGACAGAAACACGTTTACGTTAATGTAAACTTTAACATTGCATAATAAGAGTGTGTGTCACTGCCAATGAATACACCTGTGCTGTTTTTTGTTATGTTTTTTAAGCCCATTTTTACCAAACCACATCACAGGTGACGGCAAAAGAAATGAAAGCATGGCTACGAGATGCCAAGCTTTGTTATGCTTGTCATAACTAAAATAAAAATGGTCTTAAGGCCCAAAAGCTTGTCAGTATCATCTTTTTTTAACCACAGAACCTTTCGCGGTGTATTCTAATGCAGTGGTTCTCAACCTTTTCAGGCTGCGACCCCCAAAAAGAATCATATTTGAACTGGGGACCCCCCACCCAGACAAGCACTTGGAATTGTAGAAGTTGAGGCATTACATTAATATAGATCTGCTATCTTGTATTTTTTTGTTTTTTTAGGTACACATTTTCTTCTTTTTTTTTTACATTTTTCACTGTCATCTGGGGACCCCCCCCAACATCATGTGACGACCCCCCTGGGGGTCCCGACCCACAGGTTGAGAACCACTGTTCTAATGAAATGAATGCAATATGACTACGGCATAGGTTATTATTTACTATATATACTTTCATTTTAACTCCAGTCTGTAAATCAAGTGTCCTTGACAGAGCAGTAAATTGAATTGTCATTCAGTGAGAGTATTCGTCCCCTCTTGTCACGCTCAAATTATGCAGATGGCACGCTGCTGATATAACTGCATAATTCTCCTTTTCGATTATGTTGAGCTGACTACATAATGTAGAAAATATATAAGGACATATATCATTTAGTGATTTATCAATAAAAGATGGCAGGCAATGCACTCCCTAAGTGGACTTTACAGGGATAAATATACTACAGACTGTGGGGGAAAGGACTTTTACAATGCACAAGACATCAACTACATCCTTACATAACCAGGGCACTCTCTTTAGCATTCACAGCCTGCACAAGAGCGCGCGCACACACACACACACACACACACACACACACACACACACACACACACACACACACACACACCCACCCCCCCCCCCCCCCCCGCCCCCCCCCCCCCCCACACACACACTTACTTCAAAAATGTATTCATGTCCACATAAAGGAGAGCATACAAGGACACAAATATTAAAGGTACAGTTAAGGTTACATCCACAAACTCATGGCCTATGTCTTCATGATAGAAAAATAATAATAAGTCACTCAGTACTCTATGGCAGGGGTCTTCAACGTTTTCAGGCCAAGGACCCCCTAGCTGAGAGAGAGATGAGGCAGGGACCCCCTCTATATTGTATACAATTGTGTTTCAGATTCAACTTTTTTTGTTTACTTGGTCTGCTCTTTTTTCCCTCTACACCAAACACCTCTTTGCCAAAAATAGCCGAGCGAGGCGTTGTGTGCTTGTAGATCTGCTATTTTTGGCATACTGTAGCAGATCTACAGATCTGCTATGATCTACTAGATCTACAGATCTACTAGATCTGCTATTTTTGGCCAAAGTTCTCCTCAGAAAAGGGATGCTACACTGTATAGGGTTCAAAGTGGTTATGGTATTAAAGAATAATCATATCACACAAAGATTTGGCGGACCCCCTGTAGTAGCTCTGAGGACCCCCTAGCGGTCCCGGACCCCCTGTTGAAGACCCCTGCTCTATGGGTATAAGTACCAGCGTCTCTGCCATATGTGGCGGTTGCCAAATTATAGCAGAGACAGCACAGTAAGTTGCCAGCCTTTTTGGGCATGCCAAGTTGTTGAAACCCTCTGACAATCGGTCTCCTAGGCTGCCAAATATGAAAACTAGGGATGTCCGATATTATCGGCCGCCCGATATTATCGGCCGATATTAGCATAAAAATTGATATCGGGAAAATATCGGTATCGGTTTTTGAAAAAAAAAAATTTTTTTTTTTTTTTTTTTTTTTTTTTTTTGCTTTATAAATAAGTTACAGGAGTTCTTACTGTATATGGTGTGTGTGATATGAAATTTGAGCTTACCCTAATCACAATAATCCCCGCATATATCGGTATCGGTTGATATCGGTATCGGTAATTAAGAGTTGGACAATATCGGTATATCGGTTATCGGTAAAAAAGCCAATATCGGACAACCCTAATGAAAACAAATAGTCTGCACCTATAGCCCAGCTCTGAGATGGCCTTACATGCCTATAACCTTGACCCTAACCCAAAGAAAGAAACTGCAGTAATCCAATTGTGGAAAAAACAATGTTGTCCTCGATCTCCCATCCTGTCCCTAATGAAAATAGTCTGACGCCCCAAACTTTGTCCCCTAACGTGTCGGGATTCGGGAACACAATCTTGACACAAACAAACTAACTTTACAACAAATTTTGTGGGATAGGAGAACGAAGCGTCAGTAATCTGCTGCGCTCATGTTTCCCATATCGATTTAGAGACTCTTCCTCGCCTGCGTCTCCTTGGCTGTGGGGTCCTACGGTAAATCACACAGGTCTCTGAGGTGACAGAGAGCAGGCAGGGCGCACAGTGTCGTAAACTAACATTCCCGGGGAAGCCACTGCTGTGCTGAAGAAACACATTGATAAGAGTAGCAAACGGCGAGACAAAACGAATAATATTAGCAGCCCTGGAATGATTCCGATGGTGTGTGGTACATAAGTTGCTTATTGTCTCCGCCAGGCCGAAAGGCATGGCGAGAGAGTATGTTTTCCACCCCGTCCGTCCGTCCGTCCGTGTGTGTGTGTGTCCGTCCGTCTGTGACCAGCTAATCTCCGGCACCGTTGTCTTGATCGCAGCGAAACTGTGCACACACACTCCCTGGATGCCAATTCAGAACCTTTACCCCACTTTTTTTTCATGGGCCTTTTATAGCGCCACCAGGAGGCCGATTTGTGCAAAACATATTTTTTGACAGTACTCCTACAGATTTTGTCCAAAAATCACGCAAATCGGTACACAGTATCTCTATTGTCATTAAACGAAACGGGTCTTTCAGATTTCTCATATTCCATCCTGATTGGCTAAAAATGTCTTCCAAAGTTTGCAGGAGTGCTCTGTTTTGAACAAAATGCCTCAAATCATGAACACAAAATGCAATTTCCGTGAAATGTTGCACGCTCATTCCCATTAGGCCAAGGAAGAACTACCATTTGAACATTTTCAAATCAGCCTCATGGTGGCGCTATAACAGGCCGATTTGTGTTTTTACCTATAATTGCACCGATCTGTGTAAAACTTTGTATGCACACTCCCTAAAGGTCAAGGAAAAACCTTTGCCCTGCATCTGCCTTTTATAGCGCCACCAGGAGGCCGACTTATATAAGACACATTATTTTATACTACTCCTTCCAATTTTATCCAAATTTCACGCAATTCGGTACACATGATCTCTATAGTCATGTGATCACGACGGATGGGTTTGATTTTTCATATTCCATACTGATTGGCTAAGATTGACATCTAAAGTTTGCATTATTGCCTTGTTTTGAACAACATTCCGCAAATCATGAACGCACCGTCCAATTGTGCTCAAACTTTGCACGCACATTCACACTATGTTGAGGAACAAATGCCACCCTTTTAACATTGGCCTGTTATAGCGCCACCAGCAGGTCTAATTTAGCAAAACCAATGTTTTTAACAAAATGCCTCAAATCATGAATGCTGTCAGGGTCCAATTGTCGTGCAAGGCCTAAGAACAAATGGCACCCTTTCCACATTGGCCTATTATAGCGCCACCAGGAGGCCACAATAGCTTACCTGACCTGGCGGAGACCTGTGCTCCGAGGAGCACTTTTTCTAGTTTATTCTGTGGTGAGTTATGTATACTGGATATCGTTGCTGTCTGGCAGAAACCTCCTATCTCCATATTCTAACTTTTTTTGTTATTTCGTAAAATCACGCTCTACTTGATCATACTACAGCATCACACAAAAGCATCAAAAGTTTTGAGCTTGTAGATCTGCTACTGCTTGTAAATCTGCTACTGAAAAGTAACAGTTTTGGAAATATGAGGTTTCCACCCAACAGAGCCGATATACTGTGTACAGTATATTCTACTGGAGTATTGAAAAAGGAGGGTTGCAGGGAGTCTATACCGGTGGCTCTCAAAGTGGAGCCTGGGGTTCCAAGGCAGGACTGCGGCAAAATCAGGAACAGTTTAAAGCACTACTTCAAAAATAGTGAAAATAGCAGATCTATAAACTCACAACATGTGAACAAGAATGATTATAAGAATGTATAAGAATGAGAAAGAATATCATTCAGATCATAAGTTTCTCTCTTCCCCGCCTACAATATAGACCAGTGGCTCTTAAAGTGGGGTCCAGGGACCCATGGAGGTCTGAAATTCTGAGAGCGCACAAATGTAACTTACGGGTCCATTAACCAAAGGGACCCGTAAGCGTCCATTTGTGTTAATTTGTGTGGTGATGTGCGGTGATGTAAAGTAACGTAAGTGGAAGTACTTAATTTTTTTTAGGATCTCTATACTGTACTCAAGTTTTTTGTTATGTCAAATCGTTATGACAATTGATTCCTCCCCACACGCATTTCTGTGTGTTCTCACTCCTGTTGTATCCTAATGGCTCACCTGCCAGTCCCGCCCAACACTCCACGCTGACAAGTGCCACCCCCCAACCTGTAGGAGTACGTGATATGATCGATATCACCCGCCCACAGAACACAGGCCAATGGTCAGGCAAAGGCAAACACTTTTGGGCACGACACCACCATTCAACCTGAAAGTCTCTTGACCGGGGGCAGAAATAGCAGATTTACAAGCTCACAACGTAAACCAGCACTTTTCACCATTCATCACACACAACAAAGTATATAGAGACGTGTGAAGTGAAGTAGTTATAGTGGTGAAGTGCCTCATTTTTGCACCGTTCTTTCGGTATTTTTCTTGTCCGAGATGGAAAGTACACTTTCCATCATGAAGATGATGTGAGGTGAAGTGAAATGTCCCCCACACACACACCGTGGTGTCCTTTGATGAATTACAAACGGTGGATGTAAGAGCAAAATGGCTGCCGTCTGAAAATGGTCCAGTCTACTACTGCCTCAATGTCAGAGAGGAAGGAATGTGACAAAGGGATTTGTTCTGCTCTCTCCTCAACGTTATCCCGCTGTGTGTGTGTGTGTGTGTGTGTGTGTGTGTGTGTGTGTGTGTGTGTGTGTGTGTGTGTGTGTGTGTGTGTGTGTGTGTGTGTGTGTGTGTGTGTGTGTGTGTGTGTGTGTGCAGATTGGCGTGAGATGGCTTCACATACAACAGTTGGTCTCTGCTCTAAATGTCATGATTAAATATGACGCTTTCTTGGCAAGGTAAGAAAATATTTTACGGTGTGTGTTAAGCGTAGCAGTGTAGCAAAAGATGATTGAGCGAAGGTAAGCGCGCTGCTCCTCTCAAAAGACCAGGCAATTTCATTCCATTTAGCTGGAAAATAGGAATTCAGAGCCAGATGTTCAGTGAGGTATTAAATCTAACAGTATGTTTCCTGGCCAGCAAAGCCATCTCTGGCTGAAGAATGTGGCTGCATTTCATCCATCCTTGCCGTGGTGTTGAGAGGACATGTTATCTTGTGCAATAAAGTATAGCGTGGCATTAATCACTAATATCGTTACTGTCGGGCAGGAACCTATTATGTCCATATTCTAACTTTGTGTTTATAGACCAAGTGTTTGACTGTACTCGTGCCGTTTTGCATTTCTGTCTAATAAAATATTCAATCAATCAATCAAGCTCTATTTCAAAATGGACCAATTCCTTCACTGGACCATCTTGACATTTGAAATGTGGAAATTCCCCCAGTAGAGATAAGGAACACACACATTCTTCTTAACGCACTGAATGCATGCCCTGCTATATACTGTACATAGCAACAAGAACCCCAAAAGGGGTACCCATCCTGAAAGGTATAGTGACAAATAGGGGTTCCCGCCCCAAAATGGGTTAAATCAAGCCCAGTAGGACTGTTCACAAATCTCCAATACCAGTATATGGACAAAAAATGTTATCTAGATCAGAGAGATGCTAGGTTTGACATTTATCTGGCACCTTAATGTCTTTGAAGCACAACATTGTTCTCTTTGCACTTCACTTATGTGACTCAGTACTTGACTTGATTTTGTTGCCTAGAGTTCCTGCTTACTCTGATCTTGCACTTTGTACAGTCACTCGATCTGGATGAGAGTGTCTGCCAAATTGACAGCTGTATTTTGTAAAAGAGAAAAGAGAAAAAGTCTGGCTGGCACCTTTACCTCCTTTTCGTGACCGTGGCTCTGCAATTATAATCAGTCAGGCTAATTAGCTCTACTCTGTGCACCGGAGGTGATCACAGGCAGCTATGGTAAATGAATGGAGAGGGAGAGGCACAGGGAACCAACTGTGTGCCAAGGAGACCAGACATCACAGATATGAGGAACAAAGTAAATACGTCTGGAGAGATTGGAGGAATATGAAGTTTTCAGAAAGGGCCGGAAGAGTTAAAACGTGTGTGTGTGTGTGTGTGTGTGTGTGTGTGTGTGTGTGTGTGTGTGTGTGTGTGTGTGTGTGTGTGTGTGTATAGCAGAATCCTTAGACGGATTAAGGCTCAACCTCTGCTGAGAGACACAAAAACAATATCAATATCAAGGAGGTTTTTCTTAAAGCTGCTCAGCATTGCATCACTGTCATTTTGACACTCAAACAGTACTTTGCGGTTTCTTCTTCTGAGAAGAACACAACTGGTGAACGTGTAAGACTTCTGAAGAGTCTGAAAAAGTGCGAGCTGTCAGGACCACAGGCCCTGCTGCAACCATGCACAGCTTTTCACATTGGGGGCCACCAGTGGGTCAATTTTATTGTATTGTATGTCTTCATATGTCTTGATGAATTGAATACACAGGACCACATTTCATAACATTATTGTGCCAGTTTAACCACCTTCAACCTGGAGTCCCATGACAAGATTTATCTTGTTTATTGCAAATATAGCAGATGTACAAGCTCGCAGTGTGGCACGAAGTGGCATGTGGTGAGCTTGTAGATATTATATTGCAGCTATTATATTGTTATTATTAATATTATTTCGTTTTATTTTTATTAATAATTATTATTATAAGTTTACACCATGGCTGCAAACAGATGGTATGGCTATTTGGGGGTCCTTGGCATGGAACGGAATTTGAATATTCCTTTGGAACCATGAGTTTTGTTAGACAGCCTCAGGTTAGAAATGCCTTCACTAAGGGTGTGTGTGTGTGTGTGTGTGTGTGTGTGTGTGTGTGTGTGTGTGTGTGTGTGTGTGTGTGTGTGTGTGTGTGTGTGTGTGTGTGTGTGTGTGTGTGTGTGTGTGTGTGTGTGTGTGTGTGTGTGCGCGCGCGCGCGCGCGTGCATGCCTGCTTGTGTAGCAACATGTACTTCCCTTAGGGACAAAATGGTAACGAATGATGTCTCCAGAATTAGAAATGGTGAAGAATATCAATTATGCAGATTCCCAACAACAGTAATGCTTTAAAGTGTTCCCAAAAGCAGACGTGCACAATGCGTGTGTGTGTGTGTGTGTGTGTGTGTGTGTGTGTGTGTGTGTGTGTGTGTGTGTGTGTGTGTGTGTGTGTGTGTGTGTGTGTGTGTGTGTGCGCGATCATACATGCTTTCATTGGCTTAATCATGCAAATTCAATTCGCGGACCCAAAAATACCAGATTATCCTTGGGCATGCATCTTAATGCTCCGACAGCAAAATGAGAAGAACTCACATTATTGTAAAACATGTGGTGTAAGGCTGCATAGAGAACGTTGCCAACGGCCATGAGGAAACTAGAGTTGGGCGAGCAACTACTGGCTCCCTATAATGTCATGCAAACCATACATTATGATAAAAAAAGAGAAAATATAAAAACGCCAGAAGGCATTTTAGACGTTCACAGAAGAACAATCTAAATAATGGATCTGAATCCATGTTTGCTGAGGCATAGTGTAGGATTGACACAGTATAGATACAGATGTGATTATATCAGCATGTGTTCCTGAGAAACAATGGATCAATGTGATCGCCTGAGTAACTCCCTCATTGACAGATCACAGTATCTTACACTCACATCGTACCCTTTTCCTTTCAGTTACATTATGGTAACAACAGCGAATAACGGTTGAAAGAAATACTGAAGAAATAAACTGCAGAAAACATAACCCCGAAATGAGGAAAACGAGAAACAGAAACATTTTAACTACAAACAAAACTTGCCAACACTGTGGAAAAATAACTCGCACTAAATGTTAGCTGAGAGCAAAACTTTTAAACGTAGCCTGATCAAAACGAAAAGGAGTTGCAAATCAAACATTAAGGCGTATAACCCAGTTTCAATGACGTGTGACACTGCTATAGGAAAGATTTATGAACAAATTTAAAACTTATCTCCGGCATTTCAACATAAACACAACAAACACAATTGAGGGGAAAGTGAAGTACACGTAATTCTGTTATGAAGTAAAGAGATGAAAACAGTCAATTTGCAACTCCTTCTGCTGTGTTTGGGGTTTAATAACTGACTAGGTACAGTAGCAAGGCAGCTACTGTATAGATGTCATACTGATGATGCCCACTCCACGAAAACGCATGTGACAAAGTACAACATCAGCATTTAGGTTCTCTTACTACGAGTCAGACAGGAGCGATGTCTCACAGGTTACGTGGGCCCCCATTCACACAGAAATATATATGAAGCTAATCCACAAATAGAGGCAGCCTCTTTCAAGCCTCCACAAATCAACTTCATTTCTTCCAAAAAATCTGTATGTCGGGATTAATCGCAAACTGCAAAATCCTCTCCTATTCTTTAAGCAGCGCTGTGTACTGATGGATCTTTTCCCCCCGGAGGCATTTTCCTACTAGCTCAGTTCTGCTTCAATTCAACACATTTTCTTCTAAATGGGACAAGTGTGTTGGAGCAAAGAATAAAACAAAAAGAATACATGCCGCTATAATACACAGTAGAGAAGAAAATGAGACACGTTTAATACATTGAGACACAGTAGATACAATGGGAAAGGGCACAAAATGACCTTAAAAGTAAGTGCACAAAGTGTGCTCAATTGATTGATTGATTGATTGATTGATCAATGGACTGACATCTTTGTTGTCCCCCCCAAGGGGCGATCAAGCCAGTCAAAACTACAAAGTATTGACAAAATAATCGAAATAAATCAATGATGGTGGTGGTTTAACTCATTAAGACCTGGAACGCATCTGTGTCACTTTTTCATTTTTTTTCACTTTGGCTATTCAAAAATAGCAGATATACAAGCTCGTAGATCTGCTATTTTTGAGAAATCGTGAAAATGTGTGCAAATCTTTGAATATATATATATTTTTAAAGCAAACATTTTTAACTAAAATCTTTGCTTCTAAGGGGTCCCTGGAACAAAATATTTTGAGATGGGGGTCGGCGGCCAAATACTGTACATATAATTCTGGGCGTCCTTGACATGAAAAAGTTTGAGAACCACTGATATAGAAACATACGTTTTTTTCAGAATACTGTTGGGATTTAGAAGACATTTGTAGAATCGGCTTCAGGTCTTGTTTTTATAATTCTGGTTCCCAAATCATACTACAGAGAAAGGGACTGACCGGATAACAGAGGAGAAAAACTGGGGGGGAAAAAATCCCAAAAAATGAAAATGATGAATAAAAGTGATACCGTTACTGTACACACATACCTCATTTCACAGGTCAATGAATATCGACTGAATCCTCTTTCTCTTTAAATTCATCATTTTAAGTAACTGTGTTGTTGGTGGTACTGTTATCAGGAACATTTTTCACAGTGAGTGAAGCAATAGAATTGGCTTCAATTACAACCAGCATTACACAATCAACCCAAAGCATGTTGTTGTGCAATGGCCCTGAGCCACTGTGCTCAATAGAAAGAGTAATGAGGATTTTTTTCCTTTGTTTTATTTCACTTAAAAGCCACAGCCAACTGGCCCACACTGATGGCCAATGGCCATGGGATAGCGCGTTTACCACATACAGTAACTGCACCATCCCTGGTTCGAAGAAGACAATTTCCGAGCGGTTCCGCCGACGGGGGTTTTGGCAATGTGCCAAATAGGCTTAAAGATGAAAAATTGTTTTTATCGCATTCCTAAGCCAATAATTTGATGGCCGGGTCATCGGTCAGTATAGGAGACTCAGTAGGAGACTCTTTGAGAAATGAGAAACGTACTGCACGACTGAGTCTCCCGGTCATCTAACTGTTGGCTTAGGAATGAGACATGAAACAAAATATAATCTCCATAAATTCAAGGCTTCATGTGGTGTGTAATTGATAGAAAATAAGTCATTTTTCAGGTGAACTACTCCTTTAACTTCATACATCGCTCCTTTAATTTCATACATCGCTCCTTTAATTTCATACATCGCTCCGTACTCAGGCATCTCATGGGGTGCCGAATGGGCGATCCGAGTTTGCCAGCTCTACTGTGTTGCATGTATTTCCACATCTGAGCGTCCCGTTTCTCTACACTCTCCTGAATAAATCACACACAAAGATAAATAAAAAGGGAGAGATAAGTAAAAATAAATTGAATGAGACATGGCCATGTTAAGAATCCTCTAGTGCCATAACCAATGTCCTCAGCGACATAAGCAACCTGTCACACTTTCATTCATGGCAGGAGGACTAATTTGCGATGGCTCAATGTGTTTTTTTCTCTCCCCACTCTGATTGAATCTGGAGTGAATCTCTTCCGGTCCATTAGAGAGATGCTGGGAGGGTGCCACCGACCGCCGACCAGCCTCTCAGATAAGTCACATCTAAGAAAAATGCCATCTAAGTTGGCATACTCACCAGCCTGCCAAAACGAGTTACTGTGTGAAATGTAAAATACGTTTTTCACACATTTAGAGCATATCCGTGGTCCTAATTTGGACATACCCAACAATAGATATGCAAAAAAAAAAAAAGATTGTGTTTATTCTTATATCATCAAAAGTCCCTAAAAAGACAATCTTAATTACTTCTTGTCAAACTAAAACGTACTGCATGATGACAGACTCTTAAAGATGACGTCCAGAGACAGTGTATTACTCATTTTAAACTTTATCAGCACACTAAAATATGTATCTGAAAACCTTTTAGGTTAGAAATAAGCAACGTAGGCCAATAAAGGCAGAAATGCCCCTAAAATATAAAAAATATAAAGAAAAAGAAATAAGCAAAGTAGTAAACACACTGGCCGTCTCTCTTTCCCTTGGGTAGCGAGCCTCCCCACACACATTTCTGTGTTGTCACTGTTGTAGTATCCTACTGACTCACCTGCCAATGAGGAGCCCCCACCGGGAGGACATAGGGCCTTCGTCCTACTCCTCCCGCACAACACTCCCCGCTGACAGGTGCCGCCCCAGCCCGTAGGAGTACGTGCAATGACCAATATCAACTACCCCGCCCGGTTTCCCTCCCCCGAACACGGGCCAATTGTGTTTGCATAGACGCCTGACAAAGCCGGATGCACCACGGTGGATTCGAACCCTCAACCTCCGTGGTGGTGGTGGGCAGGGACTTTACCACTGCGCCACCCGAGGAGGATGGGACCTTCTGATTGGTTGACACAAAGTTTCAGACTGAAACTTCTAAATAAAATGACCGAAAAGGCCATTTCAACACGACTTTAAACACTTCATACCTGGCATCCCTATGTTGGGCATGCTAAAAATGAATAAAATAAAAAGCACATCAACAGGCTCACAACACATTGTGATATCAAACGTTGCGAGCTTGTAGATCTGCTATTTATGAATAGCCAACATTTAAATGGATAAAGTGGTTAAAATGATTGTGATGCTGTATTAACTACTTAGCTGGGGACTTGTGTCCTGGTCCTAAGGGCTTGGTGCCAAGCGCAGTCATCAGAGACAATAATGCTGACTGCTATCTATTCCTGCACATTAGCACACCCATGGCACTCCTACCTCTTAACCCATTAAGACCGGGGACGCATCTGTGTAGTTTTAAGATTTCTTTGGCTATTAAAAAATAGCAGATCTACAAGCTCATAGTGCGGCACCGAGTGCCGCACTATGAGCTTGTAGATCTGCTATTTTTTGAAAAATCTTGAAATATTTGTGCAAATCTTTGGATATATGTATTTTTAAAGCGAATCATAATGTAACTAAAATCTTTGCTTCTGGGGATTCTACAAATGTGTTCAAAATCCTAACAAAAAACATATTTGCTATAATATCAGTGGTTCTCAAAAATGATATGGCCGTGGACCCCCCCATCTGAAAATATTTAGTTCCAGGGACCCCCAGAAGTTGTAAGAAATGTTCGCTTTAAAAAATATATATATTCAAAGATTTGCACACATTTTCACGATTTTTCAAAAATAGCAGATCTACAAGCTCTATAGCGCGGCACTCGGTGCCGCGCTATGAGCTTGTATATCTGCTATTTTTGAATAGCCAAATAAATCTTACAATGACAGAGATGCGTTCCCGGTCTTAAACGGTTAACACACCCATTATAAATGTTATTAGCCGCAGCTGCATTGTTTACTAGCCTGCCATGGTTTTGCTCTGCTATAGAGTTTGAGAAAAAACGAATAGAATTCTCCATTGAACTCAATGGACGGAATGCGTCCGCCCCGGTTCTATTCTGTCGCCCCATTACTTTGAATGGTGTTCGTTCCATATACTTTTTAACCTGCAGGGGATAACAAAATCAGCCTTGCGTTTCATGCTATGGGGGGAGTTCTATCGCTGTAGTGTTAGCGAGCATTTACACACGTGTTAGTGTTGTGTGCGTTGGGGGTACACGCCAATGAAACTGCCAATGAAACTGAGACAGGTAATCGTACTGTAGGCAAAAACTGGGAGATTAGCCTTTGTATTCTATATTTTATGGAGCGATGCAATCCACTATTAAGTACTACAGTCCATATAGAGAAGTAGTATTACTGGGAAATGCTCCATTATTACTATATACAGTATATTTGTATTACTTTATTATTAGATTACTATTTCTATGCATTTGATGTATTATCTTGTGTCCTTGTTTACTGTAAATCGCTCTGGATTAAGAGCGTCTGCTAAATGCCTAAAGTGTAAACTGTAAAACAGTAATGTTGCTCTATAACAGCTGAGCAGCCAGTTAGCCCCAGCCTTATGTGATTTCATTGTAAAAAAAAAAGAAGGCACAATCCAAAACTGTGTCGAAAATAGCAGACCTACAAGCTCACAAAGTGTTGCATTTGTGACACGTTGTCAGGCTTAACACTTCATTCACATTCTTCTCAGTTTCAGTTCCGCAACACCTCAAGCTACACACGAGAGAGAACAAGACAGAAGGCCAGATTTGACTGCAGAAGACACAGCATGTCCAGTTTGGTCCCTCCTTTGGTCACACCCTGGAAGATAGATATGATCATGGCAGCTGGACAACACTGTTGCCAGATTTTGTGAGAGATACGATCATGGCAGCTGGAGAACACTGTTGCCATATTTTGTGAGAGAAATAAGCAGCCAGGTCTATGAAAACTAGCCCAAAAGAAGCGACTAGGCTACATGAGCACTTTAAACTTACATACATCGGCTATTTTCAAATAGCCGATCCACAAGCTCACAACGCGTCACATTGGCGACACGTTGTGAGCTTGTAGATCTGCTATTTTCAAAAATGAAATATTTGGATGGAACATATTTGAAAAAATGGGATCTGCGCAGAAATACATTGATTTGGGCATCCTTCACATGCAAATGTTTGAGAACTGGTTTAAACAACAAAAACATTTTTGGAAGCAAGCCCAAATAACTACACTTTTAAAAACAAGCCCAAAAGAACCGCAACCACCAATATTTACAAGCAAAAAAACAAGCCCCAAGTCGCTTTTAATAAGCAGTCATGGCAACACTGCTGGCCAACAGTGCCCGCATGCGAGAACCTCACAAGAGCAATAAGAATTGAAAAGTCTCTCTCCCGTCGCCGTTATCTATCAGCCTTCATTCTGTACCGCACGCTTGTCACGCCACACCGAGGAAAATAAATTGCCACCATGAAAACAATACGCACTGGCACACACACACACACACACACACACACACACACACACACACACACGCTCGCTTCCTGGAAATGAAGTGCCCTCCGTATCCCCTGCTCCGGGGCACAGGAGTCTAATAAAAAGAGAGTCCATCTCCCTTTTGTGTTTATGTATTCTGGTCTGTTGTTTTTATCACCTCTCCAGACAAAAATATGCACAGGCGTGTAGAAAGGATAGGCTACTGGATTATTTCCAGCGGCCCAATTATCCTCACTATGATGGCTGTAGAAGCAATGTTTTCCTGATACACTTAACACTTAACCCAACTTTTCTAACACAGGGTCGTGTTGTGCTTCTTCACTGCCTAACACATACAACAGTCAGTGTTTTCGCTTGAGATGGAAAGTTCCCCCCCCCTGAAAATAGCTGATCTACAAGCTCCGAACAAGTCGCGCTGTGATGCGTTTTGAGCTTGTAGATTGGCTATGTCCGCTATTTTCGAAAATCTTATTTGAAATGCATGTTTTATTATTCTCTTTTTTTTTCATTTTCTTTTTCCTTTCCATTCCAATTGGCCCCCCGGTGCCCCGTTGAAAACCACTGCTTTAATGTATTATGAACATGAAAGGGACCCTGGTGGCTATTCCACAGCTTTATTTTCCAATACACCCACTGGGTTTATATGTACGACCCCAGGAGTGCAAACAATTCTTACAGAATATATAATATAATCACACTCTCAGCGTTCTCGCTTCCTCTCCTCCTTATGAATATAACACAAGGATTCTGGGCAGAAACTGGTTCTTCAGGCGGAGTATGTGAGGGGCAGATGGAACCACATCAGTTGCTAACCTGACACGTGTTGGCTTGAGGGGTGAATAGGGGATCATGTGTTAAACACAACCATGACAGAAGGACGAGCGGACCCCTCTCTAGCCCATTAACTCATTCTGTGCCAAAAGACGTCAAAGACGTCATGTGGCCTGACGCCCTGAGCGCCACAAGGCGTCAAAGACGTCATGAAAAAAAAAAAAAAAAAAAAAAAAAAAAAAAATTCAAAATAAGTTTTGAATTTTCAAGATATGATGATTTGAAGATTTGCTGCTCCATCCACTCCTTGTTTAACCTATAACTTAAAAAGGCTGTATCTCGCTTCCTAAGCACTTTTTTTTTTACAATGAATTTTGGCTGTGGCACTCAGAGCCAAAATTCAAAAATGAGCATGGCATTGAATGAGTTAAGACCTGGAACACATCTGTGTCACTTTAGATTTCTTTGGCTATTCAAAAATAGCAGATCTACAAGCTCATAGCGCGGCACCGAGTGCCGCGCTATGAGCTTGTAGATCTGCTATTTTTGAAAAATCTTGAATTTTTTTTTAACTGTCAGGATTTAGAAAACATTTTTAAGAATCGTCTCAGGTCTTAATGGGTTAAACAGCGGACCCCACTCTAGGTAACCTGGAAGTGTAACTGTAATCAAAGCCATGGAGAAGGCAATCGGCATTTGACAAGACACGTTTGGTGGACGACAACTAGCGAGCCCTGATGGAGTGTACAGCGATCAAAAGAGAGGCTGATGATGCTGCGTTAGATACACAAGCAAGCACACACACACACACACACACACACACACACACACACACACACACACACACGGGTGCATTTCTCCTTTCCGACATGTCGCCTTTCCGACGTTGACGAACCCTATACCTAACCCTAACCCTAACCGCACGCGGAAGCCACTAGTCGGAGTGGTGAGATGTCGGAATGGAGAGTGAACACCCACACACACACACACACACACACACACACACACACACACACACACACACACACACACACACACACACACACACACACACACACACACACACACACACACACACACACACACACACACACACACACACACACACACACACACACACACACACACACACACACACACGGATGAGTGGGTACATGCTTTCTTATTCACATTTCCTACACAGCATGCTCGCAAACACAAACATGCACAGATGTGTGTACGTACGCACACACACACACACACACACACACACACACACACACACACACAACACACAATGGATTCTTGCACTCTTTTCATTTCCTCCTCCACGTCTCTTTCCTGAAGCACTCTTTTTCATCTCCTCCTACTCGTCTATCTGTCTCTTCTGAAGACTGCCTCATCTAAAAATAGCCCATAGAGAGAGCTCTCGCTTCTCTCTTTGACAAGTGTAGAGCGGCTTGCATGCGCACCTGCCAAACAACAGTGTGCAGAATGCAAGGTGCATTCAGCGGCGATGCTGTCAGCAAGAAGAAGAAACTTGTGCATTAGCCTGTGGCTTTGCATCAAGCCCGAACATGGAGACAAAGTCCTTTTTTCCTGTGTGTGTGTGTGTGTGTGTGTGTGTGTGTGTGTGTGTGTGTGTGTGTGTGTGTGTGTGTGTGTGTGTGTGTGTGTGTGTGTGTGTGTGTGTGTCTCTCTCTCCCTTTCTCTCTCTCGCCCGCTCTAATGAAGCATGTATTTGAAGGGAAGCTTGTGCATCTTCACTGGAAGACGGTGTCACCGCGACACAAGCCTATTAATGGATGGATTAAAAATAGCACTACCACATTATTCATCAGTGATGTTTAGAGTACAGAAGTCCTCACGTCACTCGTTCATCCCCAGGTTCGTAAAGTAATTTCTCTATGGAGAATAACATTGGGTCATCATAGAATCGTCTCATATAAGAATTGTGGTCCAAAAATAAACAAACTGTCTCGGCGATATTGTCAGGGAGGAGGCTCTGTATCGTTTATGATAGTCAGTCACTCATATTTGATACAGTCTGTTATTGGCGAAAATGTTACTAATTCGTCGGAAGTAACATTAGCGTGTTCTCATATCCATAAGAGTAAAATCGCCGGTGACAGGGTCATTTGTTCATTTTTGGAACACAGTTCTTATTTGACGCGGTATTAAACACGTCTATGGGAATTCAGAATGGGGGGGGGGGACCGCGACCCAGGTAGGATGTGTAAATTACGTCAGACTTCGGTGCTCTATTGAGAATCTATAGGTGCCCTGTACACAGCTGTGCTACTCATCCAAGCAGCAGGAACAATAAAACATTCAAGATCAAGGTAATCCTGCACACGCCAGGAGTTGTTCAGATAAGACATGTTTGCTTAATGCAAAGAACGCGTTTCACATCGTGGCTCTTCACTTCATTGGAAACAGGTGTGGGTCTTCAAAGACCTTATGTGGTAATAATTACAGATTATGTGACAAACAGATGTCATCAAACTTCACACAATTGTCACATCAAAAGGTAAATTGTCAGCACATTACATTCTTCTAGACCTCTATCTTTTATCATTTCCATGTATACTTCTTTTCACTATACAGTATTTGTTTTTAACAATAGCACATTAGTAGGCTACATTGTGTGCTACAGTATACAATCTATTCCTCTATATTCCACTCTGCAAATCCATTAAAAAAGGCTGCCAAGCAAGCATAGCACATCAGCCTGCAATGTACACTGCAAAGACAGCCGGTAAAGCAATATGACTTAAGCAGGGGGGATAACTTTACTGAAAGCACACCGCATTCACAGCCCACAAACGAAGAGGCATCTTGTCAGATATCTAAATGGGATTCGGTACCGTGGGAATGAGGTGTGTGTGTGTGTGTGTGTGTGTGTGTGTGTGTGTGTGTGTGTGTGTGTGTGTGTGTGTGTGTGTGTGTGTGTGTGTGTGTGTGTGTGTGTGTGTGTGTGTGTGTGTAGTATGTGTTGGGAGGACATGGTGTTAGAAAGGGTGGCTTATGCTTAATTTTCACTCCATCGTGCGACGGTGTTGCATGCGGAAATAGCTGATCTGCAAGCTGACAACATGTCGTGAAGTGATGCATTGTGAGCTTGTAGATTGGCTACTTTTGGTGCACAAGACATTCGGCAAACAGGAATACCGGTAGGGACTCACACAAGATGTTCAATTAATTGCCAAGTCCATTATCGAGCATAATGCATTCACACATAAGCGCACATCAATAAATACACAAAGAAAGCAGTTAACAAGGTGTTTTGTCCTTGCTGGACGAGTCTGGCCCCAGGAGTACAAAAATGTCAATTTGTGTGCGTGCCAATATCAATATTCCTGCCTCTGATTCATACAACAAGTGATGTATGTCTCCACAGACTTGATGAGTCCAAGGTTAGGTTATAATAGTTCTTTTCAAAATCTTATTAAGATTTCTCATGACAAAAAAGCCCAGGAGTAGGCATACATAATGGTGTCTCAAATCACATCATTTAAAAATTACAAAGGAAAATAGAACCTTCACATTGTAGTCTGCCTGAATTCCATTTATTTTTCCAATAATGAAAATAATTCATTTTTTATTTATTCGATTTAGTTTTGATTCGTTTTTAAAATGGCTTTGCTAGTTTAAATGATGTACTCTAGCTTAGATGAAAGGTCATGGTAAAGGTCATCTTGCACCATCGCAGGAAACATGAAACATTCAAATCAATCCCATTAGTAATGTATGTGATAATGAATGGAATGCATGCTATGGTGCGCCGTTTTGGTTCAATTAGTGTGTGTGTGTGTGTGTGTGTGTGTGTGTGTGTGTGTGTGTGTGTGTGTGTGTGTGTGTGTGTGTGTGTGTGTGTGTGTGTGTGTGTGTGTGTGTGTGTGTGTGTGTGTGTGAGTGATAGTAAAACAGCACTGCAGGCGTTTTCTTTCTGAAAAAGACTGTAATGTATTTCATTACATGTTTGCACTGCAACATACAGTATAGTAGCTGTAGGCTAATACTGTACACATGAAACGATAAAAGGATGCGATTAAGCACTTGCTGGGTTAGGTATGGCATTATGTTCAGTTTATCTGCACTACAGAAATGACAAAGACGATCATTCACTCAAACAATAACAAACATGCGAGTCAATTCAGCTCCACAGTCACACGCACTAGGTTGTGTAAAGATCATGTCATATCACTCAGCCACCCAGTGTGATAGAAATGGTGATCGAGTAAATCAATAGGTGAGAAGTGGAGTTGAGTCATATTCGCGAAAGAAATCGATACGTTTGCATTGTTTATGAATGGTAAATGGTAAATGGTGCATTTATATAGCGCTTTTATCCAAAGCGCTTTACATAGATTGTGCATTACATTCACCTGTTCACACACCGATGGAGGAAACCATGCAAGGTACCAACATGCTCATCGGGAGCAATTAGGGGTTCAGCGTCTTGCTCAAGGACACTTCGACACTAACTCTGGGGGAGCGCCCCAGCCCGGGATCGAACTGGGAACCTTGCGGTTTCCAGTTCACTCTACCCGACCACTCTACCCCTGGAGCCACTGCCGCCCCTGATCTTTTTTAACGTATGGCCTTACTGACTGACCTATGTGTTCATGTATCTTCCAAGAAGCTAATGTAGACCTCGGCAATGCACTACAAGAAAACTCTACAAGAATTCTGCAGGAATTGACCCTTGGCTGACCCTTCTTTGTACCAAAGAAATGCCAAAAGGTCCCGTACTGTTGCAATACAAAAGGCCCTGCAGTGAACACTGTAGTTCTGTTGTCTTGGTTCAGCACAAATTTAGTTTGGCTTTGTTTGACCTTCAGTGAAAAGCCTTAGTCTAATCTGTAATAGCTTGTTCATCCTTGAAAACCATGCCCTTAAAATAAAAAAGCAATGTCGCCTTGACAGCAGGGGGGGAAAAGTGCATTACGTCTGCTCATTCACGTGCACACCCACTACGATGACATGCAGGCAGTCATCTGTTATAATTTGTTTATTTACGGGACAGCGCACGTTAACGAACATTCAATACATGTACAAGAATTTAATCAATTGAACATGATCTCATATTAACATGCCGGATTTTGCTAAAATCACCACAATATGACAAGAACAGAAAAAAACGATATTGTACAATATACAACTGCCTACAAATACATCTTAAATATACCATACCTAAGTTAACCCATTAAGACCGGAGGCAGATTCTAAATGCCTTCTATATCAGTGGTTCTCAAACTATTTCGTAATTCAAAATTATTCAACATTGTGTTTTCAAACACTTTAAAGATTTTTCTAAAATGTTCAAAACTAGCAGATGGACAAGCTTGTACTGAGCTTGCATATCTGCTATTTTTGAAAAGCCAACACTAAAATCTAAAATGAGAGCTGCTTTCCCAGATTTGATGGGTAAAGCCTAACTAACAACCTAAATACTATTACTATAAAGTCTAATACCTAACCAATAGAACATCTAAAGCCTATTTACACATATCTAAGATTTTAAATGTATCGATGGTCACATGTTTGAGACATTCCTTCTCTCCGTTCTTTGGTGCTGAGCTTTAACTGTATGATCAGTGATACTGGCTCGCAACTCACTTTTATGCTCCAAGGTTTTATTCAAACAAACAGCACATACGACGTTTCGACCCTTTCGGTCTTTTTCAAGTATAAACAAGAAAGCAGGAAATTACCTATTTTTATACAGAAATTAATGATTTGTTTACCAGCCCCACCTGGAGATCAGGGGCGGTACCAAGACTTAATAAACATTTGATCAAATGACAGCACTTCATCTTTTACATTTTTTTTACAAAACATTTTTAGAATACTTTCTTGATTTTTTAGACAGTTTTTTAGAAAAATATTTTTCTGAAAAACTGTCTAAAATATGCTTTCTTGTTTATACTTGAAAAAGACCGAAAGGGTCGAAACATCGTATCTGCTGTTTGTTTGAATAAAACCTTGGAGCATAAAAGTGAGTTGCGAGCCCTATTTTCCTTCCATTTAGATAATATGCCATGTGTACGGCTGTGCAAAAACACAGACATTCACAGATCACCCAGCGCGTGCTCTCTGTGAAATGACAAAACAAAACAATGGACACAGAGTTGGATGCATACCTCAATCTTTTTTTCACAATTTCAGTGAGAAAATGATTTTACCATCTTGGCAGGAATATAAACATGATGCCCAGAGGCAAACAACATATCTCCAGCCAGGTGCCAATGTGTGCCCGTCGTCAGCCGCTTGGTATAGAGTAACTTTTGTTAGAGCAAAATTAGTTTGAATGCCTCAAACACAAATATGTTCCCAAAACAATTTAAGTAACCCAGCTCAGTAGCCGAGTGGCAGCTAATTAAAGGAAAACACAATTCTCCAATTTAACACGAAAAGCTTATTGCTGCCGCAACAAAGATACAGCCTACTTCTGTTTCAATGGAAGACGGCGACATGAAGATACAAATAAAAGATACATCCGACGTTTGGAGCTGCTACAAAAAAAGCTGCAAACGATTTGAGCCGGTTTCAACTTTTCAGATACAAAGCTGCAAATTATGCAGAGTATCTTTTGTATCTGCCAGTGTGAACACAGCTTAAGGCGTTTTCAGCTACAGTATGAAACGGAATACCAAAATACCACAAAGTCCGCCCACATGGAAACCACCATCAGCAGTCCAGTCATTGTGCATTTCGCAACAGAATTTAGTAAGTTAATTTCGGAGATGCACTGAGGGAATGGAGGTCTTGAAATCTGATCTCCTGGGTGGGCTAGCAGGCGGGTAAGGCGGGCTCATATGCTGGCCCCCGGAGCTGCACTCGTAATTGGGTGCTTTATTGATTTCCAAGCCTGTCGTCACGCCTGGGGTGACCTTTTGTTTGAGAATAATTGCTCTATTAGAGGGTTTATTCAGGCACCTGTTGGGGTATCTCAGAGACCGTTATTGTCCAATAAGAATCCCAGGCAGTAGCAGCAGCACTGACCCTATTGTGATAGCCTATGTGGGTGGACTGAGTGAGCAGAGTCTTATTGCTAAATGAAAAGACTGGCCTTGTGCTCGGGTTAACCTGGGATGGTCTAATACTCATGGGAAGCTTGATAGAGTTCCAACATAGATTGCTCTTGTTTCGTTGCTTCATTTGTTCCCTTCAGAGAACTGATAGTGTTGCACTGTGCTAGAACCTAATCATGTTTTTTTATTGCTTTCCCCTTCTCCTCCTCATCCTCCTGTACATGGCAAATAATCAACTTCTGGCATCTTTTTATTAGGTGTCCATATTACATAGATCATATTATAGATCTGCTATTTACAGACATTTAAAAAGAACTTGTGAAATGGGTCAGCAAAATGACTACTTTTAGTAGTAGTTTGATGCCAATATTTTTGTACTTTGACTCAAGAACATTTTGAATACTGGCCTTTTACTTGTAACAGTATCTCTACATGATGGTAATGATACTTTTACTTGAGTAAAAAACAATGTAGTACTTCTTCCACCACAATTGTATCGATCATCAACTGAGAATCCCTGTTGCACAACAGCTGTAATACACCTGCAAACACATCTGAAATACTTTGCACGCACGCACACGCACACACACAGTATGACTCAGTTCCATTACCGTGGAGTTACAGAGCAACACCATTAAAATTGATCTCCTAAGAGTGAATCGTCTGCAGCTTTACTTTTTTTTTTTTTCAAGCTTTTAGCAATCCGGCCTCTGTGACCTCCCGGGAAGAGGTCTGAGAGAACTGTGAGTCAAGGAAGGAAGTCAATAATTAAATATTGAGACAGAGAGAACACTCCTCTTTCGCCTCATCTCTCCTTTTTATCCATTATTTGCCTTCACCCATCCATCTGCCTGTCCATATTGGTAGCATTAAATTCTCATCTTGGCTCATGCAAGCATGGAAAATGCCCAAAAGTGTGAAATCCATCATCCGTCTTGTATGAGGCAAACAGAATGTTGTCAGGAGACCAAGGCAGACTTTGGACCAAGGCAAGAAATCTATGAATTGAGAGTAATAAGAAGGACGCTTGCTGGAAATGATTTGTTTTATTCATTCAGAGATAGCATTAGAATTGGCCTCTGTATTTATGTATTCAGAACATTGTATTATTGTATTCAGAAAGAGACATTTTATAGAGTAGAGGCATGACTTCTAGGACACTTCCAACATGTAAAGTTGTAGGATTAACTGAAGGATTGGCTGTTGCATCGTGACACGTTGGGAAATTGTAGATCTGCTCTGTACAGCGTGCAATGAAGTTCTTTAGCGCGCATTCCACTTTATTTCAATGGCAAAATGGCTAATTAGTTTACAAATCAACGCAAAATGTATTAACTATTAACGTTTATCCATCTTAATTAAAAAAAACATTCAACGTGTGGAACAACAGGCTGCTGCAGAATGCAGATGCTTTACCAGTATCATAACCAGTGTCATAATTCGAACAATGCTTAAGCTAAGCTATAAATGTTTTGTATCCATACTATCCCTCATCATTATACTCCCATTGTGTAGCTAACCAACACTGACTGAACATTATATATCAGCCTCATATCATATTTCCCATATGGCCATATTACTGGTGATAGATACATAAATGCGTACAGTACATTCACTGTATATCTATTAATACTGCATATGTTGTGCTAACTCGGTCAGTCCAAGTGCAGATCACCAGGCAAGACTTATTTTGTAATTCATTATTAATTTAAAAAATAATATATATCATTACTTGTTTATTTAAAAATAAATGATATTTGCCCTGTGTTTTATGCCTACTGTGACAACTGAACTTCCCCCACAGGATCAATAACTGTTTATCCTATAATATTTATATATTGAGGAAACCTCTGTCTGTCCATCAGTCTGTCTGTCTAATCCTCCTTTTTCTCCCTCAGTGGGTTGAGCAATTGATCTGAACTTGCACATGGCCATTGACAATTAGCAAATGCAGACTGTGAGGTCCCCCAAATGTATAGCTGTATTAGCATATTTGTGTAAACACTAGAGATTCAGCGTTCGGGCTATGGGATCTGTTGTCACGGTTACGGTCTGTTGTCAAGGTTACATCCCCGCAGGCAATGGGATATCTAGCCGCTGGCTACACTTGGCAAGTGCGCACGCACACGCACACACACACACGCGCGCACACACACACACACACGCACACGCACACGCACACACAGAGAACGGCAGTACAGGCAGATGCTACAAACGTATAAGGGACTTTCATGTGTCAGAGAACATTTTAAGGGCGCTTTGGATATTATCTCCATACCATAGCACTGAAACGTGCAATGCCACGTTGTGTTATCAGCACACATAGCTTTGCTCAAACAGCGTGAACATGAACTTCTCATGGTTGTGGGTGCCAACGATTCCACGTCGGGTCGCAAATGACCGGGTTGTCAACTTGTCACACACCACACGCCAACAGGATGAAATCACCAAAACTTAAACTATGCATACCGAGCGCATAACCAAAAAATCTGCATCTAGTTTGGCTACACACATTGCCAGATTTGGGCAAGTAGTTAATTAATCAAAGGATGTAAGCAGGTTTACAAAAAGCCTCTGCCAGTGCTGATATACTTGCTGCCTCACTGGCAAGCATTGCCATTAAAAACAAAATGCCATTCATTCAACAAAAGGTACCATATTTAACAACATCTGACAACACATACAGAGTAGTTCTGTATCCAACTCTTTCACATGCCAGAAAGCCATGTTTGAGTAGCGCACTCGCACTTTGAATATCATCTCCAGGGTGCTTTAATGTGGTGCACTGAAATCTCTGCTCAATGTCTGTCGCTTGTTGGCGACTCACTTCAACCCTCTGTATAGGAAAAGTGACATTGACGAGCGGCGCTCCTCTCCAAAAGTGCCCAGGGCGCTCCGCAAACAAATGCTGGATGCCAGGAGCGCTGAAACGCGATGTGTGCCACTATAGGAAGAGGAGCACTCCAGTGGGTCTTACCATAGAAATGGCAGAAATGCACATCTGGCTGCTCAAAAAAACACTTTCTGTGGACATGGATGAAAGGAAAATACAGTACCTAAGCTGAGAGAGAGACACCATTGCACAAGGTGATCATTGAACACCTTGCTTCAAAAATGTAATAAATTGGGTTAGATGCAGCGCTTGGTGACCTTGGTGAAACATCCTGTGCTGCTTTATATCAGGAATGAACGATATCCTTTACATGATGCAGAATAAAGGAAGGAATTTAAGGAAGGATTATGTAACGGCAGCTTTGATGAATACGAGATGTTTGTCGCCCAGGTTCTATACAAGTAAGACATGTTTTTCATGACCTTGAGTCGTGCTCCAAGGTTCTCCTGGTGCTGAAACGGCACGGGCTGTCATTAAACCATTAAGACCGGGAACGCATCTGTGTGTCCTTTTAAGATTTATTTGGGCTATTAAAAAATTGACATTTGATATTATCTGATATTTTCGAAAAATTGTGAATTTTTTTTTTGCAAATCTTTGAATATATACTTTTAAAGCGAACATTTGTAACTCAAATCTTTGCTTCTGGGGATCTCTGGAACAACATATTTTGAGATATTTTTAAATTTTTATATTTTTTTAAATTTCAAATGTTTATATTTTTGTATTTTTGTATTTTTTACATTTCTTATGTAATAAAAAATGTAAACTATTAGAATTTAGAAAACATTTTTAGAATCGTAACCTCAGGTCTCAATGTGTTAAACCGAGGCATAAAGAGCTACGGTATGACTTACACAGTCTCATGCCAACACGCCATCACTCCATTCCTCACTCCCGACATTCATACAGCCCATTCAGAAGAAGAAGCACAGCTCTGCGTTTAACACCCACAAAGATATATAAAACATTAGCTTAATGCACTAATGCTGTAGTATCGTTCTCTCCACATGACGCAAACGTCACCGTGCACTTTGCTCAGTAATGGCACGATATTTCCAACCGATGTTGTAATGCTTGTTATTTGACAAGACTCACACCCCACACCAGTGAGGTATATAAGATCCCAGGAGGAAAATCACAAGAACTGTCCAAACTGGGACAATTCTGTATATAGTATATAGGCTAGTTATTTTAATGCACGCTTAAACTCAGACTCTCTGTAGGCCCAGAACTCTTTGAATGGATTTCCAGGCGTCATTCGGTCCGGCGATTTTTCTCTTTCTCTCCCTTATCTGAAAAGATAGTAAATGACTACAGCGAGCGTGGGGGGCGGGGCTATTATTCCTCCAATACAAGCCAGGGTAGAGAGACACTATAATTCAGCTGTAAGTAGGCAGTGCCCCAAGGACCGCTAAAACCAGATTAGAAACTCCAGAGCGAATTTAGCATAACGGTGAGCAGGTGAGAACAGTGTGCCTGGGACCCGCCTCGCCCCTTACGCCAGCAGTGAAGGGATTAAGCTCCAAGAAGTGGAAAAGCAGGCTTATGCTGAATGAAAATAGCACAATAGTACAATGCGCATGGATTAAAGAAAAAATAAAGTCTCACAATTGAAAATGATCGTATGATGACCAAGTCCTAATGTGCGATTTGTAAAACATTATGAAAAGAGCCCCCTCCCCCAATAGTAATAGCGCTGATTCCTAGACAATTAACACATTAGGTGCGTCCACACACACGCGTCGAGTCACCGGAAGTTCCATCCACTCCAATGATATGGATTTGATTTCCGTTTTTTCCCATATCATTGGAGTGGATGGAACTTCCGGTGACGCGCGTGTGTGTGGACGCACCCAATATGTGAAATTATGATGTTTAAGTAACCTTGTTCCTGCTGTTCCACTCATACTGCTGCCAACCAGGTGAGGAAACCACAGATTGAGGCTTTAAGCTTTCCTTTTATATGAAATATCCAAGACTAGATTTTATGGAAGATGCTTCAAGTTCTGAATATATATTGCTAGTTTGACCACTTCAAATGCTCTAAACTTAAAATAATAAGGGAAAATTGCCTAAAGAACAGCTCTGAGCTTGTAGAAGCTATTTTCACTGCGCAACATGCTTCCACAGAACATTGGTTCTCAAAGTGGGGTCCGGGGACCCCCAGGGGTCCTTGAGGGAGTTTCAGGGGGTCCCCAGTTAAATGATGAGGAACCAAATGGACCCTTATGGGTCTGTAACTCTGAGAGTGTACAAATGGAACCAAATGGATCCATTTGGTTCCATTTGTACACTTTCAGAGTTAAATTAACAATGATTTTACAATATAAATTGGGGTCCCAGAGATAGGAATGCCATTAAATGGCGGTCCGTAGCCTAATGCATGTCAAACTGGGGGTCCTTGAAATTAAAATGGTTGAGAATCACTGCTAGAGCCGTAAAAATATGGGACGGCATGGTTAAAGTTAATGTGTTTATCCACAGCGAGTCAGAGGTACAGCAAATTAACTAAAATGTGCTAAGAGGTAATTAGAGCATGCGTTAGAATGTGTGTTATGGAGCTCTCATTACCAAACAGCATGTCCCGTAGCATGTCGTTTATGGCAGCAACATGTAAACACAAAAAATAAGTTAGTAGTCGACTTGTGAAGCGCTGAAACAGGGATTCAAATTAATTACCAAAAAACACACTAAAATGTGCAAAGGACTCCTTTGTTATGATAATTGGCCCCCTGTGTCATACGCCAGTTCTGGCGAAGTGCCTAGCGTACAACACATTATCATATCCACTGCCCGCCAAGTCAGAATCCCCGCCAAGTCAGAATCCCCCCCAAGTCACGCTTCCTGTGCCGTTTTTGTTGTTAGAACAAAGGTGGAACATACTGGAAAATATTACTGAAATGAGGGCTTTGTGTGGTCAAATGCCAATTAGCAATTCATTTGATTACATTTCAGATGCAAGTTATTCAAGGAAAAGCGTCAGGGGAAGGGGGCAAAGTGGTTTTCCTGTTACCAACGCTTTAGGCACCTGCATCTCCATAGAAACTAAGTTGCTCCTGCGGCATAAGCTCTAGCATAAAAGGTATTATTTTGAGTGAGAATAAAATTAATTAAAGAGTTGACAACATCTCATGAGACACTGGTTTTCAAAATGGGGGGTTTACTGGGAAGGGGAGGGAAATGGGAGGGAATGCTAAACATCCTAAACATACATAAAACATACATTATATATCGCTGCTGTCAGACAGAAACCTCACAGCTCCATATTTCAACTTTTATGTTTTTCCTTAAATTAATGCCCTACATCATCATACAAGAGTGTCACGCAAATAGCAGATCTACAATCTCACAATGTGTCACAAAATGTGAGCTTGTAGATCTCAAATATAAATATAAATATATATATATATATATATATATATATATATATATATATATATATATATATATATATATATATATAAAAATATATACACACAATATATATATATACATACAGTATATATAAAGCTTGTAGAGTGGCTAATTTTTACTATTGTTTTATTTTTAAGCCATTTCACAATGGGGGGTGGGGGTCACATCCAGATGAGGCTATGGCTATTTGGGGGTCTTTTGGCATGGAAAAGTTTGGGAACCACCGTCATAAGCAACTCCCCTCCACCAAGACAGGAGCGGGCAGTAACCCACAGGGGAAAGAGACCGACAACCTGACTGTTGCCATGACAGGTAACGGCTCTCCTCTTTTCCTCTTAACCCATTCAATCCGGGAACGCATCTGTGTCATTTTTAGATTTATTTGGGCTATTCAAAAATAGCAGATATACAAGCTTGTAGATCTGCTATTTTTTGAAAAATCTTGAAAAAGTGTGCACATCTTTGAATATATATATATATAATTATTTTTTAAAGCGAACATTTTTTACTCAAATCTTTGCTTCTGGGGGTCCCTGGAACAACATATTTTGAGATGGGGGCCAAATACATATCATTTTGGGGGTCCTTGACATGAACAAAGTTGATTTGTTCAAAAAACTATTAGGATTTAGAAGACATTTGTAGAATCCCCAGAAGCAAAGATTTGAGTTAAAAAAAAATTACTTAAAAAAAATAATATATATATATATATATATATATATCTCTTGCACCTATAATTGACGGCCAAACTCATGGGGCTACACATGTGTGTGTGCGCGGTCTCCACGCACACACATGGCCCAACTAACTCCACATTTTACCCCAAAATTCCTCAATATTCTGCCTCTGAACCGGCTGCTTCCCATACCGTTACTCTACTTCCATGATGTACAATAAATATGAAACGCATTATGCCCCAATACTATGCAAATCTCTTCCCCAGCGCGAAATTCACTTCCGGGTGCTTATTTTGATCTGACATCAGAGAACCCACATATTTGGGCATAACTGATATAGGCAGCTCCATATATGGAGATGTCTGACACTATCTGACATCACCATAATGACAGGGGCACAGCCATCACGGTCCCATATTTGGGCATAACTGATATAGGCAGCTCCATATATGGAGATGTCTGACACTATCTGACATCACCATAATGACAGGGGCACAGCCATCACTATAAAGGACCTGGATGCCCTGGCCAATGCCAGTGTCCTCAGCGACAGGAGGCCATAGCAGCAGCCAAACCCACTACATTGCTTGCCTTCTTCGAACTAAACAGCCAGGACCCTGAAGCAAGGCAATATCTATACATGCAGATTCCCGAACACTACACATGGAAGGCCCACATGTGGAATAAAAGAGTCCACGCACCCAAGGACAGGGAAATTCCACGTACAATAGGAAGAATGTCCAATGTATCCGTGCTCCAAGGAGAAAGATTCTACTTGAAACTGCTCCTAGCACATATCAGAGGACCACAGACCTATGAGGACCTTAAGGTACATGATGGCAACCACTATGACACTTTCAAAGACACAGCTCTAGCCATGGGCTTGCTTCAGGACGATCTAGAATGGATTACCGCCATGCATGAGGTGTCACGCTACGCATCTCCAAGGAAGGTCCGCGAAACCTTTGCCATCATCCTCCACTACTGTCACCCATCAGAGCCCAAACATCTGTATGACAGATTCTTTGCAGAGCTCAGTGAAGACTTTCTCCATGCGGAGGCCACTGCACAAAGGTGCCCCACAGACGCAGTAGACACAACATTCATACAAAATCAGCTACTGCTTGCAATTGATGATGAACTCTCACAAATGGGCAGCGGTCTATCCAACTACAATGACATGCCACAGCCAAGACCACTAACTGCGCAGGAAAGGCTGACACAAATCTTCAGATCTGAAAAATTCAACATAACACAGCAACAACAAATTGTACAGTCGCTTGCTCCTAAGCTCACTGCGGAACAAATGGCACTCTGCGAATCCGTCTATCAGGCAGTGCATGCCCCACAAGAAGAAACCATCACACGCCAGTTCATTCTCAACTCCCCTGCAGGATATGGCAAAACCTTTACCTTTAAGGTCATTGCTGCTACGATACGCGCAGAGCATGGCATTGTGCTGTGTGTGGGCAGCACAGGCTTGGCAGCACAGAACCTGGAGGGTGGTAGGACCGCTCATTCACGATTTAAGATCCCAATCCCCATATTCCAAGACTCTGTCTGTGCCATCAACGCAGAGTCCAATCTGGCCAAGCTCATTAAAGACAGCAACTTAATCATCTGGGACGAGATTTTCATGTTGACCGCTTTAACGTCGAGTGTGTGGAAAGAACACTGAGGGATCTCATGCACTCACAGCAGCCTTGGGGTGGCAAAACTGTCCTCCTGGGTGGAGACCCAAGGCAAACCCTCCCCGTTATCAAAAGAGCAGGCAGGCCCCAGATAGTTTCAGCATGCATCCAGATGTCAACACTCTATCCTCACATGAAACACCACAAGCTAAACCTCAACATGAGAACACACGCAGCAGAGAAGGACTTCTCCCACTATCTCCTTGCATTAGGGGAAGGAACACTCCCACACGAGGAGGACACAGAATGGCAGGTCCGCATTCAACCCCACCACTTGGTTCACGATCTCCAAACTCTCATTTCATTCACCTTTCCTGACTTGCAAACTGGATGTGTCAACAAAGACAACCTTCTCAATGGCACTGTATACACTCCTCTGAATAATGACATTAGAGAAATCAACAACATATGCCTGGCAGACTTCCCTACAGAACAGAGAGTCTACTTTTCAGCCGACACAATTCTGGAGGACGACCACAAGGACTCCATGCCTGTGGAATTCCTCAATTCACTGACACCCTCTGGAATGCCTGATCATAACCTCAAGTTGAAAGTAGGAGCCCCAGTCATGCTGCTGAGAAACCTGCAAGCAGGTCCCGACCGCACTCTCAAGAATGGCACAGAATGGTGGTACTGCAGATGATGGACAAAATCATTGAGTGTGAGATTGCAGCTGGCACAAACAGGGGTGAAAAAATCTTCCTCCCAAGGATACCTCACTATGACAGAGATGAGGAGCTTCCCTTCACCTTCATCAGACGACAGTTCCCTATCCGCTTAGCTTTCTCTGTTACCATCAATAAGGGGCAGGGGCAAGAGAACGAACGAGTTGGCATCTACTTGCCTCAACCTGTGTTCGCTCATGGCCAACTCTACACAGCCTTCTCCAGGGGAAAGAGAGCCAGCGCCGTCAAAGTTTTCATTGTGAACAATGATGAGGGAATTACTGACAAGTTGTTTATCCCGAACTCTTTTATTAATCCAAACATGCTCATTCAAACACTTTGCATGTGCTGCTACTCCCTGATTGCATAGTGACAAATGACCTTCATTCTTCAACATAATTGCCATTGCCTTTGTTTGTATTCTCCCCCCAATGCAACATACTGTACACCTGCTCCTGATTAATGCTCACTGTTAATGTTATTCTGGATGTCATTTCATTTCACTGCTATTTTGCCTTTCTCACATTTACATGTTGCCACCAACACTGTCCGACATCACACCATGCCAATAAACCATGCTATCTAACAAACAATGCAATCTCATTTCAATCAACAACAACACGCCTACATTCATACCCAATACTTCTCTTGCCTCAATCACATTACTCAACACTACTACTTCCTTGCACACTACATGTACACACCTACACAGTGCGACGTCGCGCGGACGCTAGATGTGAGGGCCGCGCAGCGGCCCGAACTTCTAGTATATATAATTGCACAAATTTTCATGATTTAAAAAAAAAAAAAATAGCAGATCTACAAGCTCATAGCGCGGCACTCGGTGCCGCGCTATGAGCTTGTATATCTGCTATTTTTGAATAGCCAAATAAATCTAAAAATGATACAGATGCATTCCCGGTCTTAATGGGTTAAACCGGAGAATGTTGATGATGATGCTGTCAGAAGCCACCCACTGCTGCTTGCACACCCACGTTACCATAATGTGAACCAGCTGTGCCGTTGGAAATCCTTCTGTCGGCCAATTGGGAAACGACGTCAGTATTCATTTCCCGGGTAGGAAGAGTTATTGTGGCCATAACAATAACACTAAAGGAGGGGGTGGTAGTAAATAAAATGTCAGCAAGTACACTGGTCAGAACAGTGCGGCCAGGATTGATTCCTATACGCCACGGTGCCCGATACCGTAAATCAGTGGTTCTCAAACTTTTTTCCCATGTTAAGGACCCCCAAATTGATATGTATTTGGCCACGGACCCCCATCTGGAAAAAAAATAAAAATGCTTGTAGATCTGCTGTTTTTGAAAAGTGAACATATAAAAAGGGATAAAGTGGTTAAAATGATTGTGATGTGAATGCTGTAAATGTCTTCAGCTTTGGAATCTGACTCGTAGCCATTGTAAACAACTACCTTTACAGCATGATTGCTGAATTACTCCTACCAGTCATAAAAAAAGAAATTTGTTTTTAGACAAACAAATATTTTTACCCCCCGCTTCAGCAGCTGTCATCATTTCACCAGGAAATGGTCTTGTATCCATTTGGCAGCAAAACACCAGTAATCGTGTCGTAATATAATACTGAAACATCATGGTCCTGGTTTACCATCTTAAAGACAAAATTGTCTGCTGTAATAATGCAAGATAAAAGGATGGAGGGCTATGGCTACCACTGTGAAAAGCCCTACAGACTGCTCACAGATTAAGTCAAATAGACCTTTTTGAACAGGGAAGCGGAACTACCGCTGTTTCTTTGTAACTGAACAGGCAGCTCTGGTGGTGACAATGCAAAACGTTTGGCTGTCTTTCCAAAAAGGAAAAACTATATTTCTGGCACAGATAACACAAAGCTAATGACCTCAGCTGGCAGCATCGCTCTGGGGCCGTCACCCCTCTCTGACGCTGGCTCAAACAACCCCCGGCACACACGTCCAGTGAAGTTGGTGCCAGTGTTGCCAGATTTTACGAGAGAAATAAGCAACCAGGGCTATGAAAACAAGCCCAAAAGAAGTGACTAGGCTACGGCTATTTGGAAATGGCAGACGTGCTGCGACGCGTTACGAGCATGTAGATCTGCTATTTTCAAAGAAAGAAAAAGAAAAACATATTTTTCAAGATCATATAATTAACACAACATATTTTCAGATGGGGGGTCTGCGGACAAATATATAATCTAGGGGTCCTTGCCAAGAAAATGTTTGAGAAACACTGGTTTAAACGACATTAGGAAACAAGCCCAAATAAGCAACTTTACAGAAAAACAAGCCCAAAGTTGCTTACAATAAGCGGACATGGCAACACTGGTTGGTTCCCCCGGCTCCTCCTAATTCACATCTGGCCCTTACACAGGCCTTACCTGCTTATCGCTCGTGACTATACTGTGGGCGCTCGCTCTGCTGAATATTTGTCACTGTCGTGGCTGTGGCATGGAGGAGACAGCAGGGCCCCAGAGGGGGGCCGTTTGGCGAGCCTGGCAGCGCTCAACGTTTCAATTAGAGACTCAGTGAAACATGGCGGCTCTGATCCCCTTCCTGCTCAAATGCACTGTGGCCCGTAAAACTAATTACCACCGGTCAATAGGATCAGAAAAACACAACCTGGACTGAGCAGAGGGGAGGGGGGTGCAGATAAACGTGCACCGACTCGAGGCGAGAAGACTGGGAGAGATACGCTTCCTCACTGACACACACGCACGCGCGCACGCACACACACACACACACACACACACACACACACACGATAAGTTCAACAATCGGGTTTGAAAGTGCGCAGAGTGACACAGTCTAGTCCGGAGGTACTCAAACTATAGATCGGGACCCCAAATGGGGTCGCAGGAAGGTAGGCACATGGACAACTGAAAAAAGAAATTGTATCATTCCCATTAAGGCTGCTTAATTTGTTTTTGAAAAGCCTGCGACTACATTTTCTTTCTTTCTTTCTTTCTATCTGTCTGTCTGTTCGGGCAACAGGTACTACTCCTACAGATTCTGTCCAAAATTCACACAAATCGGTACACATCGTCTCTGGTGTCATGTGATCAAGATGACTCTTGATTTTTCAGATACTATTCCGATTGACAATGTGACTGCATTCTGTTTGCGGTCTCTGGGTAGGCAACCTGGCCTGGCGGAGACCTGTGCTCCGAGGAGCACACTTTTCTAGTTATCATTATTCACTTGTCTGATCTGTGAACAAAGTCATGTGGAAGACTGGGTTCAACTTCTTGGCAAACTTCTAAAATGCTGACCTTTTCTTCACTGGGGCAGAAATCATCTTCACCAACATCATCAACATGCACAGACACGTGCAGAGCTACATGCACGGAGGCACACCTTATCGTCTATTGACAACTATAAGTGAGGTGGATTAATGGTCTGCTATTTCAGCTTAACCACTGTGAAAACAATAGAATAAGGAGAGATATGTTTTGCTCCTCAGAAGGCTATGAACTGCTATAGCCAGCAGCATTTAAATCAGACGAGAACCACAATGACTCGTCGCGGTGGTTGTGTTCCAATCTCACCTCCTGATCTCTACGCCATGCCCCAACATCACGGCTCAATTGTACAGAATTGCCCTCACGATGAACTATGGCACAAACCATGGGAGGATAGGGTTCCAATTCTCTCCAGAACAGAATCAGTCTTTCATTCCTCTTATCGGCCAAGGGCACTCGACAAACACGAGGAGCAGGCCCATTATCTATTTGCATTCCAAAAGGAGAATCATTCCTTACTTCAAACACCCATTTTGGCGGCGTTGCTTATCTTCCCCATTAAGAGGCTGTTGTGCTGAATAAGCACGAAACCAGAGGAAAAACTGCCACCGCTTAAGTACACAGTACAGCTGTAGTCTTCGCATATTTTATGGCATGCTTGCAACACTTAAACCCTATATAAACTTCATTGACCGGAGTTCCCCATGGGGTCTATTCTAGGCCTCCTCCTTTTTGTTGTATGTTGCTGTCAATGTCAAGGACCCCAAAATGATATGTACTTGGCCGCGGATCCCCATCTCAAAATGTTTTGTTCCAGGGACCCCCAGAAGCAAAGATTTCAGTTACAAATGTTCGCTTGAAAAATATATATACATATATATTCAAAGATTTGCACACATGTTCTTGATTTTTCAAAAATAGCAGATCGTAGCGCGGCACTCGGTGCTGCGCTATGAGCTTGTATATTTGCTATTTTTGAATAGCCAAAGTGTAAAAGAATGCTTTTTTGCTCCGCGAGGTTCCCAGTTCGAGCCCAGGCTCCCCAAGAGTTAGTGTCGAAGTGTCCTTGAGCAAGAAGCTGAAGCCCTAATTGCTCACGATGAGCAGGTTGCTGCTGCCTTGCATGATTTCCTCCGCCATCGGTGTGTGAATGTGTATGTGAATGGGTGAATCTATGTAAAGCGCTTTGGATAAAAAGCGCTATGTAAATGCACCATTTACCTTATATTCAATGTTGTTCGTTGTTGAATATACTGTAAATGCGTTGACAGCAACCTCTCACACCAAAGTGCTAGTTTGACTTGCTGTCAATCTCAACAGCTGACTCCCGCATGCTCACTCCTACTCTCTTTTAGCATAATCTGTCTTGGACATATAGATACATGGTCGTCATTCTTAACCAGTCAGCATTATTATTATTATTGTGCTGCCACTTAGTATAGCAAATATCCTTATTTGCCCTTTTAGGATAACATCTCTGTGTATGAGAGGTGTCCAAGATGAGACCTCAGGGAGCTTCTGCCCTGATGGGCTGTTTGCCCAGGCCAGGAGGCCTGGGGCTATATGTAATGCTGTTTTTATGCTTGAATCTTCTTCAATAAATCAACAACACTTCACCCTGTCTGGAATATTGATATTTCTCAAAATAGCGTTGTGAACTGTAGATCTGCAATTCTTGCCAAATGTTTGACCCAGAATAGGGACGCAAAGGATCACGAGGGATGATGTGGTTAACTACCACTGCCCTTTTGCCGGATGCCCTTTAAGAATTGTTTTAACCCATTAAAGGCATTGTAGGGAGTTCAGACATAATCAAAGAAAAAAACTGTTGTCAAACACCGCCCCTCCAGCAGTTCTTTTCCCCGACCACCAGGGGGTGACGCAGGTGGGACTTTTTAAATGAGTCATGCCCAAAATAGGTTGCCTTATGCGGATACAATTCGCGGAAATGCCCGACCCTACGGTTCTCTGAATTTATATTTTTAAATAGGCTCTTTCATGATAAATTGACCACATATATGAAGCTAAACAACTAAATTCTATCCAAACGATTTTTTAAAAGTAAATTATGTGCCTCAAAAAAGAAGTTTGAGAGCGTTTTAAAACCGAAAGTAAAAAGTTGATACGGGCACGGACGCGCACGGACACGCACATGCGTGCGTTAATTTACGACCCGGACATAAACAACATGAACATAAACAGAAGGGAAAATACGGATTTCAGACAGAGGACTGTGTTTCAATGAAGGAAAACACCCCAGCATCATTATACAGTGGCTGATAGAGGGGAGAAAATGCAAAAAATATATATATACATATTTTTTTAATTTAGGCTTAATGTTCCCTACAATGCCTTTAAGACCTGGAACGCATCTGTGTCACTTTTAGATTAGCAGATATACAAGCTCATAGCGCGACACAGAGTGCCACACAAAGTTTGAGAACCACTGACATAGCAACATAAGTTTTTTCAAAAAACTGTTGGGATTTAGAAGACATTTTGTAGAATCAGAGCCTCAGGCCTTAAAAGTAAAGTTTATTGTCAGCCTTAATGGCTTTTCACTGCACCATGGAACTGTTGAGAATGGTTTAATAACCATTTCCATTTGCGCCACGGTTTGTCACTGAAGACTTTAAACCGCGCCCAGTCGACACAATAATGGCTGAAACCGATCTGGTAGGACTTCGGGAGGAGTCCCTAATGACAGATATTCAATTAGTGGTTTTAGTCCTTGCGGTGGAAAAAGCACTCTTGAGAGTGAACACAGAAGGCTACTTCAATTGCATGTCTGAATAATAACGCTGGAGGAGGAGAGGCAACACATTTCCCGAAACCACAACTATAGAAGACTACAGTCGTTACCTATAAACACTCAATTACATGTTATCACATGGTTGGTTACACGCTGGTCAGGTAAGTAGCTCAGGTTCTCACCAGACAAATGGCTTTGTGTAAAATACAGACATGGATCACAACTCTGCAAAGCACCTCCATTCCATCAGAGACTAGGGATCTGGGCATGAAGGTCCATTTTGGTAAAGGCCTGATCAGTTTCCGTATTTTTTACCCCATTTTGTGCTCGGTCTGTCATATAAACATACAGTGTCTACAACAGGGGTCTTCAACAGGGGTCCGGGACCCCTAGGGGGTCCTCAGAGTTACTACAGGGGGTCCGCCAAATCTTTGTGTGATATTATTTATTTTTTAACCTTAACCACTTGAACCCTAGTTGAATCTGAAATACAATTTTATACAATATAGAGGGGGTCCCTGCTTCATCTCTCTCTCAGCTAGGGGGTCCTTGGGCTGACAACGTTGAAGACCCCTGGTCTACAAGGTAGAAATGGACCTCATTCTCTTATCTTTTCACCAAACGCTGATAAGATGTTGTGGTTTAGAATTCCGACCAAGCATGCAACAAAACACTTCAAATGCTCAACATTTTTAAATAGCCTACCGAAAATAGCCCCATCTACAAGCTAGATCGGCTATTTTCGCTGTGCAACATACTTCCATAGAAGACATGCTGGCTTCTATGGAATCCAAATGACTGAAATCAGTCGTGGCGACTGAGAACTTTAATCTATGTGTGGGACTTAAGTACAAGTGGGAATCGACAGAATGACTAAAAGAGAGGAAAAAACATAAAAAGAATAGAAGAGCCTTTAGTGTCAGTGAAGTCTTTTCAATCCTTCAAGTCAAAGGAAAAAGTTTGGTGTTAATTAGTGTGGCTGATAGATGATATGATACAAGAGAAAATGCTTAAAGGTGGTTTGAGTGACATTGCTTCATTAAAATAGTGTTGAATCTATATGCCGAAAGCAATCATTGCTGTAGAGTGTTTGTTCAGTAATAGGGTGTCTCCCCGTCTCTCTAGCTCTTTAGTAAACATACAATATATATACACATCTTAGTTAGGATACCAATGTGATCCAATCAGGAGAGAGAACTCATACAGGATACATGATAAAGAAGTGAAATTGTAAGTGATGGAAAGGAAAAAGGGGGGGGGGGGGGGGGGGGGGGGCGGAGAGCAGAGCACTATCAAATTGAAGTTGATAAATGATTTTGTAAATACTTTGTGGTGTTCTCTTTCCTGATTGGATAAAATTGGCATCCCAACATGAAAATGGATCAAATATCACTTACACCACCTATAAAATGTTGACTTGTGTTAAGCCATAGTGTGCCCTTCTAGCTAGCTGCATCACCACCACAACAAAATCTAGATAAAAGACCAGCAACAAGGAGCTGCAGTTTCTGGTACATAATGTGGAGGCAACAGCACTCAGCACTGTGCTGAATATTTCAGTATGGTTTCATGGAACACAATTTGCTCTTTCCCAGTACTGCACTGATGTTCAGAACAGAAACACATTCTTCTGTGCATTCTACTGTGCAGTACACAGCCCTCGGTGGGAAATTGAATGAGCCTGGCGAGTAAGTGGAGTAACCACACATTCAAATGAAACATTTTAAGACATATAGGCATGACTTGAGAATATCTTATCACGCCACTGAGAAACTCTGCCTTGGGGCCAGGCTTCACTTCACACACATGGAGACGAGTTTTCTGTCAATCGCAGTCGATGCTTTATCTTATTACCAGCCAAGTGAACAACAGGACTAAATCTATGCTAATGAGATTGTTTAAATTGATTGCACAGTGCCACTGTTGGAATGTGTGTCTCTCTCTTCCCAGCTGAAAATATTGAAACTCTCGGCAAGCAGATAAAAAACGGCACTACGTGAACGCAAGCCGTAGAATAGACGCTCAGTGCCTCCTCCTCACTCTGCTGGTGTTTGCACAACGCAAGGCTTGTCAAATCCAAACAAACATTATTCTTCTCAATAACAGTTACAGTTTACTTTGTGTCAAAGTGCTATCCATGGTGCTGAATTCTCATAGCACTCTCTCTGAAACTCTACTTTGCCAATACAATAGCCTCCTAAATAAAATCCAACACAATGTCGGTAAAATACTATATGTATATATATATATATATATATATATGTATATATATATATATATATATATATATATATATATATATATATATAAATAAATAAATACGTTTGTGTGTGCACTGGGGGGGTTCTGGTAGGAGGCCATCACAACAGCCTGAACTAGGGCCCGCCGTAACTAAGTTATGCCCCTGACATTACATCGAATAAGTATACACTACAGTACATATTGTCTGTCAGGTGGAAACCATTATGTCCAAAACTGTTCATTCAAATTCAAAAATAGCAAAATCAGCAGATCTACAAGGTCAAAACGTGTCGTGTCGCTTCACGCCGCAGCTTGCGGATCTGCTACTTTTGATGCTTTTGTGTGCCGCTGTAGTATGATCAAGTAGGGCGTTAAAAAAAAACACAACAGCAACGATATATACTGTATGTGGGGAATCGATTTGTGTTCATTCTCTTCTGGGAGAGAGGAGTTTTTCCTCTCAGCCCCTGAAAAAGCCAACTCGGCCCAGGCTTTACCATCTCTATCTTCTGAAGTAGTCTACTAGCTGGAGCTGCTACAAATTAAACTTCCACAAGCCAGAGTGTCCCTTGCTGTTGAGCTTCAATGCACACTGATGCAACTTTTCCCAGCTTCCCATGGCATGCAGGGCTCTACAACGTAGACAGCTCACTCGGTACTGGAAGGGTTGGTTGGTGTAATGATCTCAAGGTCTTTGCCGTTCAGCATTGCGAGCTTCAACACAGCTTGATTTCGTTTGCCGTCGGGCAGAAACCTCTTTTCGTGTCACACAAAAGCATCAAAAGTAGGAGATTTGCAAGCTCGAAACGCAGCCCAAAGCGTCGTGTTCTGAGCTTGTCGATCTGCTACTTTTGAATTTGAATTCTGAAAAGTAACAATTTTGGATATACTGTATGAGGTTTCCACCCGACAAGAGACTATTTGTTTTCTTCTGTACCCCCCCCCCCCCCCCCCCCAGACACACACACACACACACACACACACACAAAAAAGAAAAAAAAACTTCCTCTGTACTTGACGACTTGTCTTATTCCAGCCAAAAACAGCCAAAACTTTGCACATTTCGATCTATAAGGCAGATGGATGTATAATAGCAATTTGAAATGCTTAATACAGTATAAATAACCAGATGTTATTTTAAATGCCTTTTACAACCATGCATTATGCTCAATGGTATCCTACAAAAAAAGAATGGAGTAGAAGAAATGTGTTGTTCATTCAAACAAAATGGTTTCATTTCAGACAAACAATATGGAAATCAATGTCCCGTATTCTCATGAAATCCAAATGGGAAAAACACTTTCATTCAACTTTGTTCTTCCAGTGAAATCCAGGCTGTGTTTTTGTTGAGGAAGGTACTTTATTTTCCCCTAAATTTACTCTTGGAGGCAGAAGCAAACAAACAGCAACTGCTGTGGGATTTTCATCTTATAACAATGTCTTTTCACCGAACAAAAGTGTGTTTCTTTACTGAATTAAATAATTGATAATTAAATGATAGTTTATTTAACCGATTGTCATTTCTGTGTCGACTAGAGCATTGGTTCTCAAAGTGGGGTCCGGGGACCCTCAGGGGTCCTTGGATACCAGGGGGTCCCCAGTTAAATAAGCTAATATGGTATCACAATCATTTTAACCACTTTAACCATATTTTATTCTTTGGCTATTCAAAAATGGCAGATATACAAGCTTATGAGCTTGTAGATCTGCTGTTTTTGAAAAATCGTGACAATTTGTGCATATCTTTGAATATACATATAAAATTTGTTTTTAAGCGAACATTTTTAACTCAAATCTTTGCTTCTGGAGGTCCCTGACACAACATATTTTCAGATGGGGGTCCGCAGCCAAATACATATAATTTTGGAGGTTCTTCAGGACATGAAAAGGTTTGAAAACCACTGGACTAGCGGAAGCAGGACAGTTTGATAAACTAGTAGTTGATCAGCTGTGCACAACCCTAGCTTTGATTCTCGCAATCCTTATACCAATATACCATTGTCACACTCACTGCAAGTCACACTGGAGCAGAGCTCCAAAGTTAATTGCCTAAAAATGTTAATTAGGTGCAAAAGTAAGCCCAGTACACACCATCCAAGATCCTGACCCATCGCAATACATTCCGCCCGCGCATCCCTTTCTGCAATAATGAGGGTAGAGTGGTGTGACTGTCTATCTCTGGGGACTTGCTGCTAGGTGATTATTGGACAGTCATTGCGGTTGTTGCCATCTCTGGTGAGGTGCCCCCTATCTCTGTGCTCTGTCCCTCGGACCACAAGGCCTACCAGCACACCATCAATCAGAACACTGCAACAGGACCCCACATGAGCACAGCATGTGTGCGCTGTGTGTGTGTGTGTGTGTGTGTGTGTGTGTGTGTGTGTGTGTGTGTGTGTGTGTGTGTGTGTGTGTGTGTGTGTGTGTGTGTGTGTGTGTGTGTGTGTGTGTGTGTGTGTGTGTGTGTGTTTGTGCGGGTTTGTGAGGTGGTGGGTGGATGGATGGATGTCTGGTGTATGTGTGTAGCTGTCTGCATAATGCATGCGTGTGTGTGTATCTTGCATCCATCAGAGTTTGCTGCCTAGGGTGTTTGCTTTAAGTGAGTGATATCTTTCACTTTGTACATTTAAATGTTTTTTAACACTTAAGAACGGTCAGGTCATCACTAGCTACCCTGATATAGTCTATAATCAGCACCAGCAAATACAGCAACCAGCTTTTTCCTCATGACTTTCTTTAACGCCAATTACACGAAAACAAAACCTTTGACACAGAACAGAGAAAATACATTATCTGTGGATCATTTTTGAGGTTCAGCAGCAAATACAATTATTCATTCTTTTCCATTAAATGGAAAAAAAACAAGGGAAGCTAGAGGTGTGGATAGCTGAGTCAGGTGTGACGTCACGTTTGGGGGGGTGTCTGATACAACTTAATTGTACGTGTGTAAATAAGTGTAAGTAAGTGTAAAAATAGACCCAGTATGTTTCTGCCCAAAGTTGCTTTGTTGTTTTCAGCATCCTCTGTTGGGGTTATGATGATTAGGATTAGACATTTAGAGGTTCGGTTTAGGGGATGGAATTAATTACATTAAACTCGAGTTAAACATGATGTGTAGAAGACTATACTTAGTTGCATGCCAGTGTCATGCACCGAAAAATGTCCGATGTATGAGCTCACTTATAGATCTGCCTTGGCTTTAGGCTTACAGCTAAAAAAGGCATATAAATAATTGTAAAAATGGCATTCATAAAAGTCGCCGTCCTAAAATGTTGGTGTCCTCACAAATATAGCAATTCAAACCTGTGTGTGTGTGTGTGTGTGTGTGTGTGTGTGTGTGTGTGTGTGTGTGTGTGTGTGTGTGTGTGTGTGTGTGTGTGTGTGTGTGTGTGTGTGTGTGTGTGTGTGTGTGTGTGTGTGTGTGTGTGTGTGTGTGTGTGCGCGCGTGCGTGGGAGGGGGTGGGTGGGTGTGAGTGACAGCAGGAGAAGACACTCTGCTAGGCGGCATACAGCCAAGTGTCCCTCTCACCTTCACTGTCATCTCTAAAAGACAAGCAGTAGTACAGGAAGAGTCTGACAATGACAGATGCAGTCCAAAGTAACAGTAGTTCTTCCTACTCTACAGAGTTGAGTCCTGTGATGCCCAGGGTTTGGCAAAAAGGACTGATTCCTATATGTGGCAATATGCAATCCGCTAACTGGGATGAATTTTCTTCACGTCTGATCCAAATATGTTTACATCATGGCTGCTGTAGAGCCGTGTACTTGCATTCCAAGTCCTACACGTGAATCTACTGGCTGGTGCTGCTGGTGTGTACTGCAAATGAGTATTATATCGACGCCGTCGGGCAGAAACCTCTTATCTCCATATTCTAACTTAACGCCCTACTTGATCAGACTACAGTCTCACACAGAAGCATCAAAAGCAGCAGATCTTCAATCTCAAAATGTGACGCAAAGCGACACGTTTTAAGCTTGTAGATCTGCTACTTTTGCTATTTTTTTATTTGAATCTTGAAAAGTAACAGTTTTGGACATATGAGGTTCTCAGACAGATGCTATACTGCTTCAGCAATAGCAAAAAATACACTTTCAATAGAACCTTTTCTTTCAATTTTAAGATTTTTAAAACAAATATTAAAACTATACTCCATTAATCTAACATCAATATGTTGTTAGATGCAATCATATCAACATGTCCAGCAGACAACCCCCCCCTGTGGACATTTCTAATAACTTTCCTGTCTCTGTGGTATTGGGTCAAAGCTGCTTCATCGTGCTGAACAAACCACAAAAGCTTCTGACTGCAACTGATGGGGGTCAGAAAAAATGGGACCTGCAGAGCAATGCATGCGCCATTCTCAAAACACTGGAAAAAAGACATAGTTTAACTCCTCGCCTGTGTGAATAGTGGTTTTCATATGTCAATGACGATACTTAATAGCAATTGTACATTACAATTGGCCAACTCAATTAAAGGTAAGTGATATGTTTCGGTTAAAACAAAAAGGTTTTTGTTAAGATTTATGTATTTATTTATTCTGGCAGTGAATGAGTTAAAAGGCTGAAGCACTATGTTCTGTGATACAGTGTCTGTTCAGTAACAGAGGTCTCCCAGTCTCTCCAGCTCTTTAATACACATAGGTGACACAATCTCAGCCAATCAGGAGAGAGTACCCATTTATCAGCTTAATTTTGTTGTGTTCCAGTTCCAATTGTGTCTGCTCATTTCTTTGTGTCGTTGCTTCAAATTCCACTTGTTTAATCTGCATGGATTGGATAAAATTGGTATCCTAACCTGAAAATGCATTTTCTGTTTAATAAAGAGTTGGAGAGACATTGAACTCCTGTTACTGAACAAAAAAACACTCTATAGCAATTAGTAGGCACCCACTATCAGAATATAGAGCTATATTTAACAGTCATTTAACCTTTAAATTTATCTTAAACAAAATGTTTTTCTTCCCCAGCCAATTAGTGAGCCGACCTTCCAGGTAACAGAGTGTGTGTGTGTGTGTGTGTGTGTGTGTGTGTGTGTGTGTGTGTGTGTGTGTGTGTGTGTGTGTGTGTGTGTGTGTGTGTGTGTGTGTGTGTGTGTGTGTGTGTGTGTGTGTGTGTGTGTGTGGGCTACTGCCAGTGAAAGTTGGCTTAATTGGAAACGTTCAAAGAATGACAGCTACTGATAATAATGGCCACAGTAGTGAAAACAGAGAGACGCTTAACAGTACCACGCACAGCCTTCCACACAAGAGGACGAGGTGACGGCGAGAGAGAGAGAATTCTTTGCTTTTATCAGGCCAATAATGTCATTGTCAAGGTGTACCAGAGAGGTGGTGACACTGCCTGCCTGGCTGCCTCATATATAATAAAAGAACAATATAAGTCACTGCGGTATATATATGCAAAGGTTTTACAAGACAAGGGCACAACGCTCACTTTATAGACAGTGTCACTGCCTGTGTGCGTAAAATAAAGCCTCTTTATAATAATACTCCATCGCGTTGCTCGCCAAAAAAGAACTGATTTACAGTCTAACAAGCTGCGTTTTCTTTTTTTTTTGGGGGGGGGGGGGGGGGGGTGAACGACAGACACTGTACCTGCTCTTGCTGAGCCTTCGACGGTTTCTCGTCCTTCGTCGTGGTCATGATCTCCTGCTACTTCTCCTGCTGCGACACGGTAACCGCACAGCTGGTCCTGATGGTCTGCTCGAGCGACACGGAAACGCACAGGTGCTCCAGATGATGATCCGAGGGCACCGACCGCTCGAGCGACACGAAACTACGCACACAGCAGGTGCTGCTGCTGATGGTCCGAGGGTACCGTACCGTACCGTGCTGTACAGTATAGTAGGCAGCGGAGACACCACGATAGGAATGATAATTCAAATGCAATATGCGCGTATTTATTGATGGTGTCAGTCTGTCCCCCCGACCCCACGCTGGCGGACGGTGTAGAAACGTGTAATAAGTGGAAGAAGCGAAGGGGAAGGGAAAGGGAAAGGCAGGGGGGTGAAAAGATTCTCTCAGTGGATGTGGGAGGGAGGAGATAGATAACGGCGAGAGAGCAATAGACCGGGCAACACTCCGTTAAATGCTTCATGTGGGAGCAATTCTCTCTCTCTCTCTCTCTCTCTCTCTCTCTCTCTCTCTCTCTCTCTCTCTCTCTCTCTCTCTCTCTCTCTCTCTCTCGCCCCCCCCTCTCTCCCTCTCTCTCCCTCTCCCCCCTCTCTCTTAAAACTTATTTTCTCTTTTTGCTGCAGAAAAGGAAAAAAAAAAACTCCAACTGTGTCATGATAAGAACCAATCTAATTTATTTTCAGAGACATGTTAAATTAATTAATTACATCTTACAGAACAGTTGTATTCCCTCTCAAACACTATGGAAATTAGTTATTAGGGTTTTTTGAAATGTTCTAAAATGTTAATTAATACCAATAGCTTTTATTTGGTTCTTCCTCCCTGCATGGGCTTTGTAACGCTTGTCTGCTTCACTTTGTTAATTAAAGTCAGGTGCCCTCTGTGAAGTCAATTACCTTGGACTCCCTGATGGAGGTCTGAGGACATGTGATCAGTCTTGCCAGATTTTGCAAGAGAAATAAGCAACCAGGTCTAGGAAAAAGAAGCGTCTATTATAGGCCACATGCACACTTTAAACCTAAATACTGTATACATCAGCTATTTGAAAATAGACGATCTACAAGCAAGGAATATTTGGAAGAGTTTTTAAACATCTGGTACGGGGGTTCCCTGGCACAAAACATTTTCAGATGGGGAGGGGGGCGGGGGGTAGGGACAAATACATATTCTCACATGAAAATATGTGAGAACCACTGGTTTAAATAATAATAATACAAATTTGGAAGCAAGCTCAAATAAGATTTTTTTATGTTAAAGCTAGAACTTTTTTACTGTTGTTTTCTCTCTTCTGTTTGTACCCTTTCAGTAATGTTTATATGTGCTCTTTTTTGTAATGATGCCTGTTTTCTGTATGGGGAGGGGACTACGGATGGAAATCAGCATTCTTGCTAAATCCAGTGTATTTACACGGCATTGTATGTGTGGTGTTCATTAATATGTGCTGCCCGTCCAGATAAACCTATAAATAAATAAGGAACTAGTACTTTAGAAACAAGCCAAAAAAAAACGCAACCCGTAACGGCCAATATTTACAAGCAACTTTACAGAGAAACAAGCCCAAAGTCATTTATAATAAGCAGACATGGCAACACAAGCACCAAAGCAACAAAGCACAGCGGGGTGAAAGCCTCATTGTCCTTCAACACAGACCCCCTCAAAAGCTGTAGCTATTGAAAAAGAGTCAAAAGACACATGGCACTGGCATTTTAGGGCAACATTTGTCCTAGTTCCCACTGAAAATGGTACTAGCCTACTATATTCAGTGAAAATATACCCAGTATTTTCACTGAAAATAATACCATATTGTGCCAGCCTTTATCGTATATGATATACAGTGTGTGTGTGTGTGTGTGTGTGTGTGTGTGTGTGTGTGTGTGTGTGTGTGTGTGTGTGTGTGTGTGTGTGTGTGTGTGTGTGTGTGTCCGCGCGCGCACGTGTGTGTGTATTGAACTATTGATCATTGATTAGTTCAGCTTTTAGCTCACTTAGCTACCACTACTTAGCCAGCTGTAGCCATGTCACTACAAGGGCTGCCTGAGCCAGCTGTTACCATCTGATTAAAAAAGAAGAACAAGATAACAGTGAATGCAGCAGTGGTTTAGATTTTTCACTCCAATAGACACATCTGTTTTAAGGTGTCATGATCAAATGACATCAGATGGATTCCAGTTTGCCCATGTCCTCTATGCCGCAAATATTGCCCCACATTTCCCTTAAGTACTGAGCCCAGGCAAGTACTGTAGCTCATACACTGTGTATAAGTTTACTGCCATGAGGAATGAGGGAAAGGCCACACAAAAGTTTAGAGCCCTATATATTCACATGTGGCTTTGCCACCACAACATCAAAAACAACCCTCCTCTGGCACTCGGGCTGCGCTACCGTCAACGAAATGATGTATGGAGCTGAAGTGACTTCTAAACAACCAATCAGTCAGCTCAAAACTAATGGTGGCCACACTGAGCCTGAGCCCCATTGGTCGATGACGGATGCTGGGCGGTTAGGACTGCAGCCGTGGCGGGCAAATAACATAATAACTGCCTTATTGTGGCTGTGTTGGCGGAGTGCATGAATACAAACCCCAAGACTCCCAAGATGTTGACGAATGGACGCGGTCCGAAGTGATAATGGATGCGCTTCAGGAGTGGCTCCGTTTAAATACACATTCGCGGAAAGTTACAGATGAATTGACTGAATGTGCCAACCTGCCTGAGTGAACGGAGCAGGCTCTCAATCTCTACCTAATTATTTCACGACTGCTGCCAAGCAGGCTGGCAAACACAATGAACTGGAAGTGCTTGTGACTAATTACATTTTCAAAACCAATCGATATACACCACATCTAAAAATACTATAGGCTAATGCATTGTAGCACCGATAACAACCCTGTAATCAGAGGGAGAAAAGTGTTTGCTACCAGGGTGGTGATTATGCAGATAGATATATTTATATATGTGTACTGCATAATTTCTATTGTTAAAAAAAGAGGTGTCTACAATTAGCCACACAAAGGTTCAGTCTGATATTCATATATTTATGTTGATGTTATGCAGTGGATGCATGTGTGCTCTGCAGCAAAGTCCAACCAAGGTCACATGAGGTTTAGACCAGTGGCACTTCTTCTTCCAAGACTGCGCCTCTGCAAATGTTTCACTTCTCAGATCGATGCAGAGAGCATATGTGGTGTGTGATGCGGTATGCTGAGAGCCAATTAAGAAACACCAATGGAAAATTAGGTCTATGTCTGTCTGTCTATGGTTATATTAGCACTTATATATATATATATTGACAAATATGAATTTGGTGGTCCATTAAAATGCTTGAGAACCACTGGTTTAGCATAGGTTTACTAGTGCTCATGTGGACTATAGTCAGGGTTTTTTTAAACCTAGTTTTCATAGACCTGGTTGCAGAAAGATAAGCCCAGAGTCGCTTATAATAAGCAGACATGGCAACACTGAATAGGAGGTAAAATCACCCCAAACAATATTTCAACCAAGTGTATTTGTATTGACACATTAGGTATTTCGCTGACACCAACACATGATGCAATTTTCAGTGTCCTGATCAAGGACGCTCCTCAAGAAATGTGGTTATTGATGGACGTGCGTTATGCTGACTGCTGCTGGTTATTGACTCTATGAACATTTGGCTGTGGAATGGTCTCTCCAAGCACCAGGCGACCATGCTGGCGCTGCTACCACTGAATACATACAAAAGTAAACTCAAATGTTATTATATCAACTAAAGCCCAGAGCAAAGTGTGTTTGGGATTAGGCAAAGCAAACACTTGGTTCCTGGAATAATTGGACTGCAAGTCTTTTTTAACTGAGATGATTTGGGGACTGGAGGCATACAGTGAGTCCTCTGGGTACAAGAGGGCCCATGCATTTTACAGTACATATTCATCCACTGTTTTTTTTAATAGGAATCTTTTGGAACAAGTCCAAACAAAATGAAACTGATACAGTGTGTTCTTATTTTAGGCTGATGATCCGACTTAAAGAGCAAAAATAATTAGGATGTATGTATGGGTTACATAAACCAGTGTGTGTGTGTGTGTGTGTGTGTGTGTGTGTGTGTGTGTGTGTGTGTGTGTGTGTGTGTGTGTGTGTGTGTGTGTGTGTGTGTGTGTGTGTGTGTGTGTGTGTGTGTGCGCGCGAGTGTATGTTTTCATTTTATATATTCATCCAATCGCATCTTTAAAATGTATCCCAGCACCCCCATTTCAGTAGGAAATGGAAAATCTACAAAGATGTGTTCTCTAAATCATACTCCGCTCCACTCTCCCAGAACATGTTCTGCCATTACATACGACCAAAGCCATCTATCAGCGTTAACGTCATATCAAACCCTTCGATGCACAAAGCACCACAAACGCAGACTGTTCCGCAGGAATGAGTGCGATGGGATGTTACGGAACTAAAAACTTGTTTATGGTGTCATAACACAGCTGAAGGGAACCTGTGAGTTCTATTGACTGAACAAATCCCGCTCATGTCCATAGGGAATGGAGCACAGTTTCCCCGAGTTGCTACAGTGCACATGCCGTGGACAAACACTGTACTTTTTGATGGAGAACGCATATCAGCATAAAAGAGGCCATCATCTATCTGCAGCGAGGTCCGGGAATGGAAAAGCTATTATTGTGGAGTTGACAGAGAGCTGGACCAAAAAAAGGGGGGGAAATGTAATAGCGTTTCCATCTCTCTCTCTCCGTCTCGCTGCACTGCATGGGTTTGCCATTCCTATGTACTGTACATTAGACTCATGTGGTCAGACCCACCACCGCCTTACGTCATCAATTCCAGTGACGGAGGGTCTGGAATCACAAGTCAGCATGTCTGGGTTTTGACAAAGAAAATATCAGGTAAGCTAACCATTTAACCCATTAAGGCCTGAGGTTCCGATTCTACAAAATGTCTTCTAAATCCTAACAGTTTGAAAATAAAACTTATGTCAGTGGTTCTCAAACGTTTTCATGCCAAGGACCCCAAAATGCATATGTATTTGGCCACGGACCCCCATCTCAAAATATTTAGTTCCAGGGACCCCCAGAAGCAAAGATTTGAGTTACAAATGTTTGCTTTAAAAAATATATAGTATTCTACGATTCTACGATGTTCTAGATATTGCAAAAAATAGCAGATCTACAAGCTCGTAGCGCGGCACTCGGTGCCGCGCTATGAGCTTGTTTATCTGCTATTTTTGAATAGCCAAAGTGTAAAATTAATGCTTTTTAGCTCAAATCAAAAAGTGACAGATGTGTTAATGGGTAAAAAAAAAAAAAGTATTGCTGTCTTCAAGGAATTATCCCTTCATCAGTAGTCTCACCTTTTAGAAATGATTTCAAATTGTCCTCACAGTATCCTCAAACAGAAAGAATCCTCGCTGGGTATAAGCTGTGTATCTACAGTGCTAATTAGCTCTTAAGTCGGCCTGGCATATCAAGTGATTCCTCCCCGCTTTCTGGCAATGTTTGGCAAACTACTTTAATAATGTAGAAACTCTTCCTAGAAAGTGACTAATCTACAGTAAATGCTGTCTTTAAACATAATTAGCTAGCTACACTTCAAGTTATCAGTCAAAGTAGCTCACATTGAAGCAAGATTACCTTTTATTTAGTCTGAGTCATAGAATGAATTATACGACTTTGTAAAAGCTACAAATGGAGGAAGATGGCCACCATTACTAGAGATGTAGAACTCTCTATTTGATGTGAAGGAGGAACTGCACTCCCAACTGTGAGTCACTGTAAGTAGCTTTTGTCACGCTACCCATCCACATGATGAAATAAATAGCTGAACTACTTGAAAGCTACATCATTCTGAAAGTAATGGAGCTAGCCACACGTAGTTAAGCTACCGCCCAACACTGGTCTGTGGTCTGTCAACTCATGTTTGTCAAGCATTTGTTTTGTTATAAAGGTGGTGGTCCTTAATAACCTGACTCCGCCAGATGGAAGAAGCTTGCTTCACACATTTGTTTCCCCCCCCCCTCTGTTTTTATGTAAATATACTTTTACTGCTCCTAGTATTGATGATTTATTGTATATTATTCATCATGTCTTGATTAATTGAATACATACATGTAGGACCACTATGGAAACAAGCCCTCAGGGCCTTTTGTGTTATCCTTTTATCATTATTGTATAACTGTACCCCTGTACCTTTTTAATAAAGTATTAAATCAATCAATCAATGAAACCAATGGATTTACCAAGGACACAGCCAACATTAAAGGGGTAGCAATAAACGACCACACAATGATTACATCGCATCAGTGCATTTAATGCAACAGCAAAAAAGAAATGATGGAGCACTGCGATAAAGCTATGGAGTCATCTTCAGATGCACTCATATTGCAGTTCAAAGATGTATAACCACACGTCGCAAAATTATGTCCCATGCTATCACTTCATTGCAATGACTGAGTTGGTAAAATATGTAAAAGCCCCCGACTCTTAAACCGATATGGACACGCATAGTGATTCCATCAATAACACGTGGAGAGTGTTTGGAGCAAATCCTGCTGGAAAAACTTGATGACAAAATTTGCTTACTTGGTATCATTTATCATTGATGAAATACTAACCATAACCTTAACAAAATGTACATAGCTGTAATGAAAAAGCTCATGAACTACACGTAAAAAGAGTGGAAATATAGCCAGTGGATTATAATTCTCATGCTCACACCGGTCCTGTTTTTCCTTCCACAACTGAAACAACATGCAAATGCGATATTCCAACAGATGTTGCACGGTCCTTATCTTGTTTTTGTAAAGCACTGTTGTCATGACAACAAAGGGCGCATGATGCAGTGATTATTTATTTATTTACGTTGTGCCTTCTTGTCAGGATTGTGAGAGTTGGTGCTGCATATTTTGCATGTATCAACTGTGTGGGTGTATCATTTAAATGGTTGCTATGCAGAGTCAAAATACTCCACAGACATGATTGCAAGTAAACTTGGCAATGGTTTCTATAGAGAAAATTCAACCAAAAGACAATTCAAACATAACGACCAACAACGCTTTTCCAGACACTTTGAAAAAGGTGGCTGACTCAACACCGACCGTGCCATCAAGGTCTCACACTTTCCCCTCTCATCCACACCCAGTGGCACAAGAAAATCTGCAGCACTCACTAGCACATTTCAGCACCAGGCAGAAAAGGACAGTGCCTAATGCCAGTCCACTCGCTCTGCTGCAAATAGATTTCAGCACCACACACAACGGACAGTTCCCACAGCAGCATACAGTATCAGCAGAGACGCCGTTTTTTTTTCCCCTAGCTGATGAGCTGTGCCAGCCGTGTCATTCTGGACTGATGGAGAAACCAATTAGTATGGTTAATGTTAACGTGTGCAGTCGTGGTCCTTTGTCAAACTTCGGACACACACTTATACTCCAGCTTCATCACAGTTCAACGCACCTTCACAAAGAATCATTATTTCGCTTGTATTTGAGCTTATGATGAATGATTATTCATCATCCTTCGTTTTATTGCATTCAAAGTGTCTGTCTGTCTGTCTGTCTGTCTGTCTGTCTGTCTGTCTGTCTGTGTGTCTGTGTGTGTGTGTGTGTGTGTGTGTGTGTGTGTGTGTGTGTGTGTGTGTGTGTCTCTTCAGCTTAAAGAAAATCAAATGATAATGATCATTTTATAACAGAAAGTACGGTCAAATACATCAGTGGTTCCCCCCAAAAGATAAATTAGACGTTTGCCTGGGACCCAAACTAGTGAAAACAGCAGATCTACAAGCTCACAACAATGCGACGCTTTGTGCGGCATTGGGAGCTTAGATCGATGAAAAGTTGTGATTTATTTTGAAATAATACATATTTTTTATATTTACTCGTGAGTCGTGACCCATACAAATGGTCCACAACCAGTGATCTATACTACTACGTCATTTTCTCTATCCAGCAATTCCAGCTGGCTCTCATTGACTGGCAATGCGTTCCATTGACCTCTTCCTGGCTGCAGTTTGCCTCCCAGCGCGACTAATCTGCCAGCTGGAATTTGCTGGATAGAGAACATGGCGTAGATGACCGTACCTTCTGTTATAAAAATGATCATTATCATTGGATTTTCCTTTAGCTGAAGACACATTCTGAACACACACACACACACACACACACACACACACACACACACACACACACACACACACACACACACACACACACACACACACACACACACACACACACACACACAGTTACAAAAATAAATCTGCTGCTGTAATTGCAACTCTTTCCACTTCATTTCACATTTGTAATAATGTTATATTCTTGATAAGGTGGGTTATCATTCATGCATAGCATTGCTTTTCTAAGCAAAATGATGTAGTCGGTTCAAGGGGGCGACTAATTTCAGGGGTGCTCAAAGGGTAGATTGCGATCTACCAATAGATCACAAAGACTGCACAGGTAGACCAGTGCCACGCTACAAGCTTGTAGATCTGCTATTTTTGAGAAATCGTGAAAATGTGTACAAATCTTGGAATATAAATAGTTTTAAAGCGAACATTTTTAACTCAAATCTTTGCTTCTGGGGGTCCCTGGAACAAAATATTTAGCGATGGGGGTCCACGGCCAAATACATATAATGTTGGGGGTCATTGACATGAAAAAGTTTGAGAACCACTGACAGCAACATATTTAAAAAAATATATAATAGGATTTAGAGGATTTTTTGTAGAATCGGTCTCAGGTCTTAAATGGGTTAAGGTGACTTGATTTATTTGCATGAAACATGGCCTGTCAGCTCCCTTTGCGGCTTCTATAGTAGGCAAACCCAATCGGAGTGTTGCGCCCAAACGTAAGTAGCATTACGTTATATAAAAATGTGCGTGGCAAAGAAGCCGGAAATTGACTACTTCCATACAGAATGGGGGTAAGAATTTCTTTCTCACTATGTCCCATAGTGTCGCTATTCCAAAGAAAGGACTTTTCTTTTTCAGCTATGGGATAATTATTTTTTGGGTTGGTAGATCTTGCTGAGCTGGTCCTGTTAAAAGTATAGTTCTCAAGTAAAAAAAAGCGTGGACACCCCAGGGGACAGAAAGCAGGGACAGGAGGTACTGAAGCCAAAAAGTAAAAAAGCTATATGCCTGGAGCGATGGTAGGTCTGAGAATATGAATTCACAAAAATAACAGATATCGGTGACCAATGCGGAAAAATATCTAGGGATTGAATTCCTTGGCCTGCTGGCAGTGTACACAAGAAACGTAATGCTGATCGGTGTAGTACACACACACACACACACACACACACACACACACACACACACACACACACACACACACACACACACACACACACACACACACACACACACACACACACACACACACACACACACACACACACACACACACACACACACACACACACACACACACACACACACACGCTGCAGCCCTGCCTTCCGGGCTGCCAGAGATAATTAACCAGAGACAGAGAGAGTCTTTTAGATATAGGATGAAAAGCAGTGAACATGAAACGTGTCTAGATAGGCAAAATATACATTTCAAACCTACTAATGAATACATAATTATGAGCAATAGTATCAAAGGGCCACACTCGGAATCGAACAACACTAAAATGGATGGCAGCGACTTTGTGGACAACCAGACTGTAGTGTTGATTTCGTCGACTAAAACTATGACGAAAAATGATCGTCAACTACCTGTTTTTACTGACGAAAACTAAATAAAAACTAAGCTATGATGACTAAATATATTGACAATTTCGTCAACAAATAAAAACTAGACTAAAATGTTAGGGAGAGAAGAGATCCAGTAGAACTAAAAGACAAGTCATTTTATGTTTGGTTGTGCTCGGGTGTTGCGCTCTGAAAATAGCCGATCTACCAGCTCACAGTAGATCGGCTATTTTCAGCACGCAACCAAGTGTAAAATCACGGCGCCATCAAGGCACCGCTAAAATACATTTTAGTCAACTAAATCAACTCTAAATTTACTCGACTATAATCTTATGATATTTAGTCGACTAAAACTAGACTAAACAGTAAAACATTTCAGGTGACTAAAATATGACTAAAACTAAATGGAATTTGATTCAAAAGACTATGACTAAAACTGAATCAAACATTTCTGTCAAAATCAACACTACCAGACTGGTACACAAATTGTACTTGTACTTGTTACAGATGAATCAAAGATTGTCTTCTTCAGTAAGGGCGTGATAATGACACACTAGTCTAGAGCAGTGGGGAAAACACCAGACTGTAGTTTCATTTCATTGACTCAATAGTCTGATGTCTGATGAAAAATAGAGCGGGCCGAAGTGCTGACCAAAAAGATCCCCTTCTTTTTTTTCTCCATTCTCTGAGTCGTCACCTATATTACCTAGAGTTGTAATGATGTGGTCTGGTGCTACATGTGCTGCTCTGCCGGTCTGTTGACTGTGATGAAGCACGAGTCCAAAGAACATTTGTCACACAAGGACACATGTTCTTTCATCAGGCCAGGTCTCTCTCTCCCTTTCTTTCTATCCCAATCTCCCTTCTCTCCCTCTCTCTCTCTCTGGTTATTTCATCACTCACAGAAAAGGGTTTGTTGTGAATTTGTCACTGCTCAACTTCCTGTGCCAGCTTAGCCCTTGGGGCGTCTAATAAGGCCAGTAGTGCACGTTAGAGCCCACAATGGAAGTGTCGATCGGTGGACACAGCTCTACCTATTACAAAGAATAGACAAGACAACGGGGGAGTTAAGCTTCTTACGGGCCTTACTGCAAGCCATTCAATACCAAAGCCAAACAGGGGACATTCAGCGCTCCAAAATGGCATAGCAGACATTAATAAAGTGACAATATAGGGCAGTAGAAAGAACAGGTGCTCAATGGGAAGGAAGAAAAACGCATTCCTGAACGCAATGGCTCTCTTTTATCCCCGGCGGATCAACTACAGACACCTGAAACACATCAAACCTTTACACTGCAACTTGTCAGATGAAACACAAACAGCACTGTGTGGACCGGAAAGAAGAAAGGAGTAGAGAACAGCACTATGAGCGTTTATGATGAGTGTGTGCGTGTCTCCGTGCGGCACTGTAACAATTGTTCTATAGGGACTGGAGCCTATAGACTATACCCTGACACATTCCTCTCACGTGCTGCTGGGTCTCATCACAGCTTCTCATATTGCATCCTGACTCTACCAATCAACAAAGCATTTGTATTGTGTTGAGGAAAAGAAAGAAAAAAAAGAAACAGGCTGGTATAGTCAATTTCCTTGTGTAACTGTAATAAACATATCATTCTCCTAAAATGTACCCAAATAAACCACTATTCTGGGGTGAAATTTCACAGAAAATAGCTGATCTACGAGCTCGCGACGCAGCGTTGTCAGCTTGTATAGATAAACTATTTTCGCCGAAGAGATTTGGTGTAGAGGGAAATAGACCTAGTACAGAACCTTGGGAGACTCCGGTCAACTAAGTATATACTGCAGGGCAGAGGTATTCAACTAGATTAGGCAGGGGTGGGGGCCACAATTGTAAGATGACTCGAAGTCGGGGGCCACAAGACAGTGTTCGTGGTTAACCGATTGACCGTTTGTTGTGTGTTAAATCAGTGGTTCTCAAACCTTTTCATGTCAAGGACCCCCAAATCGACACTTATTAGCCCGCGGACCCCCATTTGAAAAGATATGCCCCAGGGACCCCCATTTTTATGGCTCTAGCTGATTCTCAACCATTTTAATTTCAAGGACCCCCCGTTTGACATGCATTAGGCTATGGACCCCCCATTTAATGACATTTCTATCTCTTGGAGAGCGGGGAACATAGGACCCTAATTTATATTGTAAAATCAATGCTAATTTAACTCTGAGAGTGTACAGAGTTAAATTAACCCTAACGGGTCCATTTGGTTACAGACCCATAAGGGTCCATTTGGTTCCTAACTATCCATCATTTAGCTGGGGACCCCCTGGAACTCCCTCAAGGACCCCTGGGGGTCCCCGGACCCCACTTTGAGGACCAATATGTTAAATAGCAATGGTTCCCAAACTGGGAACTCTTTGGGAACTCTTGCTATATAGGACACAACAATGGACATATTACATCCATCATGGTAACTAATTAAGGCCTGCTTCATACTGCATGCATGCCTTTTGATGTTTGATTTCAGTGCCAGTCCTATATAATGCATAGGCTTTGATTTGGATATTGAGAAAAGGGGGAAGTAGATATTTCTTTTTGTGCATGGGTCCCTGGTTTGATTGATTGATTGATTGAAAATGTTATTAGGCAAAATAATGTAAAACAACACAGTTACATTTATAATACTTTTTTTTAATACTTACCTTTTGTTTCCGCTGGGGTCCTGAAAGTGTGAAAGTGTCTTTGTGAAAAGAGTATTGGAGGCATGCTGGCAAGGTGAAGTGTTTACATGTTTGTATGAAGGAAAGGTTTTAGCTTTTTGAGCTCTCGATCGGCTGATAAGAGCACAAGCTCTTATTATGTGTTTCATTAATCATTAGTGGAGAGTTTTAACATCATTAAACCCAAAACGCTACCGAGGACGAATGAATCATACTGTGCACCCTACAAGTGGATGAAGATCCACTCAAAACTAGCTAATGAATGCAGAAGGAGAATTCTTTCTTTCTTCTTGTAACAGCCACTCAAAACTCATCTGCTGATACTCTTTTAGGTTGATATGCCATTGAAATGTAGCGATGTAGTTTTTATCACGCTACCTGAAAAAACAGCTGAACTATTTGGTGTGAAGTGGTGAGAAGTAGACAACATTTCTGTCTGTTTTGTTTCTTTGTACCATGAAAAGATCTTTATACTTTTACTTTTGATAATTGTACTTTTACTTTTGATACTTAAATACATCTTAACACTAGATACTTTTCTTAAGTACATATGATGTGAACTACGGTACTTGACCCAAGTGAACTTTTACGGGAGTACAAATATCTTTCAAGTAAAATATATATACCGTTACTCAAGTATGGCTTTCAAGTACTTTATACACCACTGTTTATGTATCCATAACGTTTAAGGCAGAATTGGTCAGTTGCAGCTATTTGTAACATGCCTGCTTGACAGCTACCCTCACAAAAAAAAAAAACATAATAAATTAACCCTTTAACGAACCAATTACATATGTCGTAGTGGTTTCCGGTTAACCGGTTATCTATAAACATTTTGTTCATTTTTGTTGTCACGGTGTTGTGGCCCCCAACTTCCAAGTAATTTTATAACTGTGGCCCCCTGCTTAATCTAGCTACCCCAGACGTGCTGCAACGACATGCAGCACAGCAGATCTACAGTAGTATATTAGGAAATTGGAAATGCTGCCCAGTGGATGGCCTACATAATTTACTCACCAAAGATTACATTTACCTGCATTTGGGTTCTTGTAGCAGTGTCTTGGTGTTAATTAACCCTGAGTGAGTCACAAACACTCCTCCATTCTTAACAGTAGACTACATTTTATTCTTATCGGTTAATGGTTGGTTAACCATTAACGAGCTTAGGTTAACGGTTATGAAAAAAATATTCAAAATGGTCATTCTGTACAACCCAACAATCCAATAATAATTAGTTTTTATATTGGAATATGGAATGTATTCCAGGGGCCAAATGAAAGCTCAGCTCGGGCAGATTTGGCCCACGGCCCACCAGTTGAATATCTGCCGTTGGGTTTAAGTGATTAAAAACGAAGGCTCTCATTTAATGCCAGAAAGCGGGGAGGAATCAGTCGAGATGGCGGGCTGACTTAAGAGCTAATTATAGAAGCACTGTGGATACACAGAGTATACCCAGACAGGATTCGTTCTGTTTGAGGACACTGTGAGGACCATTTGAAATATTGTGAAAGGTGAGACTACTGATGAGGAGATACTTCCTTGAAGACAGCAATGAAAGTGTTTTTTTTAAACAAATTAAAACTTGCCACATCCTATGACGGCAGATAAGCACCTGGCTGAGACGAGGCGAAAAAAACTAAGCCGATAACCTGCAGCACCAAAAGATCTTTAAAATTCCCATCAAACTGTTCAAATCAGAATTAGAATCAACTGAAGGGGGTGAAATAGTTTTTGTGCAAGCTCCATAGGTTTTGTTGTTTTCAGGAACAGAACAGACATGAGCAAGGAGAAAAATATATCAAACAGGAAAGAGAAGCACGCTGAGTATAGACCCCTTAAAGGACAACTTTGGTTTTTTACAACCAAGGTTTATGTTTTAGATTGTAATTAAAGTAAATAAAAGATGAGTGTTAAAAAATTTAAATGTACTGCTTTCTATAGTTTTAGCAATTTTCACAATCTTTTTTACAGTGTTTTCACAGTGGGCGGGGGCATTCTGTCCGGTGGCTAAATATGTATTTTTTTAACACATTAACCCGGCGTTTTCTTTATTATTATTTACAGTAGCTCTTCTAGCCCCCAATAACTCACATCTGGCCATCTCAGACAGCCGGACCTTTTTTATTGTGTAAAAAAGGCATATTTAGCCACCGGACAGAATGCCCCCGCCCACTGTAAAAAATATCGCAAAAAATGCTAAAACTATAGAAAGCAGTAAATGGAAAAAAAATTACACTCATCATTTATTTACTTTAATTACAAGCTAAAATATAAACCTTGGTTGTAAAAAAACAAAGTTGTCCTTTAACAGACGACGTCATACTGGCTGCGTGCAGCCAGTATGCACGCAACGAAACCCATTATATCAGGTCTCGTTAGGACGCGTCTCACTAGCCAACACACACAAGAGGGGGTTGGGGTGTGCTGAAACCAGTGCACCCCGAAACAGGTTGGGAATTGATTGCGTGAAACAATCACCTGTGCGTCCAGGCTCAATGTTAGTAAACAAATAATTGGTCTATTAAAACAACAGTAAAACATTATCTAAATATATACACATAGTATAATCCAGCTGGTACTGTAGGTACAGTATGTACGCAAGGTTAGACACAAAGGTGGTAGCACTTTGGTACAGTAGGTGCACATACTGTAGCACTAGCAGCATGTATACATACACACACACACACACACACACACACACACACACACACACACACACACATGAGATTAGACATTACGGTGCGAAAGATTGTCAGCGGATTGTACATGAGATAAAGTGCAAACAGAGAAGTGCAAACACAGAGTATCAATGTATGTCAGGTTCAACCACAGTCCACAGAGGGCTGTAACTTCCACAGGTAAAAATCCACATGGTACTATTGCGAACTAGTGCGAGTCTGTGTCAAAGCCTGCATGTATCAGTGATAAAACATATTCTAACAAGGATGCATTTCCTTGACGCTAGCGAAGGCCACACTCTGAATGGCCATTTGTTTTGCATGCCAAACACCTACCACTGTGGCTTTGTAAAGCAGTGCTCACAACTGAAAATGCTGTCTTATTAATTGACTGTGAACTGAATGTCAGTGATCAGAAAAGCAGAAAATGCAGAAAAGTGACAACCATCGACAGCATCAATATAGTAGTCTATTATCTATGTGGGTGCGTGCGTGTGTCTGTGTAACAGCACCTGTCAATGTATTTCTCTAATGTATAATACTCCTTTGTAACTGTTAAATTGACTTGGAGGACAGAACAACCTTGACCGTTCCCAAAGCAAAAGGACACAGAGGGCCAGCTTTCGATTGGCAAAACATTCTTCACTGCAATTTGAAACAAATGTGCACGCAAATCCTTCTGCGCAACAAATGTTTACCCTGGCAGGCGTATAGTGACTTAACAGGCTGAAGATTACATTGATTAAAACAGAGAAAACCTCATCCCTTTCTCTCCTGGCTCTGCCTGGTAGACGCCTGTGGCTCTCCTGCCTTAAATTACAGCATCAATGGAGCCCGACTGGCACTGAATCACAGCTAACAAATGGCAGTGAATCACTTTGGGGAAAGGAGAGCACTCCCACAGCATCATGACACCGCCGATAGACAAATTGGTAGAAAGAGGAGGCGGACAAACAAGAAAGAAAGACAAACAGAAAGACTAGCTTGTCAAAGCCCTCACTGTTCTTGAAAATAATTGAAGGGATAAAATAGGGCTCAAGTGGTTAAAAACAGCAATATTTTGAATTGTATTCTGTAGTGAATGCCACTTTGACAGAATGAATGAGTACAGTTTACTGTATACTGTATTAACCCATTAAGACCTGAGGCTGATTCTACAAAATGTCTTCTAAATCCTAACAGTTTTTTTGAAAAAATGTTGCTACATCAGTGGTTCTCAAACTTTTTCATGTCAAGGACACCCAAAACGATATGTATTTGGCCGTGGACCCCCATCTCAAAATATTTTGTTCCAGGGACTACCAAAATCTACATTTGAGTTACAAATGTTCGCTTTAAAAATATATCGTCGGTGTCCAGCCAGGACCAGCTAACTCCATTTTCAGTTTTTTTTTTCTTTCATAAATCAAGGCTATTGAACACCCTTTAGGTCTGTGTAAAATATCAAAACATTTGAACCAATGAAAAGTATTAAAAAGCGCCTCTGACGAAAACTCCCAACTCCATTGGATCCTCAAACTGTCCGTCAAAAACAAACAACTCCCCCCTCTCCTCTACAGCGCTGCTTTTCAACAGCATGAGTAGAGCGCGTTGCGCAGTGAACGAGGAGGAGGATCACGTAAACAAGCTCCCCGTAGTCTGTTAAAACTATGCAGTGTACCTGTTTATCAAACTTAGCACTGACGCTAATGTTATGAAAACAAGTAATTATATTTCTAAAATCTATTAAGTGTTTAATGAGGAGAGCAATGTGACAAGAAGAAAGGCGTTCATAGCATTTCTGTCGCGCTATTCTACTACCTCTTTGCAGAAGTTATTGTAATATTTAAAGTCCTGTTTATTATTGTAGGCCTATATAATAAGTGGCATGAAGCATCAGGGCATTAATTCACACGTTGTTGTGATGCATTGTGAGCTTAAAGATCCATTGTTAGCTTTTGAGAATTTGTACCCTTTTGAAACCTCTCCCTCAGCAGCGAGTGGCGCTACTGTTGTTTGGACACCCTCCACTTCAGCTTGATTTCTGCTCGTCTGAAACTGCTAACTCCACTTGCACTGGGTGTGTTGATTTACCCGCGATTTGGTTAAAGTGTTGATAATATAATGACACATGCAAGTATCTGACAATATATAAAGTCACTATACCAACTTTGATGAGGCAGTATTGCTTTGTTTTAAAAATATAAGGTTTTCTTCATTTCCTGAAAAACTTATATTTTGTTTTTGCGTTTCCTGAACAATGAGCGTTCTGGAGTTAGCAGTTTCTGGCTGGACAGCAGAGATATATATTCAAAGATTTGCACAAATGTTCAAGACTCTTCAAAAATAGCAGATCTACAAGCTCATTGCGCGGCACTCGGTGCCGCGCTATGAGCTTGTATATCTGCTGTTTTTGAATAGCCAAAGAAATCTAAAATGACACAGATGCGTCCCCGGTCTTAAAGGGTTAACAGATTTGGAAGAGAAAAAGTGGGGAATCTGACACTGACAGCATCATGGCATGCCCTCACTTGAAGGGAAACAAAAGCAGTTTACTACAACAGACAACCACCAAAAGGTCTTACATTGTAGTGACATATGCAGTGTACACATGCACGTGTCACAGGCTAACACTTACTTTGAAGTATTTTCTCCAGCTGCAACCCTCGCCCCGGTTGGTCCGCGTACTATTGACAGAACGCCAGAGGCTGGTTCACACATCACAGCTTGGCAGGTCTGAGCCTTCAGAAGGAAAATGACCCTCATACATCAGAGAGGAGTGTCTGGGAAACCGAAACGACACCATCTGACACGCGATGCCTTTGACAAGTTTCGAAAACATCGATGCGCGCTGCTGCTGCTGCTGCTGCTGCTGCTGCATGCGTGTCAGTGAGCAAGGTGGGTTTTTGGAGGCTGAAGAACGGGGTAGGGGGCCCGGTGCACTCTGGCTGTCAAATCTTAAGGCAAATCCAAACCACTCTTGCCAGATTTTGTGAAAGAAATAAGCAACCAGGTCTATGAAAACAAGCCAAAAAGAAGCGACTATAGGCCACATGTGCACTTTAAACCTATATTTATTGGCTATTTGAAAATAGCCAATGATGTGCTATTTTCAAAAGAATTCTGGAAACATTTTAACAACACAAATCTGTTACCAGGGTCCCTGGCACAATTTTTTTTCAGATGGGACAAGTACCCTACATATTCATTTGGGGGTCCTTGACATGAAAATGGTTGAGAACCACTGGTTTAAACAACATTAGGAAACAAGCCCAAATAAGCAACTGCACTTTAGAAACAAGCCCAAAAAAACACAACTACCAATCAATATTTACAAGCAACTTTACAGGAGAAAAAAAGCCCAAAGTCCCTTATAATAAGCAGACATGACAACCCTGATCCAAATGCATTGTGGTCGCTGGAACAAAATGTCATCGGAGAGACCTGAGGGACAAGCTCCGCTTCCCTGCTGAGTACAAACACAACCTGATGGAGTGCCAGGAGGGGTGACTGCACAGGCAGGGGCTTCAGATACTGTTATTGGTTTC